>NC_092498.1:191029486-191334812 GCF_047511675.1 Marmota flaviventris
TGAACGAATGAATGAGTGAGGAAAAGAAATCAAGACAAAAATCACTAAAGAAAGGAGAAAGTTCATCTCCAACCAAATTACTCACAACTCACGTGGGTCTGGTTTTGTTGTTGTTTGGCATATTTTAATTTTTGTGAATGTAGTAAATGTTCTCTCTGATACTTAAATTGGAATTAGTAACCAAATGAAACACCAATTTTTTTTCCACATTAACTGATGTCAAGTGAGGGATCCCTCTATGCTTAGGTAATTTGTTTCACTTTAAGTTTTTTTCTTTAGAAAATATGACTTTTGAAACCAAATCCTACAATTCAATATATTAACTGTCCTCCCAGCTGTCATTTTAAAATACTATAATCATGACCTTCACATCTTTTTCAAGTAGTTGATAAATGGTCTTCTTATGCTAGCACCATAAAACCCTATGAAATACCTGCCTCTTTCCCAGTAAGGCAGGAATAACTAATCAATTCGTCCAATAGCCTTTTTCCCCAATCTGCTTATTTTTTTATTCTCTTTGGTTAAAATGTAGCCAGAAATCCACTTTGTCATCTTTCTTTACAGCCAGTGGGGACCAGTGACACATATCAACAAGGAGGAATGAGGAAAATATTTGTTCAAATTTTTTTAAAAAGCAAGATTAACTAACACATGCTCTATAAACACTGATTACTCCATGACTTCTATCTTTGAATGTGGTTGCAATACCTGGAGCCATGGCCACCATCTTAGGATCACAAAGTAAAAGCACAAAAATAGAGATTGTATGATAAAGACAGAAGAGTTTCTGAACAGGCCTGTTACACCTATCTCAATAATTCTAGTTATGAGAAAAAATTGTGTCTTTATTGCATAAGCCATTATAGTTAGGTTTGTGGGGGATTATGCAGTAAAACATTTTAAATTATGCATTTACTTAGAATAGGACCATTGATGTATATTCCAAGTGTAGTTGATTAAACAGACAATTCTAACTGTAGTGAACTTCAGTACTCAATTCTCTGTCTTGTCTGCTGAATTATCATAAAAGACTTTATTTCAAATTCCTTGTTCAAGTCAACGTACACCTAGATTATGAGATTTCCCTCTTTTGACAGTTCAATAAGTTCACCCTAGAAGCACTGCTCTTGGTCTGAAAAATACACAGAGGAGAGACATAGTGTGCGCAGATCCTGTTTTTCTAAGATTGGGTCTGGATTAACATTAAGTCTCTTAAGACCTTGCTCTCCATAAGCTTCATCCTACTCTTTTTTTTTTTTTTAAGAGAGAGTGAGCGAGAGAGAGAATTTTTTAATATAGAATTTTTAATATTATTTTTTAGTTTTCAGTGGATACAACATCTTTATTTTATTTTTATGTGGTGCTGAGGATCAAACCCAGCGCCCCGCGCATGTCAGGTGAGTGCCCTACCGCTTAAGCCACATCCCCAGCCCCATCCTGTCTTTTCCATAATTTCTTTTAGAGAAAATACATACTTTTTCTTTCTGAACATACAAAATTTTTTTAAAAAATAAAAATAAAAACACAGTAAGTCTTCTCTACTGTTTCTCTAAACTCTTGAATGGTTCTTTACTCTGAAAAATTCTTCAGAGGTTCTCTCCAATTTATAGAAGAGTCATAACATCCCCTGGAATTAGGTAGAATATCAGCTGGACTTCTGTACCCTAGAACCAAAATAACAGCTGCCTCCATATGAAAGGTGATTGTTTCTAACCTGACACTTGGACAATAGCAGAGTTCTGTGGGAGCTCTAGTAGGCCCATCCTCCTCTCTCTCTTCATTCTACTGTATTTGTTTGGGGTTTGTTCTTGGTCCAAGATGGAATCCATCATGTCCATATCCAAGCCAGCAAGATGGAGACAGGTGAATGGAAGACACCTTTCCTTTTATAGGCATGACCCCCAAATTGCCATCACTTCTGCCACATTTGCTGGACTAGAACTGAGAAACTGATGTGACTCCATTTTTGAGAAACCAGCCTCTACCTCAGAGGGAAGCCTGTCCAAGGGAGGGGGTGTGACCCTTGTCCTTGGAAAAACCCACAGAGCACTCCTAGGCACATACTCACCCTGCTGAGTTGTTTGTCTGTAAATAACAGGAGAGATCTGCGGCACCAGGTGTCCCTGACTCAGGCTAGGTGAGGACCCATAGCAACCCCCCTAGCAACCTCCAATCAGCATGAGACAGGGAAAATATGGGGGATGCCAGATGACCCCCCAGTAGTTTATGGTGGTTGATAACATGTTGGGAAGCCATGTAGTTCAGCATGTACACCCCTCGTGGCTTAAACCAATCAGTTCAAAAGAATCCCCCTCTTGTACTAACCAATCACCCCTACCCAATTTGTTCCCGCCAGTGAATGTGCTAATCAATGTTAAAAGTTGTTGTTTGACTTTCCCGCGGTGTGAAATGATTTGCTGTGTGATGTTGTGACACATAGAGTATCCCCCAAAACCTATAAATCCTCACTGAACAAAGGACCGGGACTCACTCCTCAGTACCACTGTGTCGGAAACGGATGTGAGTCCAGGCTCAAGCTTGCAATAAAGACTCTTGTGTGATTGCATTGGATTAGGCTCCTGGAGGTCTACTGGGGTCCCACGAATCTGGCATTACAGAACTTACTCCCATGTTCACCTCCAGTTGCAAGGAAGGCCAGGAAATGTAGCTCCTATCCTGGGAAGCCATGTGCCAACAAAGCTCAGGGCTTTAGATCAAAGAGAGAAGAGACTGTGAGGGCACATTATCATCTCCATCAGAACATCCACCCCTGAGAGAAATTCTATTTCTTGGGCTGGTGATGTTGTAACAAACAATAGAAAAATTTAAATGAAATAAAGCCGAAGGTCAAAGCCAACTCTTGAGTTAGACAGAGGTCACTGACTTTAGACCAAATATTTTATAAGAAGATTCTTCATAAAAGTGGAACCATCCTCATCCCCTGGGAACTGTTAGCAATGCAAATTCCTAGGCCCAACTTAAACTCACTAAGTCAGAAACTCTGGAAAAAGAACCCAATAACTGTCTCCAGACCATGCTGGCATGTGTTCAAGTGTGAGACCCACCACACCACAGATTACAGCATCTATGGGTTCTTCGGTTTGGAGGGGGGGGCTGCAGGGGGAGATACTGGTGATTGAACTCAGGGGTACACAACCACTGAACCACATCTCCAGCTCTATTTTGTATTTTATTTAGAGACAGGGTCTCACTGAGTTGCTTAGCCCCTCGCTTTTGCTGAGGCTGGCTATGAACTCACAATCCTCCTGCCTCAGCCTCTGAGCTGCTTGGATTACAGGCATAGGCCACTGCACCCGGCTCATGGGTTTTTAATAAGCGTCTATTAATTCTGCAAAAGACACCAGGTGCCTGAGTAATTCTTGTGCTCGAGTAAACAAAGAGTTGTTCACTTAAAGAGATATTTTGAGGGGGTCAAGATGGCAGAGTAGGGAAGATTACTTTCCAAACTGCTCCATGCGGTGGATCAAGTAAAAAGACAAACAGCTTTTCTTTGAGGGCATTTTAAAAAGAAAGAAAGAAAGAAATCCTATTGGGATTTAATACTGGACACTTAGAACAGCCTAGGGACACAGAAGTTTCAATAAAGTGAAATTTTAAAAGAAAAGAAAGAAAAAAACCTACCACCAGCACCAGCACTTGTTGATGCAAATCCACCAGGCAGGTCAAAGAGAGAGACTGAGAGCCGGCATTTCTGATGGCACCACGATGTATCTTGAATTGGAGAGTACCATGATCAGAGACATTGCCAAGCTGATCCAGTGGTGAGCTGCACTTTACTTTCCTGTTGTAAGAGGGATGCTGCGCATCTCCCAGGGACCTACTGGGAGCAGGAACTGCTGCCATGTTTTTCCACTGTGCTACGGTGGCCGGCAGGTGTGGGTCCAAACCTAGGGGCACAGAGGGGTGTCCTTCCAGTTGAGTCCAAAAAATCAGACCTGACAGAGGTCCAACCCATGACACAGAGTGTGATGAGAAAACCAGGTGAAATTTGGGCATGGAAAGTGTTGCACCCAGGGGAATTCGAGACACTCAGATGTGAGAGATCCTGGGTGTCTCTCACTCTTTGAATCTCACAGTTGGCAGGACTAACTGGGGATGACCTGCACTTGACCTGTCGCGGGTGGAGGGAAGTGAATGTCTGCTTTGAGACTATGCACAGGAAGTCAAGATACAAGAGCCATGGAAGGCAAAGGCTCAGCCACTAGAGTGTTCCAAGGGAGATTCAAGCAATGCATCTGACCAGTGCAGACTGGAAGACTGACAGACTCTGGAGGAGTACAGATTTAAAAGCTTCACCAAACATCATTCCACAAGCACCAGGGGTCTGGCTAGATGCAAACCCTGTCTCTAGGAGCTCTGCCTTGTGAGAAACGCCTTCACAGAACTCTACAGCAACTCCTTGCTGTGAGTGAACTAGACAACACCCTCCAAACTGCCCCACCTCACACCTGAACAGCTCCAAAAAAGAAGGAACTGACGGCCCCCGACTATTACTCAGTGTGCAATACATACTTCAAGAAAAAAATGAAAAGAAAGATAATTGGGAACTGACAACTAACATAGTATTACAGACAATTTCTGAACCATCAGGAACCTTTTGTCTTTTTTTTTAACTTTTGTGTGTTGAATGATCCATGGACATTTGAACATATATATATATATATTTGTCTCATTCATCTTATTTCAAGCATTTCTTGAAGGTAGTTATTTTCTTGACTCTGTCTTTGGAGGACCAGGGTTTTTGATTAGTATAATTTGGCTTTGTTTTATATTGCTTTTCTCCTGTCTATTTCCCTTGATTCTCTTCCTCTTTCTTTCTTTCACAAACAGCCAAATTCTATTGTTCTCTCTTTCGCTCTTCCTTTAGCTCTTTCTACTACTCTCTTTCATCTTCCCTCTTAATTATTACTTCTACATCTTCTCTGTATTCTCCTTCTTCCCCTTTTGGAAATAGCAGACCCTTTTATAAACATAATATCTCTACTATTGGCAATTGCCTAACACAACATTTCTGTTTATAGTCGCCAATTAACATTGTAAATGACAAAAAAGGAACTGAGAATTTAATGCTAGATATTGATTGCATTGGTTGTTGTTATTATTTGTTTCCCCCTAAAATGTGAGATACTAGAAATCTTCAGAAACACTATAAATTCATAGGGTAGACGCTCCACCACCTCAGATTGTTACTGATAAATGGACAAACAAAAAACATGAAAAAGTAAGGGAACAAACCATCCCAAACAAATCAAAATACCTCATTAACAGTGGAGGAAACATCAGAGAAGAAATTCTCAAAATGAAGGTATCAATCAACCAAATTAAGAACCCAATAGAGAGCATCACCAACAGACTAAACCACTTGGAAGAGAGATATTCAGACAATGAAGACAAAATATATAATCAGAAAAATAAATAATAAACACTGGAAAGCAGTATGAATATTCCTTAGGACACTGGGAATGGAACCATCATTTGACCTAGTTATCCCACTCTTTGGTATAAATATACCTAAAGGACATATTTATATAAAATCAGCATACTCCAGTGATGAAGCCATATCAATGTTTATAGCAGCTCAATTCACAATAGCTAAGCTATGGAACCAACCTAGGTACCCTACTACAGATGAATGGATAAAGAAAATGTGGTATACATACACAATAGAATAATTACTCAGCCATAAAAAAGAATGACTTTATGACAATTGCCAATAAATGGATGGATCTGGGGACTATCATGCTAAGAGAAATAAGCCAATCCCAAAAGACCAAAGGTTGAATGTTCTCTCCAATATGTGGATGCTAACATACAACAAGAAGGAGAGGAATAGAATAGAAGTTCATTGAATTAGACAACAGGAATGAAAGCAAGGGAGAGGAATGGGAATAGGAAAGACAGTGGAATGATTCTGATATAACTTTCCTATGTTCACATATGAATATACCCCAATGAATGTCTACATCATGTACAACCACAAGACTGGGATCCTAATTAGACTAAGATATACTTTATGTTTGTACAAATTAGTCAAATTATATTCTACTGTCATGTATAACTAAAAAGAGAGAAAAATATTTTGATCATAAAATGGGTTCTAAATAAAATATATTTATATCAAAGAGCCTTTAACTCTCCTTAAGAAGGATCCTGAACATTAGCTTTAGCTTTAACCTTTTCAAAGACAACAGTTATGCAAGAGCAGGTTTAAAATCCAGTCAAGGGCAAATCTTCCCCTTATCATGTTTATTTATCTTCATAAAGACATGGACTGGCTCTCCATCTGAGGCAGTCAGCCTTATGAGCAGCATGTCCCATGGGGACATTCCTCAGAGGAAAGGATGCCAATGACTGCTTCAAGATTGGAGGAGGAGCCAGATGGTGGCACATGCCTATAATCCCAGTGGCTCAAGAGGCTGAGGCAGGAGGATCTCAAGTTCAAAGCCAGTCTCAGCAAAAGCGAGGGGCTAAGCAACTCAGTGATATCCTGTCTCCAAATAAAATACAAAATAGAGCTGGGGATGTGGTTCAGTGGTCAAGTGCCCCTAAGTTCATCCATTTTACGCCCCCAAAAAAGAGATTGGAGGAGGGAGGAGTCTTTGGGTCATCCCTCTACACTTTCTAATACACTCCTTTATGGCTCATAGATCTGAGCAATTACTTCTTTACATATTCTTTCCTTTCTCTTCCAATTTTATTACTCATAAGTGGTAATGCATTTGTCTTTATAATCAGTCATAGCAAGGCCTCTATATGAATCACCTGGGGATATTGATAAGATGCAGGCTCAGGTTCAGGAGTTTGGGGGAACATATCTGAGATTCTGTATTTCTCATTAGCTCTCAGGTAAGGCCCCTGCTGATCCATAGACCATAACTTAAGTAAGAAGGATTTGTACTATTACAGGATGTTGAATAGAGTAGCTGCTTCAGAAGGCCTCCCAATTTAGTTGAAGAAGTCACTACCCGTGGGGACTGCTCAAATTAAACTTTCAACACCAGACGCATTAAAAGAACAAGAAGATGCATATTTACTAGGAGCAATGGATAAAGAGGGGAAAAAAGAAGACACAGGCTGCCCATCCCTCTAGCTATTGTCCCACACTTGCTTTCCAGGAAGGACATCTTCAAAGTATAGGTTTTTCCCCTGGGAATCACTATGATGGGTACCAGGTAGTCAGTCTCTCATGCATACATGATAAACATTTGCTAAACAATCTACATGCCCACGGGTCAATTGAAGTCTCAAAGCATCATACAAATAGGCAGAAGGGTAATGTCATAGTTTCACACCCTGACTGGGCTTTTTAGCTTCTTGAAGTGCCCGCACCAGCCCTTTACCCATCATATCACTAGCTGGTTCCCAGAACGTTACTTCTGAGGTAGGGTCTCACTCACTGGGTAGCTTAATAGCTTCAAATTGCAGGGAACCAATTTTATTGGGCTCAATTGCATTACCCTGTAATACCCTAGGAGATAATTTTCCTCATGGGGCAGTGGGGCAGGACTCTGAAGATAGTTTGTCCATGGATGTCCCTTGGTCACCCACCTCCACTCTCTACTTATAGAGCTAGTATTCGGTGTTTCTTCCCTCCACTCGAAATTATTCTTTTGGCCAGGCCTTAATGACAGAAAAACTATTTCTGATTTACTTCACACTGTCAGTGCAAACATTCTCCATGTCTTAACCAAAAGATAAAGTGCCTCTTTACTATTCCTCAAGGCAGGACAAACTTCTAGAAATTCCCCACATACAGCCTGACCCTTTTCTCCTCATTCTCCGCAAAGCATCATTAAAAAATGTTAAGAAACCTTCCATTCAAGAGGACTCAAGAAACCATGAAGGCTCTGGGCAAACTGAACATTTTTTTTTTTAAGCCAAAATCAAAAACATGCCTGGAAAATTATAAAGTACGTATGGGGACAAAGGAACAGAAAATTTAATAGACTTGTCCAAAAAAGTTTCAGATATACATACATCTTGGCTGTGGGCAGACAAAAACATCATAGAGGTGATGGAGGGGGTGGGGGTCAGAGAAAGGGTATAGAAAGAGATGTACTTTTAAAAAAAAAGTTCTTCTAATTACACCATTTGGGGTAAGTTAAATTGGTGTTTCTCAACGTGTTTTTCATTAACACCTTTCTAAGGAGTCGTTTTTAGATTTTTTTTCCCTTAATCCAATCCCATGAAATTCTAAATGTGCTTATTTTTTAACATTTTTCATTATAAATAGACACAATATCTTTATTTTGTTTATTTTTATGTGATGCTGAGAATCAAACCCAGTGCCTCACATGTGCAAGGCAAGTGCTCTACCACTGAGCTACAACCCCAGCCCTAATGTGCTTATTTTTAATTGACAGATAAAAAATTGTATATATGTGTGGGGTACAAGGTAATATTTTTACATATCTATACATTGTGAAATAATTAAATTAATCTAGTGAACATATTCATCACTTCATATACCACGTTTTGTGTTAAGAACATTTAAAATGTTATCTTACTAATGTCCAAATATACCATATTAGTATTAACTATAATATTAATGCTATGCAACAGACTTCCAGACTTATTTCTCTTGTCTAAATGCAAATTTGAACCCTGTGACCATCATCTCCCCATTTTCTCCCCTTTCCTTGTGAAATTTGAGTATCTGCTGATGTACAGTATGTATATGTTGTATTTTTTCTCCTATCCCAAATGTGAGTTTGTACACCCTTGAAAAGGCTGTCATCCCTGTTAAGAATGCATGGGTTGGCAGGGGGGATATAGCTCAGTTGGTAGAGTGCTTGCCTCACATGCACAAAGCCCTGGGTTTGTTCCCCAGAACCACCAAAAAATAAATAATGTATGGGTTGGATACAGCTTAATAACAAACAATCCCCAAAATCTTAGTAAACATTTATAGCAAAGTTGTGTACCCACATTCCCCACATATCATGAGGCAGATGCAAGTGATATTCCCTAGATTGCCTCATCCTACCCCCTCCAGGCTGATACAGCAAGCATCCAATCCAGTGTTACCAGTTGCCAATGGCAGAGGGAAAAGAATGCTCTGGAATGCTCTCACACCTGGAATTAGACAGTCCCTCTCAGAAGAGACCCATGTCACTTTTCAGGTTAGCTCCTTGGCCGGACTTCACCATATGGCCTCCAAAACCACAAGGGGCTAGACCATCAATTTTATTATATATCTGGAGAGGGAGAAAATAGCCAGTAACAGGCATCAAAAACTGAAAACAACCTTGCCTTTGGCCAACCATGCTAATCAGAAAGAATATGCTGGGCTGGGGCTATAGCTCAGTTGGTAGGGTGCTTGCTTTGCATGCACAAGACCCTGGGTTCAATTCCCAGCACCAGAGAGAGAGAGAGAGAGAGAGAGAGAGAGAGAGAGAGAGAGCAAGAGCAAGCGAGAGAGAGAATATGCTGCTAGCCATACATGGAGAAACTCTAAGGACCATAAAATGTAAACCTTCCTGGTCAGAGGCTCACCTACGTTCTTGCCAGGGTTAATCATCAGAGACCCTTCCCCTTCTCTCACCATCCTATCCAATGTCCAGTCTGCCCATATCTCAACCACATTTTAGCCACCAACTCCGCATCCTTCCTGTTCTCACTACCACTTCTACTTCAACTCCCTTATCCAAGATCGAAAACCACCCAAGGGAAGTTAGAAGATGAAGAAGACTCATAGAGAAACTCTGTAAGCACAAAGTGTTCCAACCACATGCCTTGGGAGAAGCAGATGAATAGATACAAATGGCTCAACACACTAGCAAGGGTCGTTGGACCAAATGAAATAAGGTAGGTGCTCAATAAATTCCTGATAGATGAATGAGTGCCTGGCTGGATGAATCAATGAAGGAAAAGCACCAGGTGCAGCCCATTTTTCAAGGTCTTCAATAAACATTTCCCCTTTCTTGGTTGTTTTTCTTATCTCGACCTGGGCCAGTGGTGTTCTCTTTCTTTTCCTGTTGTGTTTCAGCCTCTGCTAATCAACAAGCTCTGTTCCCTGTGGTCCCATGGTTGGCATGACATCTTGATTTACATTACCTGTGTTTATTACCCTACTTCCTCTTTCCTTCCTCTCTATTTGCAGGCCAGGTCTTGTCACTCAGCCCCTCTCCAAAGTGTTCCACGCCTGATTCAACCCATAACTATCCAGCCGTCATGTTAATCTTCGCCAAAGTCTCCAATGGAAAGGAGCCTATGATATAAACACAGAAAACAATAACACTGATAAACAGAAAGAAAGAAACTTAACGAAATGCCAGATGCATGTACACAAAGCCTCTCACGTGGGTTCAGCCAAGAGTTTGCTGTTTCTCGTTTTAAAATCCACTAATGAAGCAGAGGTGGAGCACCAAGGACTTTTCTTCTTTCTACACCAGGTTATGTGACCAAGCACTCCTGGTACAAAGTGCTGTCACTACTCTTGAAAAGTACAAACTATGAACAAGAACCCATCAGCCAGTTGGTCCATTTTAGGCAGTTCAAATGTCCAAGCAGAGGTTTGTCACAAACCAAAATATCTAGAGTACTTAAAAATAAAAAAATATTATCAAAGACCCTCATGGGACAGGGTCAGGAGGCAGAGAGAGGATGTGGGAATGGGAGTGAGACTTATATTTTATGTGCAAGGCAGTGAATAAAAATACTTGAGGGAAGAGAGAGGAAGAAGCAGTTCCCAGGCCAGCAGGAGAGTTTCAAGTTAGAAATTTTGGAATCAAAGCTCAGAAGGGGCAAGCAACACAGACCTTCCCTGAGCACAAATCAGCCATGGTTAACATGCCTGATGGCCACCTGGGTTGTCTGTAGCCTGGCACATATCACTCTTTGTGTGTGCTTCAGATAGATCATAGACTTCTGTTTCTATCTCTAATAACCTGATATTCTCAACAAACATTATAATGGAGAGGAGAGAGGAGAAAAAGCACAGAAGGAAAAGGATCTTACTTTACCCTTTCAATGTAGGCAACACGTTCACCATAATGCATATATTTATTATAGAGTACCATTTGGGGCAGACATGGAACAAGGTAGTGGGGATACAGCAGTGAACTCAGTCCCTGATCTCATGAAAGTAACATCGAAATGAAAAAGAGACAGGAAGCAAATAAATTAAAAAAAAAAAAAATTGAGGTGATTTCATGTGACAATACATGCCAGAAAGAAAAACAAAACAAAATGAGGTGGATTTTCAACTATGTGAGAGTTGGCCCTTGCTTTGGTTAGGGTCATTAGAGAAGCTTCTCTAAGGGAGTGTCACTTGAATTGAGACCTCAGTGAAGAGAAAGGGAACAAGTACAAAAACCCTGGGGTGGGCTGGGGATGTGGCTCAAGCAGTAGCACGCTCACCTGGCATGCGTGCAGCCCAGGTTTGATCCTCAGCACCACATACAAACAAAGATGTTGTGTCCACCGAAAACTAAAAAATAAACATTAAAAAATTCTCTCTCTCTCTCTAAAAAAAAAAAAAAAAATCCTGGGGTACTAATAAGTTTGAGCCTGGAGAAATAAGGAAGAGAATGAAGAAGCTGGAGTGATGAGCAGCCTTAAGGACCAGGGTAAAGGTTTGAATTTGTAAGCACACATGCTGTGTGGTTGTCACCAGTAAGAGTTAGGGTAAGGCATTGAGCTTGTCTTCCTGGTGTCTATTCAACCCCAGCTCTTCTGTGTAGCAGCTAGGTGAGACTGGGGTCCCACTCCTAGACATATTGGAAAACTTATTCTGTCCTATGACAAGGTTCCTAGAAACAGAGCTCAAAATAACAGTTCATGAGCGAGTGATTTAGGAAGAAAGAGCAGCCAGAAAAAGCCAGGTACAGAGGACAGCAAAGTAGAATAGAGAAGGTAGAGAGATGAAGGAAGGGAGCCATGTCAAACAGAGTCCCACAGACAGGAGCTACAGCCCCCCAGAGGGAACTCTGAAGGACGATTATTTAATTTAACCTCCAAGTGATGCCAAGATGAGGTAAGGAAGTTAGCTTCCCTGGTGTCACTCCTGACAGTCACTGATGAAAGGCTATCGCAGGACAAGTGAGTATCAGAATCCCAGATGTTGTCCTCCAAGAAAGAGCTACAGGTGGTAACCACTGGAATCAAAAACCCACAGAAGTGCATGCATGTACACAGGTGCTTGTGCGCGGGCGCACGCATACACACACGCATTGTTAAATCAGATTCCAGAGCCTCTAGGAGAGCACTGATTTCACCCACTGTGCATCCTGACCAAACTACCTAGTTCCCAACTAGGGTTCTGCCCCTTCTCTCCCTGTGGCCTCAGTTTTCTCATCTATAAAATATAGATGAATCTCATAATTCATTTAAAATCCTTAATACAATGCCTGGCACATAGCAGACATCCAATGAATGCTATTTTTTTATACTTAACCGAGCATTCCAAAATTACTGTGCCAATCTAATATCCCCCCCTTTTTTTCCCTCATATTTATATGAGGTCATAAAAGCTCCAAGGATCTCCATGAGTACAAGAGCTTTATCATAAAATCAGTTGGCAAGCTAGAGGATGGTCCTTGAAACCTTCAAAGAGAAACAAAACTGCATTCCCACCTAATTATACCTCCAGGCATTCTTAAGAGTCACTCTTCCCCCTGGAAAGGACTAGGAATCTTCTTAATAATAACCCTGGAATGTCATTAGCTGTCATAAATAGGTTTAGAAATCACAAATGTCAAAAAAACTTCAATCAATTTCTTCATATTTGAATGTATTATGGGATAATAGACTTGAGGCTGCTCCATGGATTCTTGGATCTATTTGACTGCTTTCAGAGTCATTGTACTTCAAATGCCCTCCCACTTCCTAATCACTCAGGTGCATGTTCCCTTGGGCAGAATTCTTTCTTAATCTTGATTAAAAGACCCAATGTCAAAGAATCTCTGTTTAGCACTCAACAAACTTTGAACATTTAATCGTGTCTGCACGTCTTTGATCAGGATCAAGTGCAGCACCTACTGTTCTGAGCTGTTTCCAGGTTGGCACGTTTCCTTCCGTCCATTAGAATGGACCTACTGCAAATGAGGAGGACTTGACCTCAAGCAGGGGAATGAGAAAACAAACTCAAAACAAGCATGAGGTCCCACATAGAGCTAGATGCCACTCAGCTCAGGGTCCCCTTAGACTGGAGAGTAATACATTCTACCCCTTAAAGTCATCACCATCTATTTAGATGGAATTTAAGGGGACTTGATTGATAAAGACTGTGAAATGGAGCTGGCTTCGACTCCTAGATAAAGATGGAGTATACGCCATGGTTTTCTCCCTCTCCTTGTCAAACCTCACTGAAATTTCAGGAAAGGAATGAAAAATAAATGTGTTAATCCAAATGGACAGAGCAAAAGAAGAGATAGCAAAAGGTTAGAGCTAGAGGTAAGACTGAAAACACAGCAAATAAGTACATAACCACCTACTGAACTCTAGGGATTGAACCCACCTTCCTCCATTTGCCCTAGAATGACAGAAGCCAGCCAAAGTACTGCCCCTTCATTCCACACCAGCAGGGAGGCTGGATTCTTCTCTGGAAAAGCTAAAAAGTACAGATATAAGATCTTTAGAGACATGTGGTCTACTCAAGAAAAATACCTCCCCCACAGCTTACTAGATTGCCATCCACATCTGAAGCCCACCAGTGGACAAGTCGCTCACACTTCTTGCACGCATGCATACACAAACAGATTCCAGTCTGCTTTCTAGGAACTCTCTTTCAAAAACCAAAACCTAAACCAGATGCAGAGGTGCATGCCTGTAATCCCAGCCACTAAGGAGTCTAAGGCAGAAGGATGGGAGGTTCAAGACAAGCCTGGGCAACCTAGCAAGACCTTGTCTCAAAAGGAAAAATAAAAAGGGTTGGTAGAAAAAAAATAAAAAGGGTTGGTAGGAAAAATAAAAAGCTCAGTGGTAGAGCATCCCTGGGTTCAATCCCCAATACCAAAAACAAACCAACCAACCCTAAAGATTGCCAGTTATGAGAGCAAGATTCTGGCATGAAATACACCTGAAGAAATAGAAAAGCAGTATCTAAAGAAGCAGAGATGAAAAAACAGAAGTTTGAAAAATCTGTAGTATGTATCTTCATGAAATATCTAAGAGAAGATAATTCCATTTGTGAAATAAGAATGAGATGCTACCGTAGAAGCACAAATCAAAGAACAATATACAGCAATAATTTAAAATATTACTGACATTAAAACTTCGATGGAAGAAAAAGTGTCTTAAAATGAAGATTTGAAAAGTAAATTGGATCTTATTCAATAAAAAGTTGACCATTCTTTTCTGTGGTACTTAGAGTTAGGAGTTGGGTTTATGCATTATTTTCATTCACATGTTAATTCCTTTATTCTTTTTATCATCTTAATTATTCAGTGAAATTTATAAATGAGGTTTGAAAGACAAGGTGAAGACTTATTTTGATTTGTGTGGAGAAGGATACACAGTTTTACAGTGGAAGAGGGGGGAAAAACAAGTTTACAGGTGAGTTTGTAGTCATTTTCTTTTGGAGTTCTCTGGGATACCCCCCATAAATTCTAGAGTCAGCTCTACTCTTTTGTATGAAGTTTGGAGATTATTGTGTAAATACTGGAAAAGTGGTCATATCCAAACTATGTAATTTATATTCTGTCAAATAATACAAATTTATATTCTGTGACACTAATCACAGTTCTTAATAACAAGAACAATTCAAAAAAATCTCCTAGTCAGCCAGACATGGTGGCACACACCTGTAATCCTAGCCACTCGCAAGGCTGAGGCAGGAGGATCCAGAGTTCAAAGCCAGCCTCAGCAAATTAGCAAGGCCCTAACCAACTCAGGGAGACCATGTCTCTAAATAAAATATTAAAAAGGACCGAGAATATGGGTCAGTGGTTAAGTTCCCATCAGTTCAATCCCTGATACAGAAAAAAAAAAAGAAAAAACTCTCCTAGTCAAAGCTCTTATACCTGAATTATTTTTATTTTCTTGTAATTTTCCCCATTTTACTCTGTATTAGTTTCTTAAAACTGTTTATCACTTGGTGATATTTTTTAATTTGTTAATTTATTCACTTATTCATTCATATACATGTATTTATTTGTTTATTGTTTCTTTCCCTAATTAGGTTTTTGACACATATACAAAAATTTTTGCTGGAAAGGCAAGATAACAAATTTGAAGAACTTACCCAGAAAATACAGTAGAACTTACCCAAAAAGTAGAACAATTTTTCAAAGACACTGTAAACGAGAGGGAAAAGAAAAGAAAATTAGGTGATCAGTTCACACAATCAAATACCTAATTAATATGAATTTCAGAAAGACCAGAGAAAATAAAACTATCACATTTTTGGTAAAAGAAGAGCTCATAACTGAAGACATAAGTGTTTTTAGCTTTCTAATAAGAGACTCAACCATAGGCATGTCATCCTGAAAAAAATCAGAAGATCTAGGATAAATGAAAACTCTAAAAGCTTTCATAGAAAGAAAATATGTCAGACAGTAATGTTGGGAACAAAAATGGCAACTAGATGTTGAAAGAGCCTGAAGCAATGCCTTCAAATTTCTGAGAGTTATTTATCTAGAATTCTATCGTAAGTCTAACCATCAGTCAAGTACAGAAAGAAAATAAAGTCATATGCAAACATGAAAAAGTTCAAATAAATAAACCTCTGTGCACCCTTTTTACAGGAAACTATTAAGGAATATCCTTCAATAAAAGAATGAGAAAGAAGTAAAATCCAGAAATGTGCAACAGAAGAGAAAAATAAGGGAAATTTACAAATAGATGGTGAATTGAAGACCAGGGAGACAGCAGGATGGAAACCTAGCCAGCAAGCATTTCAAATGGAAGCAGGAAGATAAAAGGGAGAAAAGGCTTTGGAACAGAAAAATTATGTGACACGTTAATCATTTGAAAAAAAAAAAGTCAATATCTTTCACAGATCAATAAGAGCATTTGGAAAAAATACTTGGAAAAAATGATAACAAAAGATGATCAAAAGTAAAACAGAAGCAACAATTAACAAGAAACATAAAACCACATTAAATGCAATCATAAAATATAATTATTTCAGCATTAAATGATATTTGTAGATTGGAAAAACAAGCAGTGATGGTGGATTGAAACAAAATTTTGATAGATTGGGAAGATATTAGACAGGGAATGTAGAGAGAAGAATTACAGAGAGGCATACAAAACAGTGAAATTCTCTGCTACATAGCAAGAAATCAAGAATTAGTGTTAAGTAATAACATGAGAATATGATTTATTCCATACTCATGTGAATGCTGAAAAAGTCAATCTCATAGAAAGAGAGAGTAAGATAGTAATAATCAGAGGCCAGGATGATTGGGGGAACAGGAATTCATAACCACTAAGAGAGATAACTGTAGTCAATATACATTGAAAAATGTATTTACGTTGAAAAATATAAAAAGAGTGAATGTTATGTGCTCTCACCCTAAAATTTAAATTATGTAAGGCAATGCTTTTGTTAATTAACTAGATTTAACCACTAAATCATTTAGTGGTTAAAATTTTTTTAACCATTTGAACAAGATATTAACCCTTCTATTTTATATTGTGTATGATTAAAAACATACAATGTTGTCATCAATTTTTTAAAAATACATTTGAAAAAAATATATATTATTTGAAATGGGAAAATATATAACAGAAGAAATTTATGAAATAGCTGAATGTGATTTCTAGGGCTAAAGATAGGGAATGAATAAAGAAGGAAAAGAGAGCCCCTTCTTTGTACCAAGTATTTTAGTACTGTTTGGTTGGTTTTTTGAATGTAGGCATAAAATTTTCATAGAAATGAGTTTAGTTTACAACATGAGGAGGGCAGAAGAAAATTAATTGGCTCCTGTGACCTATTCTCTACCAACAAATTCTCACAGGTATAAAATTGTTCTTGTTGAGGCAGTACCAATTCAAGAGACTCTCTAAGGAAACCATAACCTAGTCAAACACACTTTTAAACACTCAGCCAGTTTGGAACCAAAAATCAATAACATATTCAGCTCACTGGAAAACAAAGATTCAAATAAATAAAATATCAAGTTTACTTTAGGCTCTAGCAAAAAAAAAAAAAATCATATTGGCCTTTCAGTTTTAACCCTCTTTGATCATTTTAGTACACACACACACACACACACACACACACACACACACACACACTGCTCTTTATTCAAACCTCCCAAAGATGTGTATTCTCAATTTTTTTATTTTACTTTTTATCATTTTGACTCAGAATAAACATTGTTACACAGATGTTGGCCTTTTTCTTTGAAGATAAGGTTGTCAAATAAAATAATAAAATGTCCAAGGAGATCTGAATTTCAGATTAACAACAAATAATTTTTTTAGTATAAGTGGGTCTCAAATATTATATGGATATGCTTATGCTAAAAATTACTCATTGTCTATCTGCCATTCAATTTAGCTGGAATTGCTGTGCTTTTACTCACTAAATGACTACCATGTTAAGGGTTGTGTCTGTCTGCAATCATCTACTTCTGAGTCAGAGCTGAGGCTGTGTTTTTCCCCACAGCCTTCCTCTCTGCCATTCTTGGCTTCTCCTTGCACCATAATTTTATTAAGGGAGTCCTAGGCCAGAGGCCTGGCTTCAGGGTCCCAACAAACCAAGTTCAACTACTCACCCCAAAACCAAACAGAGAAGGAAATGGTGAAAAGCAGGACAAGAACTTTAATCAGTACAGCCGGACTGGGAAGGCAAAGGGAGATCCAGAATCTCAGCTGACTTCAGGGTACTGACAGAAGATTTGAGTTTAAATAGAGGAAGACCTGGAGTGGGAGCCAAGGTCTGCATAATTAAGCAGGCCAGCTTGACCGTTCCCTCTGTTCTGGTCCTGTGAGGTGGCTCACAAGTTCTTATCCTTGAGAGGGCAATTTTCACCTCTGCTCAGGATGTTCATCTATCAGACCTGTGATCCTGGAAAGGGACAACTCAGTTCCCACAAGACAATTGCTCCTGCTTAGTGGGGCTAGTCTTGCCATTGGAGTGATGTGCCTGCCTCCCACTTTTCCTAGAAGGTGAAGGAAGACTTCTAGGTGGCACTCCAGGAGTCTGAAACAGGGTACTACAAAAGCTGGCAGTCCTGTTAGTCTGTCCCTCTGTCTTGAGGTCTCAAAGGGGGATGAGATAGGCTAGGTAAATTTAGGATCAATAATCCTAGTATTACCATCTTTTAGATGAACACTCAAATGATAGATGTGTCTACATACAGAGCTGAGCAGGAATGTGAAGACAAAACAAAATGAAGGCAGATATACCAAGCATTATCCTGTGTTTAGTTACCTGTAGGGCAACTGCAGACCTAAGTAAAGAGTCCAAGCTTTCAGCAAATGCGGCTTCTCTGAGCCCTCAATATAATTCCTGCTACCAATGCTGTTTCCCTCTTGCCACCTGCCACTAATCCAGAGTCTGTTCCATTGTAAGATTTGGAGACACTTAACACAGAATACTAAATGTGAGTTAGAATAAAAGAGAAAAAATCCTTTACTTGGAGTCACCCCATAGAAAACTTCAGTTCCTGGCTCACTTCCTTCTTTTGTGGTCAGCTATTGTCACATCCTCTTCTGTGTGATGAAATCAATCTCATTAGTCCTCCCCTTTCACAAGTCAAATTCCTACCCTTCCCCACAAGAGGACTTTGTCAAGGTTAAGAATCCCTGGCAGTGTCAGGTATGGCAGTACACACCTGTAATTCCAGCAATTGGGAGGCTGAGGCAGGAGGATCACAAGTTCAAGACCAACCTCAGCAATTTAGTGAAACTCCAAACCACTTAGTAAGACCCTGTCCAAAATAAAAAAAAATAAAAAGGGATGAGGATGTGGCTCAGTGATTAAGGGCTCCTAAATTTAATTGCTGATACCAAAAAAAAAAAAATCCCCACAGTAATGGAAATATTCTCTTTCTTGATTATAGTATAAATACAGGGGTGCAAACATTTGTTAAGATTCACGAATTGTATGCATGGAATGGGTGCATTTAATACTATATAAATGATACTTCAATAACATGGGTATTAAAAAAAAAACTCCCTAGCAGTACTTTTAGTAAAGCATGAGTTAATCATTCTGAGAATCAAAAATAGCACCACAGGGATTTCAACAGCACAGTGCAGCCCAGAATTTTGCATGTGGATTTCCTCGTACTCTGGCCACCAGTGTGAAGTGGAAATATACTTCCATTTATTTCTTATGGGTATTATTTCTAGCTCCCTGTGGGTACTTTTGAATAAAAACACATACCTTAGAAATAGTACAATAGAGTTCACCTAAATACTTTACAGAAAGTAATACTATTTAATGACAATCTCTTTGTGTCACCTAAAGATGTGCCAGACATAGCTTGATAGAACAATTCAGTCCAGACCAAATCATTGGCCTCTCTCTGTGAGTGTTCTTGAACACGAGGGAGGCAATATTTAAAATGGAATTATTAAACAAGAAGTTCCTCTGAACCGTTCGTTACAGGTGGGCACTGGAGGTGGAGTTGAGGACATGTTTAATGTTTGTGAGAGTCCTGGCTCCCACCATTTTCCACCCAACAAAGGGAAAATTCCATTTTCAGTTCAAACCCCAATCAGGAAGTGATTCTTCCTAAAAAACAGGGAACAGTTCGAAAGCTCCTCCCTGCTGCACACCCCAGAAAACACAAACTGGACAGAAGGCTTCGTTCAGACAGAAGGACGGGAAGAGCCTGTACTCCACCCAAGAAAAGCCATTTCAGGGTTAGGAATGATTCAGGGCCAGGCATTTAGCTGATGACATAAGAGGAAAGCGAACCTCTTAAGCAAAGAGTGGATACTTAAAGGGAGCCTTCTGAAGTCACGTACACAAACTCTAGCTACTTTCCATGAACTTGAATAAATAAATAAATGCTTTGATACTAGACAGAAAGAAAAAAAAAGAAATAAAGTCATCTAATACCAAACCAAAACAGAGCAGAGGGACCCCAGAAAACAGACTCAAAGCAAAGAAAGAAAAGAGAATGGTAATCAGCAGATTACCAATAGCAAGGGTGATGACTATTTTCGGCACTAGCAGAGTGTCCAGAGCTTCCTTATGACAGATTGAATCCTTATGACAGGGCTATGCGCTAGTGTTATTATTAGTGCCACTTGGCACCTGATCAAACTAAGGCATGGAGACTCAAGCAACTTGCACAAAGTCACATTGTGCATGCAAAGCAGGGTACAGGTCTGAATCCATCTCCATCTGGTCATAAATTCTGAACGCTTGAACACTGTAGTCTTGTCCTTGCCACTTCAAGTGTGTTCCACAGGCCAACAGCACCAAGAGCATCACTCTGGTGCTTATTAAGTCGCAGTCTCAGGTGGCACCCCCAAACCTACTGAATCAGAATCTGCATTTTGACAAGACCCCCCCCCCAGGTGATTCTCTGCATATTGAAGTGTGAAAGGTACAGCCCTAGCACCATTCAGAAGGCAGATAAATTTCTTAATCTTCTCTGGTTAAGATTTCTCAGCAGTTTCTTCATCAAAGCAGACTTGAAATTTACATCAAAATCTATTGTATAGAACGTAATTATTTTAAATAATGTCTGGAGAGCCGCCCCCCACCCCCCGCGCCTGCCAGGTAGGTGGAACGGTGACCACCGACAGAAAAGGCCCAGTGGCCCGTGGCGGGACAGAGCTTCCAATCACTCCTGCAAGGTAGGTGGGCCTGCGACCCACCGGCAGAAGAGGAGCAGCGGCCTGCTGAGAGGCAGAGCTGCCCCCTCCCCCTGCGCCGGCAAGGTAGAGGGAACTGTGACCACCCACAGAACAGGCCCAGCGGCCTGCTGAGGGGCAGAGCCGCCCCCCACCCCCCGCGCCTGCCAGGTAGGCGGAACTGTGACCTCCGACAGAAAAGGCCCAGTGGCCCGCGGAGGGGCAGAGCTTCCAATCACTCCTGCAAGGTAGGCGGGCCTGCGACCCACCGGCAGAAGAGGAGCAGCGGCCTGCTGA
The DNA here is from genome assembly GCF_047511675.1 of Marmota flaviventris. Lineage (NCBI taxonomy): Eukaryota > Metazoa > Chordata > Mammalia > Rodentia > Sciuridae > Marmota > Marmota flaviventris. The sequence continues at coordinate 191,050,511 of NC_092498.1, forward strand.
GAGGCAGAGCCGCCCCCTCCCCCCCGCGCCTGCAAGGTAGACGGAACTGTGACCACCATCAGAACAGGTCAGACCTGCAACCGAGAGACAGAACAGGCCCAGTGGCCTGAGGAAGGGTAGAGCCGCCCCCCCCGCCGGCGCCTGCAAGGTAGGCGGACCTGCGACCCACTGGCAGTACAGCCCCAGAGGCCTGCAGAGGGGCAGTGCCGCTGCCTGCGCCTGCAAAGTAGGCAGAACTGCGACCACCGACAGAACAAGCCTAACGGCCCGCAGAGGGACAGAGCCGCCGCCCGCGCCTGCAAGGTCGGCGGACCTGCTACCGACCGGCAGAGCAGGCCCAGCGGCCTGCCGGCGTGGTAGGCACATTGCCCCAATTGGAGGAGGGACAGAGCCGCCGCCCGCGCCTGCGAGGGAGACTTTGCAACTATACAAGATCAATATAAATATATAGGGGGAAAATTCAATAGCACAACAGTTTCACCAAGTAGAAAGGAACGCGAACAGTATGAAGAGACAAGGAAAGAAAGGACCACAAGCATTGCAGGTCAACTCAACGTTAGAAGAGGTAATAGCTGCAGCAGATGGAATGTCAGATAAAGAATTCAGGATATACATGCTTCAGATGATCTGGAGTCTCAAGGAAGACATCAGACAGCAAAATCAGACAATGAAAGATCACTTCAACAATGAATTACATAAACAAATCCAAGAAGCAAAAGATCAACTATACAGGGAAATAGAGATTATAAAAAACAAACAGAAATCCTAGAAATGCAGGAAGCAATAAGCCAACTTAAAAACTCAATTGAGAATACTACCAGCAGAGTAGAACACTTAGAAGACAGAACATCAGACAATGAAGATAAAGTATTTCAACTTGAAAAGAACATAGACAGCTCAGCAAGACTGTTAAGAAACCACGAGCAGAACATCCAAGAAATATGGGATAACATCAAGAGACCAAATTTAAGAGTCATTGGGATACAGGAAGGGACAGAGTTTCAAACCAAAGGAATGAGCAATCTATTCAATGAAATAATACGAGAAAACTTCCCAGACTTGAAGAATGAGACAGAACCCCAAATCCTAGAAGCCTACAGGACGCCGAATGTGCAAAATCATAAGAGACCCACACCTAGACACATCATAATGAAGATGCCCAACATACAGAATAAGGAGCGAATTTTAAAAGCTACAAGAGAAAGGAAGCAGATCACATTTAGGGGTAAGCCAATCAGGATAACAGCTGATCTTCCAACACAGACCCTGAAAGCTAGAAGATCCTGGAATAACATATTTCAAACACTGAAAGAAAATGGGTTCCAACCAAGAATTGTGTTTCCAGCGAAATTAAGCTTCAGGATAGAAGATGAAATTAAAACCTTCCACGATAGATGCATTCCATAAAAGATGGCGGCGTGTGCTGCTTCACTGTGTGGGAGTATGACAAGTCAGGACGGCTAAAGGATATCTTGTTAGGAATTTCCAGCAATAGTGGGGTGCTCCGGAACCTGGAGGAAGGATTTCCATCGCACGAGGATCAGCTACGGGGAATCAAACGCGAGAGGTTTGTCGCACTGCTTATTCAGCAAATCGGCCCGAGGCTAGAATCTGCAGCGTGCGCTGGGATAGAGACGCAGGGTTACAGCGCTGCAGTTTCTGCCAGCCGCGCAAGCACCGTACTCAGGGCTGAATTCTGGGTTCGAGACGGGGGAAGGAAGCGGTCCATCTCGGTTCTCCACACCGGTCAGACCACAGAGGAGGCCAGCAGCCACCATGTTGGTAAACTGACGTCACCACCGCTGTTTTCGACTGACCGCAGCTCATTCAGCCATAGAACAGGTAATTTCAGGCTGCAATTCGCCTGCGGCTTGCAGACAGATTGCTAGGGCTCAGCGCCTGGGTGCTTCTTAGAACCTGATCTTATCGGAGTGAATACCCAGCGCGGGGCGGCCGAGTTCCGGCTCCCGGAACCGCCCTGGCCCAGGGCTACTGAGCCCGCGGAGGCTGCTTCTTGGACCCTGCACCTACCAGAGCATACAACAAGCACTAAGCAGCCGAATTACGGCTCCCGGAACTGAGCCCGCGGGGACTGCTTCTTGGAGCTTACATTTATAGGAGCTTACACCGAGCACGGAGTGGCCGAGTTCCAGCTCCCGGAACTTCCCTGGCCCGGGGCTAGGAGCCCGCGGAAACTGCTTCTCGGTCCGGGTCCTGCTGAGGGCCGGTCAGGACTCACCCGGTGCTTTGGTTGCCCGGCAAGGGGAACGAAATGCTGCCATTCGCATAGGATACCAACATGGCAGAGATCTGATGTCTGCAGAAAGCGGCGGAGGAGGGAACTTCATCAATACCAGTGGTGACATAAGCAGTTGGTCTCCTGGTAGGGGGGGTGAGGCACAGTCACCCGAGTCTCCTCAATTTGTCGTCGAGCCAGAGGGAAGGAGCCGGGCCGCCGCCAGCGCCCGGAGCAGGCCCAGTGGCTCGCCAGCGTGGTGACCGCGTGACCCCAATTGGAGAGGGGGCAGAGCGGAGCCGCCACCCGCAACCGCAAGGTGGGCAGACCCGCGACCCAGTGGTACATGGGCGTGGTAGGAGGGGCAGGGCAGAGCCGCAGTTCGCGCTTGCAAGGTAAACAGACCTGTCACAGCCTGGTGGGTCAGGCCCAGTGGCCTGCCAGTGTGGTACACACGTCACCCCAACTGGAGTAGGGGCAGAGCAGATCCTTCTCCCACGCCCGGATCAGGCCCTGCCGGTGTGGTGGTCACGTGACCCCAATTGGAGTGGGGGCGGAGCGGAACCGCCACCCGTGCCCGCAGGGTGAGCAGACCAGTGATCAACCTGCAGATCAGGCCCAGGGGTCCGCAAGCGTGGTAGGAGGGGCAGGGCAGATCCGCCGCCCGCGCCTCCAAGGTAGGCAGACCTACAACAGACCGGCGGATCAGGCCCAGGAGCCTGCCGGCGTGGTACAAACACCACCCTAATTGGAGTAGTGGCAGAGCAGAGTCGCCGCCAGTGCCAGGAACAGGCCCAGCGTCCTGCAGGCGGGGTAGTCACGACACCACAATTGGAGTAGGGGCAGAGCAGAGCCTCCACCCGTGCCCGAAAGGAGGGCAGATCTGCGACCGACCAGCGGGACAGGCCCAGTGGCCTGCCGGTACGACAGACACGTCACCCCATTTGCAGTAGGGGCAGGGTAGAGCCGCCGCCCGCGCCTGCAGGGTAGGCAAACCTGCAACCGACCGGCGGATCAGGCCCGGTGGCCTGCCGGCGTGGTACACTCGTCACCCCAATTGGAGTAGGGGCAGAACAGAGCCGCCGCCAGCTCCCAGAACAGGCCCAGTGACCTGCCGGCGTGGTAGCCACGACACCCCAATTGGAATAAGGAGAGAGCAGAGCCGCCGCCCGCACCTGCAGGAAAGATACGCAAGCAGTATGAAAAGACAAGGAAAGAAAGGACCACAAGCAATGCAGGTCAATGCAACTTTAGAAGAGGTAACAGCTGCAGCAGATGGAATGTCAGATAAAGAATTCAGGATATACATGCTTCAGATGATCTGGAGTATCAAGGAAGACATTAAACAGCAAAATCAGACAATGAAAGATCACTTCGACAACGAATTACGCAAACAAATCCAGGAAGCAAAGGATCAACTATACAGGGAGATAGAGGTTATAAAAAACAAACAAACAGAAATCCTAGAAATGCAGGAAGCAATAAACCAACTTAAAAACTCAATGGAGAATACTACCAGCAGAGTAGAACACTTAGAAGATAGAACATCAGACAATGAAGACAAAGTATTTCAACTGGAAAAGAACATAGACAGCTCAGCAAGACTGTTAAGAAACCATGAGCAGAACATCCAAGAAATATGGGATAACATTAAGAGACCAAACTTAAGAGTCATTGGGATACAGGAAGGTACAGAGCTCCAAACCAAAGGAATGAGAAGTCTATTCAATGAAATAATACAAGAAAACTTCCGAGACTTGAAGAATGAGACAGAATCCCAAATCCTAGAAGCCTACAGGACGCCGAATGTGCAAAATCATAAGAGATCCACACCTAGACACATTATAATGAAGATGCCCAACATACAGAATAAGGAGAGAATTTTAAAAGCTACAAGAGAAAGGAAGCAGATTACATTTAGGGGTAAGCCAATCAGGATAACAGCTGATCTTTCAACACAGACTCTGAAAGCTAGAAGATCCTGGAATAACATATTTCAAACACTGAAAGAAAATGGGTTCCAACCAAGAATTGTGTATCCAGCGAAATTAAGCTTCAGGATGGAGGATGAAATTAAAACCTTCCACGATAAACAAAAGTTTAAAGAATTCGCAGCTAGAAAACCATCTCTTCAAAACATCCTCGCCAAAGCATTACAGGAAGAGGAAATGGAAAATAACAATGAAAATCAACAGTGGGAGGTAGGACAGTAAAGGGGGGGTAAATAATCAAAGAGGAAAACAAACCAGGTTTAGTAACAGAAATAAACAAATATGGCTGGAAGAACAACCAATATCTCAATAATAACCCTAAATGTTAATGGCTTAAACTCACCAATTAAGAGACACAGGCTAGTAGAATGGATCACAAAACAAGACCCAACAATATGCTGCCTACAGGAGACGCATTTGATAGGAAAAGACTTACATAGGCTGAAGGTGAAAGGTTGGGAAAAATCATATCACTCATATGGACTTCGGAAACAAGCAGGAGTGTCCATACTCATATCAAATAAAATAGATTTCAAGCCAAAGTTAATCAAAAGAGATAAAGAGGGACACTACATACTGCTTAAGGGAACCATACACCAACAAGACATAACAATCATAAATATTTATGCCCCAAACAATGGTGCAGCTATGTTCGTCAAACAAACTCTTCTCAAGTTCAAGAGTCTAATAGACCACCATACCATAATCATGGGAGACTTCAACACACCTCTCTCGCCACTGGACAGATCTTCCAAACAAAAGTTGAATAAGGAAACTATAGAACTCAATAACACTATTAATAACCTAGACCTAATGGACATATATAGAATATACCACCCAACATCAAGCAGTTACACTTTTTTCTCAGCAGCACATGGATCCTTCTCAAAAATAGATCATATATTATGTCACAGGGCAACTCTTAGACAATATAAAGGAGTAGAGATAATACCATGCATCTTATCTGATCATAATGGAATGAAACTGAAAATCAACGATAAAAGAAGGAAGGAAAAAGCATACATCACTTGGAGAATGAACAATAGGTTACAGAATGATCAATGGGTTATAGAAGACATCAAGAAGGAAATTAAAAAATTCTTAGAGATAAATGAAAACACAGACACAACATATCGGAATCTATGGGACACATTGAAAGCAGTTCTAAGAGGAAAATTCATTGCTTGGAGTTCATTCCTTAAAAAAAGAAAAAACCAACAAATAAATGATCTCATACTTCATCTCAAAATCCTTGAAAAAGAAGAGCAAAACAACAGCAAAAGAAGTAGAAGGCAAGAAATAATTAAAATCAGAGCTGAAATTAATGAAATCGAAACAAAAGAAACAATTGAAAAAATTGACAAAACTAAAAGTTGGTTCTTTGAAAAAATAAACAAACTCGACAGACCCCTAGCGATGCTAGCGAAGAGAAGAAGAGAGAGAACTCAAATTACTAGCATACGGGATAAAAAAGGCAATATCACAACAGACACTTCAGAAATACAGAAAATAATCAAAAACTATTTTGAATCCTTATACTCCAACAAATTAGAAGATAGTGAAGGCATCGATAAATTTCTTAAGTCATATGATCTGCCCAGATTGAGTCAGGAGGATATAGAAAACCTAAACAGACCAATATCAATTGAGGAAATAGAAGAAACCATAAAAAGACTACCAACTAAGAAAAGCCCAGGTCCAGATGGGTATACAGCAGAATTTTACAAAACCTTTAAAGAAGAACTAATACCAATACTTTTCAAGCTACTCCAGGAAATAGAAAAGGAGGGAGAACTTCCAAATTCATTCTACGAGGCCAACATCACCCTGATACCTAAACCAGACAAAGACACTTCAAAGAAAGAAAACTACAGACCAATATCTCTAATGAACCTAGATGCAAAAATCCTCAATAAAATTCTGGCGAATCGGATACAAAAACATATCAAAAAAATTGTACACCATGATCAAGTAGGATTCATCCCTGGGATGCAAGGCTGGTTCAATATACGGAAATCAATAAATGTTATTCACCACATCAATAGACTTAAAAATAAGAACCATATGATCATCTCGATAGATGCGGAAAAAGCATTCGACAAAGTACAGCATCCCTTTATGTTCAAAACTCTAGAAAAACTAGGGATAACAGGAACATACCTCAATATTGTAAAAGCAATCTATGCTAAGCCTCAGGCTAGCATCATTCTGAATGGAGAAAAACTGAAGGCATTCCCTCTAAAATCTGGAACTAGACAGGGATGCCCTCTCTCTCCACTTCTGTTCAACATAGTTCTCGAAACACTGGCCAGAGCAATTAGACAGACGAAAGAAATTAAAGGCATAAAAATAGGAAAAGAAGAACTTAAATTATCACTATTTGCAGATGATATGATTCTATACCTAGCAGACCCAAAAGGCTCTACAAAGAAACTATTAGAGCTAATAAATGAATTCAGCAAAGTGGTAGGATATAAAATCAACACGCATAAATCAAAGGCATTCCTGTATATCAGCGACAAATCCTCTGAATTGGAAATGAGGACAACCACTCCATTCACAATATCTTCAAAAAAAATAAAATACTTGGGAATCAACCTAACAAAAGAGGTGAAAGACTTATACAATGAAAACTACAGAACCCTAAAGAGAGAAATAGAAGAAGATCTTAGAAGATGGAAAAATATACCCTGTTCATGGATAGGCCGAACTAACATCATCAAAATGGCGATATTACCAAAAGTTCTCTATAGGTTTAATGCAATGCCAATCAAAATCCCAACGGCATTTCTTGTAGAAATAGAGAAAGCAATCATGAAATTCATATGGAAAAATAAAAGACCCAGAATAGCAAAAACAATGCTAAGCAGGAAGTGTGAATCAGGCGGTATAGCGATACCAGACTTCAAACTATACTACAGAGCAATAGTAACAAAAACAGCATGGTACTGGTACCAAAACAGGCGGGTGGACCAATGGTACAGAATAGAGGACACAGAAACCAATCCACAAAACTACAACTATCTTATATTTGATAAAGGGGCTAAAAGCATGCAATGGAGGAAGGATAGCATCTTCAACAAATGGTGCTGGGAAAACTGGAAATCCATATGCAACAAAATGAAACTGAATCCCTTTCTCTCGCCATGCACAAAAGTGAATTCAAAATGGATCAAGGAGCTTGATATCAAATCAGAGACACGCCGTCTGATAGAAGAAAAAGTTGGCTACGATCTACATACTGTGGGGTCGGGCTCCAAATTCCTCAATAGGACACCCATAGCACAAAAGTTAATAACTAGAATCAACAAATGGGACTTACTCAAACTAAAAAGTTTTTTCTCAGCAAAAGATACAATAAGAGAGGTAAATAGAGAGCCTACATCCTGGGAACAAATCTTTACTCCTCACACTTCAGATAGAGCCCTAATATCCAGAGTATACAAAGAACTCAAAAAATTAGACAATAAGAGAACAAACAACCCAATCAACAAATGGGCCAAGGACCTGAACAGACACTTCTCAGAGAAGGACATACAATCAATCAACAAGTACATGAAAAAAATGCTCACCATCTCTAGCAGTCAGAGAAATGCAAATCAAAACCACCCTAAGATACCATCTCACTCCAGTTAGATTGGCAGCCATTATGAAGTCAAACAACAACAAGTGCTGGCGAGGATGTGGGGAAAAGGGTACACTTGTACATTGCTGGTGGGACTGCAAATTGGTGCAGCCAATTTGGAAAGCAGTATGGAGATTTCTTGGAAAGCTGGGAATGGAGCCACCATTTGACCCAGCTATTCCCCTTCTCGGTCTATTCCCTAAAGACCTAAAAAGAGCATGCTACAGGGACACTGCTACATCGATGTTCATAGCAGCACAATTCACAATAGCTAGACTGTGGAACCAACCTAGATGCCCTTCAATGGATGAATGGATAAAAAAAATGTGGCATTTATACACAATGGAGTATTACTCTGCATTAAAAAATGACAAAATCATAGAATTTACAGGGAAATGGATGGCATTAGAGCAGATTATGCTAAGTGAAGCTAGCCAATCCCTAAAAAACAAATGCCAAATGTCTTCTTTGATATAAGGAGAGTAACTAAGAACAGAGTAGGGTCGAAGAGCATGAGAAGAAGATTAACATTAAACAGGGATGAGAGGTGGGAGGGAAAGGGAGAGAGAAGGGAAAATGCATGGAAATGGAAGGAGACCCTCAGAGTTATACAAAAGTACATACAAGAGGAAGTGAGGGGAAGGGGAAAAATAATACAAGGGGGACAAACGAATGTCAGTAGAGGGGGCAGAGAGAGAAGAGGGGAGGGGAGGGGAGGGGAGGGGAGGGGAGGGGGGATAGTAGAGGATAGGAAAGGAAGCAGAATACAACAGACACTAGTATGGCAATATGTAAATCAATGGATGTGTAACTGATGTGATTCTGCAATCTGTATATGGGGTAAAAATGGGAGCTCATAACCCACTTGAATCAAATTGTGAAATATGATATATCAAGAACTATGTAATGTTTTGAACAGCCAACAATAAAAAATTTAAAAAAAAAATAAAAATAAATAAATAAATAAATAATGTCTGCTTTTTTATTTTAAGCACATACAGTTTAGTTAGGTTTTTGAGGTCAGGAACCATGCATCCCCAAGTTACTTTGTAGCTATGCTTATAAAATTTTTTCACTAAGTACACCTAACAGCTAAACCCATCACTCCAGATGTTCTGGGAACCATAAACTTCCTTTTCTCTGATTCTTTCTTTTTCTTTCCTTTTTTTTTGGTAAAGTATTGAAGTGCAGTTTTCATGCTGTAAGATTCACCCATCAAATTTACAATTCAATGATTTTCAATAAATTTACTGAGTTGTGCAGTCATCAACATAATCCAGTTTTAGAACATTTCCATCATCCCAATACGAGTCTTCATGCCTATTTACAATTAACTTCCACTTCCACCACCAACCTCAAGCAGCCACTAAGTTGTTTCTGTTCCTATAGATTTACCGACTCTGAACATTGTATATAATTAGATGCATATAATATGTGGTCTTTCTTCATCTGGCTTTTTTCCCTGAGTGTAATCTTTTTGAGGTTTAGGCATATCATCTCATATATCAGTACTTAATTCTTCTTACTGCTGGGTTGTTCTCCATTGCATGGAGCCACAGAACTTTTCAATTTTTAGTAAATTGGAAAAAAAATTATTTAAAGCCTCCATACTTACTTTTGAGATTCATTCAAGTGTTCTACACATCTGTATGGACATTAATATAAAAATGCTTTAAATAACATATTAGTTTCCTCAAAATTATTTAAAATTAAAACTGTTGCTCCAGCTCACCTGAGACTCTATCAGTGTTAAGAAATATATCCTTGGGGAATGGACATTAATTTTATAGAAAAGCTGAGGTTATTGACTTCATTTATTTATTTATTTATTTAGATACTGGGGATTGAACTCAGGGGCACTTGACCACTGAGCCACATCCCCAGCTCTGTTTTGTATTTTATTTAGAGACAGGGTCTCACTGATTGCTTAGCACCTTGATTTTGCTTTGAACTCGAGATCCTCCTGTCTCAGCCTCCCAAGCCACTGGGATTACAGAGTGTGCCACCGTACCCAGCTAAATTATTGACTCTTGAGCTTTTGCCTGAACTGTCAATCATAGGTCCAAGTAGTTGTGGCCAGGTTAACTGAGTCACATGGGGTTAAGAGAGGCGACTTTAGGCACTTAGAACAGCCCCTGGTAGTTTCCCTAAGCAGGCCATAGAGTTTCACAATTCTTTAATTCCTGTATTTAGAGTTCTCATTTCAAAATCTTCAGTCATTCCCAAACTAATCCCCTAATATGCTTCCAGCCCCCAAATAAGATACCTATCAGGTACTGGTATAAGGGAATAGCAGAATTAGGTGGACCATCATAATAACTCTAGTCAAGATTCTGAGGACTGTGTCTTTGGGGGAAAAAGTAATGTTTCTCCTTAAAAATAAATGTTTGTTTTTTTGTTTCTGTTTTTGTTTGAGACAGGGTCTCACTAAGTTGCCCAGGTTGGCCTCAAATTTCTGATCCTCCTACCTCAGCCTCCCAAGTTGTTGAGATTATAGGCATGTGTCACTGCACCTGGCATGCATGCAGGCACACACACACACACACACACACACAGCTTTAATAAAGAATTTTTCTGCTTACAGAATAAGTGGCTATCCTCAACCCTAAGCTTCCAAAAGCTTACCTTTAAAGGGAAGCCCATCTTTGCATGTTTTAAAGCTCATTTTGTTGACTTGGTCAACCTGGGAATAGCCCCCATGGGATGGTAATTGATTCTACAGATGATCAGCCCAAGGTCTGCAGCTGACATTCTATTAAAAGCACCAGCCAGTGCAAAGATCTTGGTTTCTAATGCCACTTTGAAGTGAAAGAAATACAGGCTCCTGCTGGATGTATTGGCACTTGCCTGTAATCCCAGTGACTGAAGAGGCTAAGGCAGGAGGATTGCAAGTTCAAGGCCAGCCTCAGCAACTTAGTGAGCCTCTAAGTAATTTAGCTACCCTGAATCATAATATAAAATAAAAAGGGAAGGGATATAGCTCAATGGTTTAGTTAAGTAGCCCTGGGTTCAATCTCTGGTACAAACAAATCCTTGAAACCAAGTTCACCAAAAAGAAACTGTCACAGAAAGCTAAGGAGACACAGAGGTAAATGTAATGTGGAATCTTGGAAGGGATACTGCAAGAGAAAAAGAACATTAGAGAAAAAAATCAATGAAATCTAAATAAAGTATGGAGTTGAGTTAATAGTAATACCACTATTGTTTCCTTACTTGTGAAAGCAGTATAGCAATGTAAGATGTTAACCTTAGGGGACACAGGACATGGGATATATGGATTCTCCCCTTACTATCTTTCTAACTTTTCCATTAATCTATGCTATTTTAAAACACACAGATTGATTTTAAAAATATCAATTTATAATCAAAGAGTTATTTCAGAAATTTCTCTATACAAATATATGCATTAAATTAGCCTAGCTATAGGCAATCAATGGTTATATAAATAGGGACCTTTTTCATTCTTTTTAAGGAGGCATTCACTGCCTAGATTGTTGCCATCCATAGTCAAATGCCCTGAGTTACATAATTAAGACTCAGTCCCCTGTCCACAGCCCCAGTTCAAATATCCAAAGCCTGTAACCATCTCCTGGAAGATTCAAATGCATGTAACAGTAATTTATAGACAGTAGAGGTGTGTATAGCAGTTGCTTATTATTATAATGGTTCAAACATCCATCACAGACTTATTTTCAAGAAGGCTGATATTTTTGAATTTGGCCTTTTGACTGTCCCTGGTAATTTGTACCTGGATGGACATATGTTATAAATCACAAAAGGAAAAAAGTCCACTAATACATAAGCTCATCATTCCTACATACCCAGAGCAGTGCTTGAGATTGTACACAATAAGTTGAAGCTAATCGTGTATGGGGTGGGGGGGAGTTAGAGAGAGAGGGTGGGATGATGTAGAGATGATAAATCATGTCAAACCCCTACCTCAAACTCCAAAAGCAGGAACATGAGCCCAGGACAGGAATTCAGGTTTGCCCTTGCAGTTATTTTTCCATCCATCTTTCATTTTTTCTTTTAACATGTATTGGACTGACAGTGAACCTGGTAACCCTGGACCATTGCCAGGTGATCCCTAAATAACTAGAAAAAGAGAAAAAAAAATGAACCAAGAATGAAATAAATCACCCCAGAACTACCTGGATACAATAGTCCAAAGTTCTTTACACCACCCAACAGTATCTGGCGTACAGTAGGTGTTTAATGGATATTTGTTGAATGAATGAGTGGACACATTAAGGCTTTCCTTAGATACCAATCTGAAGAACTGATGTAGAAGGTTTCATCCAATGCAAGCTGGCAAACTAAGGAACTATCCCGAGGTCCATTTCCTGTGGGTCCAAGGAGGAAGTGGTTATTTTTTTATGATTTTCCTTTATGACCAATGACTTTGCCCCACATAAACTCAACCACCAGAGAAACAAGTAAAATTATGATTTCTAAGCTGACTGAGGAAATAGCCTTTGGGATGACAACACCCAAGAGGAGACTGCTGAGCTTCTTTAACAAACACACTTATCCTGAGGCCCCTGTGAGATAAAGTGATGGATTGAACAGGGAAGATACCTGGTCTCAAGCCACATGCCAAATGGAGTTCTTACTACAACATCGCTCCTACATTTCCCAGGTTTCTCTCTGATCTTCAAATTAGCTAGCCAAGATGGGAACATCCCTAACGTAAACTGAATGAACAAATATTTAAAAGCAGAGCCATCAAAAGGGCATTTGGGAGGAAGTACTGGATTAGGAGGCAAGAGATGAATGTTCTGACACCAGTTGCACCTTAGCACTCCACAGAACTTCAGCAACAGGGAGGTTGACCAATTCTCTGTGGCTCTGTGTCTTTTCCTTAAAAAGAGGGCAGTGTGAAGAGTTGAACTATATTCCCTCTGAGGATCTAAAATCTCCTAATTCTAAGGGGATCACTCTAGGAATAATAGTAATATGATTATAGTAGTAGCTATCCATAAACTGTTCTATGCACTTTCTAGATATTGTCTCATTAAATCCTTACAACCATTGTATTAGGTAGGTTTTATTATTCCTGCTTTCAGATGAGAAAGCTGAAACACAGGGAGTTATATGTATAGGCAGTCCTCATTGTACATGATGCCATTGTAGGGTAGGCTCAACAGGGCTATCGTTAGGCTCCTTGCCACGACTCTGGCCAGCTATGTGTTAGTATGTAGTCAAGGTCATAAACACTCTGAGTCAGTATATGTACTCAAGGCAATTATCTGCTTATGCATGCACTCCCTTGTGCAACCTGTAGGCAATGTGCCTGCACATAAAAAAAGGCCAATGGTAAAACGGGGCTGGGGTGGGGGGCTGCTGCCACTTCCAAATAAAGTTTGCCTACTCTCCCAAACTGTGCCTTACATACTCTTCCACCTACTGGGATCCTGAATCTGTTTCCCAGGAGCTGAACCTCAGCAGGACACCATTTAACTGAAACTTGCACATACTGAGATCACACAAAGCAAGGACTGCTCTGCACACATTCCTGTTATCACAGTCTTGAAAGATGCTCACTGGATAGGAACTCATGCAATTCAACTTCAGAGTCCGAGTGCTTAGCTTCCACCTGCACCAAAGCTTCTCAACAGATGCTTCCCAGACCACAAACATCAGTAGCATCTGTCAACTTGATAGAAAGGCAACTTTTCAGAGCCTCGTCTAGACCAACAGAATGGGAAAGCTGGGGTCTGCAGCCCAGCCATCTGCTTGAACAGACCTTTGGATGATTGTGATGCGGGCCAAGCTTGAGAGCCGTGGCTCCCTGAGATCCTGTTCCATAGTCCCGATAGGTGTGATGGTGGAAATCAGGAATCAGAGAGTTGGGGCATCCTTAAAGACCATCTACTCTAATTATTCCTTGAACTGAGACAAAAATCTTAAAAAGAAAACCTGCAAAAGTAGGTCAGCTTTGCAGCCTGCATACCTTTAGAAACTGTACCTTTTTCTTTTAACCATAGAACTTCAGTGAATAAAGAAAAGAAAAAACACTCCATCTTCACCTTTAAAAATATTACCCGTTTCTCTCAGGTCAAGGTGTCTTCAGGAAGAATCCCTGAGTTGCAAAGTGCTAGGCAGGTATCTAGCTGCATGACTCCAGAGGGAGGCCAGAGGGAGGGGTCCAGCTGGAAACCCTGATGGACACTTCAAAATCTTTGCCTCTGGTGGTCAGTCTCCTCTTCCTAGACCCATGGCCTCACATTCTGAAAGTGGTAGCAAGCATCTGACAACCCTCTTCTTTCTCTTTAGGACAAATACTCTTGATTCTGTCGCCTTTTTCTAAGGGCGACACCAGATTGTCAGCTTACTTTCTTAAATTAAAAAAAAAAATACTCCAAGCTAAAATATTCAAATTGCTGAACCAATGGTGTCATGGGAGACCATTATAAAATCCTCTCCGAGTTAAGTCTGCATGCCTCAAAGAGCAAAAAATTAATATACTGTCATTACACAGTTGAGAGGGGAAATTAATTTATACAGAAACCCTTTCTAAGGCATGTTCAGACTGCCCGGATACTGCTCCAAATGGGAGCATTATCTGCCTTCCCAAAATAATACACCATATGCCCTAATCTGGCAGACACGAAGATAATTATATGACTCTGGCAGAGCCAATATGCTCGCTAATAAATGGAAAAATGAGAACAATGCACATCAAAGTTAAGTTCAATGGTTATTCAGAATTGTGGTAGGGAAGCTACCTGCTACAATTAAACATGGTGACAAGCAGAAAATGGAACTCTTGCATAGAATTAAAGAGCCAAAGCTGCTGCGAGGAGACCCATTTATATCAAGGAATATTAACATGATAAAGGAAGTTGGTGGGCATGGGAGGCAGTCTTAGAGGATTTCAAGCCACCAGGTAATTCCCTTTCTAATAATCCACCCTCACAGGGACTCAATGGGGGCTCTTAATAAAACTAAACCTCGAAATGCCAGATTCCACACAATTACCTTCACTTTTAAGCAAAGAAAACGAAAGGCAAAATGTGGTCTGGAAGTTGGATTTGCATCAACACTCTTCTGCTTCTGATGTTGGCCATCAATGTATTCTTCAGATTTGTCTCTTTTTTAGGTGAATGATTTTTTTTCTTCATTGTTTTCTTGCAAAGCTATCAGGAATTCTAGTTTCTAAGTTCCTAGGTCTTGGCATACCTCAAAGTGCTAAGTGACTGGGAATCACCAAGTCTGACTCCATGTGACTACGAAAGATGTGAAGTCCAAATAAAACTTACATTTATTTTGCCTTAAAAAATAACAAATTTTTGACAGGAAAAAAAAATTTCCTGCAATTTTTTTCTTTATTTCTCCCCATTGGTAAGTCCTCCATCCTAGCCCCAGCAAGCCTTCTATCTTTAGAAAAGAAGAATGAATACCATCTTAGTGGGGTAATAAATATAGGTGTGGGGAACCTAAATTAAGAGCATTCATCTTCCAATGTGCTAAGTTAAGAACTATCCAGAATCCTGAGACATCCCTGGCATAAGATGTGGGGACATGGCAAGCCCTGTATGAGGGGCTTCAGCTTAGAAGCCCCTCTTGTGCACCACCAGGAAAAATCAATCATTGGGAACATGAACCCTTAGAGAAAGCGTTCCTCCCAGACTGCTAACAAATAAGGTCCCACGAGTCACTCTTGCCAATTAAATTCCAGGAGAAAGACAGTGACAGATGTGGGGGTGCCGGTGGATTTGAGCTCTGTCAGTACAAATATCTTCACAAGGGAGCTTGCATTGTAGAGAAGAAAGCAGCAGCGATGAAATATTTACATATTTATAAATATCTAGGCATTAACAAGCTTGCCAGATTTCGTTCCATGCATTCTGACTAGTGGTCCCAGGAAAGAGAGCAGAGACATGGCCCTCGATCAAGAGAGCATCACAGATCTAGGACATCAGGGAGAGTCTGACCAGGCTCTCAACTCCTGGAGGGTACCCATCATTGTCATTGGTTCAAGTATGACCTTTGACAATCACAGAAGAGATTATTACAAGTCCCAACACTTATCTAATACCTCATCCTAAAGCATTTTCCATTCTACTCCCAAGAGATGATCCTGGGAGGGGGAAACACACAGACAGACAAAAAAAAAAAAAAAAAAAAAAAAAACCTCACCTTTATTTTCTACTAGGGAAATTCTTTATTCTTAGAAACCTTAGACTTAGCTCTAAAAGTCCTGTAGGAAAGAAAGCTGCTAATCATTGCTTAACCCAACATTTTCCCATACTTCTTAGGCCATAAAAATCCTTGAATATACATACTGCCATACTAGAGTCTGTTGTATTCTGCTGTCCTTCCTATCCCACCCTCCCCTCCCCTCCCCTCCCATCACCTCTCTCTATTGTGGCTGTATAACCAATGTGATCCTGCAATCTGTACACGTGGAAAAATAAGAATTCATACCCCATTTGAATCAAATGTATGATATGTCAAGATCATTGTAATGTTTTGGGCAACTAATAAAAAAAAAGAAATAAATAAAAATCCTTGAATAAAAGGATTATCTACATCCTGTGTAGTACAAATTATCCTTCATCACATTACATAAAAGTGAAATATAATTAGGAAAATAATGCTTATTTGGTATTTTAGTGTTGAATTAAATAGTAGTGCATTCCCTTTCCTGTATAGAAGGAAGATAATTTCCTTTAGACAAAAAAAAAAGAACTGGATTGGAGTGCCTATGAGGTTCTGTTTGATTTTTTATTTGTTCTTTATAGATATACATGGCAGTAGAGTGTATTTTGACTTATTATATATACATGGAGTATAATTTGTCCTAATTAGGATCCCATTCTTGTGGTTGTACATGATGTGGAGTTTCACTGGTGTATGTATATTCATATATAAACATAGAAAAGTTATGTCTGATTCATTGATTTAAATCTCCTTTTTTATTTATTTACTGTTCTTGTGCCAAGAGGCCAAGATCAGACTTGCTTTTCTGTAAAGACAAACAAACAAAGCATAATACACCTTTAGGTCATTCTCTGCTGCTTGAGAACAACTATAGAAGGAGTGTGGACAGTTCTGGGGTGGGCAGGGAGCTAGGAGTACTCAAAAGTGACTGTGACTGCTTCCTGTTCCCTAGTCTTCTTGCCAGGTTTGGAGTAAAACACCTAACTTTTTTATAAAGCAGGGCTGCTGAGTGGCTTCCTGAATTCATTTCTATGTAGAGCAAATTCTGAATGTGAATTTTTTACCCAAGGCAGCAGGGTAATAGTAGCCCTGCCCACCTTCTCACTGGCCTCCAGAATGCAGGGCAGATGCAAAGCTCTGGTCTTTAAGCGTCTTGTCCACATACACCCAGTGCTCTCTGTGACGAGGAGACACAGCTCAGCATCCTTCCCAACAATTTCCCCTTTCCCTGAAGCCACAAATCTCCAAATTTGGCTTCATATCGGAATAACCTAAAAATCTCTGAAAAGTGGTCCCCACACCCCAGCATTCTGCTTTATTTGTTCTGGGGTAGATCTGGGAACCAGAATTTTTTAAATCTCAGATGATTCTAATGAGTTGCAAAGGTTAGGACCCACTGACCTAAAAACATACATATTCTAGCCTATCAGACTTTGACAAGAGTTCACTTCAAATCCACAACTAGTCTTGACTCAAGGTAGGGGATCCCATGATGAGTCTGCATATGGGAGCTATAGAAATCTCATCAGCCCCACACAAGAAAATGCAAGGCTCTGAAGGTGTACGATTTAGAGTGTGCTTAGCATATGTAAGGTCCTGGGCTCCACCCCCAGCACTAAGCAAACAATCAAATACAGGTCTTCATCCTTTGTTCTGAACCCCAACAGGCTTTGAACACTGAATGTTTTTCCAACCTCAGTGGCAATACACCCTGACCTGACTTGAACTCAGTGTAAGACCCTGCTATTTATGGTCTTTATTCATCCCACTTAGTGTGAATATTCATGCATTTTGTCAGGAAAATATTAATGTGTTTAATTACAGAGTCCTTTCCCAGACCCTGCTGGAGTTGATACATAATGCAGGGTGAGTGTACCTTTCCATGATCTGAAAATTTCTGAATTCAGAAAGAAATGTGTGGCTGGAAGGTTTAGGCTGAGATAGTATGATCTTACAGAAGCAACTTGTTGTACTGCTCCTTGGATATAAAGACCAAAGAAAAGAAAGGTTAGAATAAAGTAAAATGACCAAACAATGGCCCTTGTGTGCGTAGATAAAAGTGCTTCATCTGAGAGTATTAATTAGAGAAAAGGAGCATCTCTGGGTAAACAGCCCTTCACCAGGGCTCACAGTTTGACAAGCAAATCACAGGCTGAATTTTTACCTTCACTCATCTCCCTTAGATTCTTTCTTGCAGTGCACAAACTACACTACCATACAGATTGTCTTACCAAACAATTTTTATAGCAGCTGGTAAATTTTATAGCAAAGCTCTTTCTAAGAACTTGGATGTCTAAAATTCAACTTTTAATTGTTTCTGTTAATAAAAATGAAAATGTTTCTGCCTTCCAAATCTTTAGCAGTCTACACACAAAAGCTTTGGGGTAAAAAATATAAAATGACTTGCATGGGACAGCCTGCCTGGGGCAGCATGCTCAGAATAACATGTGCAGGGTGCTATGTCTGCAGGGATGGCGACTGGGGGAGGGTTAGAGTTCAAAGATGGGGCACCGGACTTTCCATAAACTGGCAAGCAGTGTACAAGCTAATTTTATCTAACTATCAAGGAACAGTTTCTAGTGTGACCCTAGCCAATGTTTGAGCTTCAATAACATTTAACTGAACATTTATTATACTAAATATAGTACGCACTATCTGTGGTAGATCTCCAATTCAAGGAGAGAGGAGGAAGCTAAGAAAGGCTACGTCATTTTCCCAGTAAGAGTCAAAACAAAGCCTGGTATTCAATCCAAATATTTCTGATGCCAAAGCCAATGCTTATAACCACTGCTCTGTCCCTACCCTAAGCAGCTATAAGAGCACTCAGTGTTCAAAAGTCATGCCAGAAAAAGCAAAAAACGGTGCCCACCCAGGCTTTTGCCTGTGTGAGGGCATTGTTAAAGCTATGCCTTAGCACATGAAACCATAACAAGCACCCTACCAGACTAACACTATGTCAAGCACTTGACTACATTCTGTGTGTTTGTCTCCTTATTCACATTTATGTAAACTGTACAATGCAAATGCACTCTCAAATTCAGCTATAATTTGAGGAGACATGTATTGGTTTGTGCATTTCATTTGTAGGACCCATTAAAGAGAACCTCACCAATAGTTAGAACCCCAAAATCACACTCTTCGTGTACTAGGCGAAACTGAAAATATTCACAGCAAGGATGTTTTTCATTAAAGGCACTTTCATAAGTATGTAACAGACTCAGGAAATTCAACCAATCAAGATGCCGCAATACCTTGAGCTATGACCAGTCACACTCAGAATTGTTTCCCTTAAACACCCATCAAACTCAGCTACCAAATTGCACTAATGATTGATACAGCACTTAATAAGCTATATAGATAAATAAAAAATATAAATTTCCTGCTCTTAGTGACAGTGGCAGACATGGCTGATTATCAACAGCTAATTATGCATCAAAATGTTATCCTCCCCAGAGAGGATTCTAAGGTGCTACTTATGTTCTGTTTCTAGGTCTGGATGCTGATCATACTGGTGTGTTTAGTTTGTAAAAATGCATCAGGCTATACATTAACAATATATGCACTCTTCTGATTGTTTGCTATATGTCAATTAAAAGTTTAAAAAAAAAAAAAAAACAGGGGCTGGGGCTGTAGCTCACTGGCAGAGCGCTTGCCTAGCATGCGTGAGGCACTGGGTTCTATCCTTAGCACTGCATAAAAAAACTAAACAAATAAATGCATGCTTTCCATCTACAACTATAAAAAAAATTAAAGAAAAAAAGTTTAAAAAAACAGTTATCAAATTGAAAAAAAAAGAAAGAAAGAAACAATCACCCAGTCTACACAACATAGGAAAATAAAAAGAACAAACTAAGAAAAAAAATGTGTGTCTCTTTCCAGGTATGCTGTTGTCTCTTGCAGCAGCTGCCCAGGCAGGAAATACATTTCCCAGGACCACCTGCTCCCAAATGGAACCATGTGACTAGTTCTCACCAGTGGAACGTGAACAGCAGTGAAGGTAGGCACGGATGTGAACAGTCACAGTAGCTGAGGCACCAAGTACTTTCTTCTACCCTCTCTTCCCATCTGCCCATTGAAAAAAGGATTCCATCACTCTAGAGAATGACAGAGCAACAATATGGAAGGCGGTGGAGTATGCCTGCCATCCCAACAACTCAGGAGGCTGAGGAGGGAGGATCACAAATTCAAAGCCAGCCTCAGCAACTCAGTGAGACCCTGTCTCAAAATAAAACATAAAGGGCTGGGGATGTGGCTCAGTGGTTAAGCACCCCTGGGTTCAATCCCTTGTATCAAAAAAGAAAAAAGAAAAAAAAATGGTGGAAAACTTGTCATTGTCCAGGAACACTCACTTTGGACTTTTTGTGAACTAGAAATAAAATTCTGTTGTGTTAAGCCACCACATTTTTGGAGTGCCCTTGGTAAGAAGCTAGCATTACCCTAACTTATGCATTCACCCACAATCTCTTCATTCTGCCTTGCTGGCTAGTTGAATCCTGCTTGACAATGTGTCCATTTAAAAATACTCTCATCTGTTGACACTCCCTTATAATAAGATGTGGCCATATGACTCAGTCCTGGTCAATGAGACATAATTACAATTTTCTCTGACCCCTAGAAAAATTCTTTAAAAGATCCAGCTTATCCTGTTTGGAGCACAGACATGCTACATGGAGGTATAGTAGGCATTTTGCAACCACCACAGCTATCAAGCTATCAATACTACCATAGCTATCAAGATACTACCATAGCTATCAAGTCCTGTATGAAAGCCACTCAGTCAAGAAATAGAACATTGCCATCACCCCAGAAATCCTTTATGTTTCCTTTTCTGATCACAGTCTCTTCTCTCCCCCTATCAATAAGGACTACTCTGCTAGTCTCTCTTATTTAAATATTCCCTAAACCCATTTACATACACATTCAACATGAATATGCACATTCCTTTCCCAAATGACTTCTGTATATAAAGGAAAGAGAGTCCCAGTGTATTCATGGAATTGACACCATGGTATTCTCAGATCTGCAAAATGTCCTCTAATAGTGTCACTCATCTTCTTGAGAAAGAATATCAAGACCTACCTATCCAAGAGGCTCCCTTTTCTGCCTCAATCTCTCCCTATTCTGCCTCCTCTTTGTCCTTTAAATTTCTTTAAAGGGTCAGGCTTTCTCCATCTTCTTCCCAATTTCATCTTTGAGACCAAGTGGGGATAATATTTCTTTCTTTACTAAAGAGAAACTCAGGGTTGGGGTCCGAGCATAGCTCAGTGATAAAACATTTGTCTAATATTCACATAGCTTTGGATTCAATCCTCAGTACCAAAAAAGATAAAAATAAATAAGAGAAACTCTAAGAAGACTGGTTTTTGCCATGCTCAAAAAAAAAAATGAAATTTAGAAAACTCTCCCTTCTGAACAATGCCTAACGCTTGAACTGTCTCTTGC
The DNA here is from genome assembly GCF_047511675.1 of Marmota flaviventris. Lineage (NCBI taxonomy): Eukaryota > Metazoa > Chordata > Mammalia > Rodentia > Sciuridae > Marmota > Marmota flaviventris. Next base: position 191,071,971 of record NC_092498.1, read on the forward strand.
TAAAGAAATCAAGAACCTAAATTTTCCTGCCTGAATCACGAAGCCTCCAGGCTGGTAGGTCAAGGAGAACTTAGTAGCTTAAAATAACCAATTATTCTACTCATGGGTTTGCAGGTCAGCTGGGAAGTTTCTTTTGATCTCAGCTAAGCTCACTCATGCATCTGCAGTCCAGCTGTGGAATGGTTAGTTGGCTCTGCTGATTTTAGCTTGACTCTCTCATATGCCCAGGGGCCATATGAATATCAACTCCTCTACAAAGGCCTCAGCTGCTCCATATGTCTCATTTACTGGTAGGTAGCCTGGCCATGTTTTTAGGGAAATCACAGAGGAATGAGGAGAAAGTAGAAATGCACAAAGGCTTCCCCAAATCTCTGCTTACAGCAAGTCTGCTAATATCTTGTAGACCCATGAAAGTCACAGCAATCTCAGATTTAAATGACAAGTAAATAGCTTCTCTTTAGTAAAATCAAAAGACAAAGGGCATAAGTTCAGAGAGGGTAAAAGAATAAGCGCCATTAACACACATCACATTCTGCCATATCCACTAATCTCATCTCTCATTGGTTTAGAACAGTGTCCCAGATTGTCCCACAAGCTTGGGCCAAGAGAAAGCCTTCAGGAGAACCGATGCAGAGTAGCATGGTATCCACAATTAACTGGAGCACTGAGAGGATATGAGTGGGACTCAGCAGTCTATCTGCAGTTTGGTAGATGGCCCATGATGGAACCAACCCATTAGATTGTCACTCAGGAATCAGTACCAGAGGTCTGTTTGGTTATGGTAGAAAGAAAAATAAACCAATTAGCAAGATGGTCTAGGTCTAGGTGCAAGGTACAATATGTAGTATGTGCATTTTATGATGAACCCCCTTGTCTTGGAAATACCTAAATGAATCTCTGTGTGTATATTGTGACAAAAAATGGGTCAAATTCTTCATCTCTCCCAATATCTATGCTTGCAATGTGACTTTATAGTTGCTCTAATCGAACATCCACTTCCATACCTTTGAATCTGTGCTGACCTTTGACCATAGATGCAAAAGAAGTGACAGTGGACCAGTTCCAAGTCTAAGTCTTGAGACATATACAGTTCTCTGCTACTCTGTGAATCCTCTCACCAGCATCACAATAACAAACCTGCTAGAGAATGAGAGAAACAGTGTGGAAGAAAGAAATCATTCCAGCTAGACCAGCCCTATTAGGCCCTCTAACCTCAGCAGACCCCAGGCTCATAAAATAATCTGTCAAGGTCAACGAGTGGTCCACCACAAACCTATGGGGGAGATCTACCAGCCAATTTATAGACTCTTTTATACTTTCCCATATAAATATGGTAGACTAGATGGATTGATTTTCAAATACTGAGCAAATCTCATTTTTTTATATTGCATATTGGATTCAATTTGTTGATATTTTGTTGAAGATTTTTGTATCATCGTTGTTCTGTGTTTTCTTATACTCTGGTTTTTTAATCAAAGTTATGCTAGCTCCATAATATGAATTTGGAAGTGTTCTTTCCTTGTCTATTTGAAAGAAGAGATTTTGCAGAAGTAGTGTTAGTTCTTCATTAAATGTTTGACAGAATTCACCAGTAAAGTTTTCAGGGCCTAGGGTTTTGATGTTTGGTTTTTTTTTTTTTTTAATTTGTTTATTTTAAGGTTTCTAAAAATAAATTCAATCTATTTAATAGATACAGAACTAATCAGATTATTTATTTCATCTTGAATGAGTGTTGCTAATTCTTTTTCTTTCAAGAAATTGGTTTGGGAACTTCAGGATCCAGGGGCTTAAACATGGACGTGTGCCTGAGGAACTTCAGGATCCAAGGGCCTAAACATGGATGCCTGAGGTATTCCGGATCCTGGAGCCTAAACATGGATGCTTGAGGCACTTCTGGATCTCAGAGCCTAAACATGGATGCCTGAGGAATTTCTGGATACCGGCGCTTAAACATGGGCGTGCACCTGAGGAACTTCCGGATGCTACGGCCTAAACATGGAGGACTAAGGAACTTCCGGACCCAGGGGCTTAAACATGGACGTGTACACAATGAAATTCCTGATCCTAGGGTTTAAACATGGACATGTGCCTGAAGAACTTCTGGATCCGGGGGCCTAAACATGGACGCCTGAGGCACTTCTGGATCCCAGAGCCTAAACATGGACGCCTGAGGAACTTCCGGATCCTAGAGTCTCAACATGGACGTGCACCAAAGCAACTTCCGGATCCAGGGGCCTAAACATGGACGTGAGTGTGCCTGAGGAACTTCCGGATGCTACAGCCTAAACATGGAGGACTGAGGAACTTCCGGATCCGAGAGCCCAAAGATGGACGCACACCCAAGGAACTTCCGGATCCAGGGGCCTAAACATGGACGTACACCTGAGGAACCTCTGGATCCGTGGGCCTAAATATGGATGCCTGAGGAACTTCCTGTCCTAGAGCCTAAACATGGACATGCACCTGAGGCACTTCCGGATGTTAAGGACTAAACATGGATGTGCGCCCAAGGAACTTCCGGATCCAGGCGCCTAAACATGGACGTGCACCTTTGGAACAGATTCTTCAAATGCTCCTGTAAACTTAAAAGCTAAAAAAGTTGATTTTAGTAAAGTATTGTCCATCAGAGGTTCTCTCTCTCTCTCTCTCTCTCTCTCTCTCTCTCTCTCTCCCACCCCCCCACCACAAAGGGGTGGAGGGAGACAGGAGAGTGAGTGTTTAAATTTAGTGAAGGAGAAGGAACAAGTTCTAGTATTTTGTGGAAGAGGGGTTATGATAATTCCCAATAATTTCTTATGTATTTTGTAAAGAACTAGAAGAGTTCAAATTTTCCAACAAAATAAATAATAAATATATGAGGCAATGAAAATTACCCTGATTTGATCAAAACCCATTGTGTAATGTATTAAATTATCATTCTGTACCCCCCCCCCCCCCGCAAAAAAGAAAAAGAAATTGGTTCATGCCATCCACATTGTTAAATTTAGGTGTTATTTTTCTTATTATTTTAAGAGTTATTTTTCTTATTCTTCTCTTAAAGTTTACAGTCTACAGTAATACCTCTATTTCATTCTTAATACTGGTAATTTGTGTCTCTTTCCTCCCTCTCTCTCTTTCTGTCTGTCTCTCTCTCTCTCTCTCTCTCTCTCTCTCTCTCTGTCTCCCACCCCCCACCACCACCACCTCTCCTTCTCTCTCTGGAGAGTATGGATAGAGGTACAAATTTTCTTGATCTTATAAGAAAGATAACTTTTTACTTCATTGTTCAGTTTCTATTTATCTGCTCTCCATTACATTGATTTCTACTTTTTAAATTTTTAGTATTTTCTCCCTTCAATTTTCTTTGAGTTTATTTTGCTCTTCTTTTACCAGTTACATAATTGGAACCTTAGATTATGGATTTGAGCTCTTTCTTCTTTTTTAATATGTACACTTAATGCACAAATATTTGTTGAAACTCTGCTTAGCTGCATCCCATAAATTTTTACATTTTTTATTTTCATTCATTTAAAAATATTCTCCAATTAATCTCAAGATTTACTCTTTGATTCATAGATTATTTGAAAGTGTGTGCTTCATTTTCCAATACTAAGTGATTTTCCAGATATCTTTGTTGACTTCTGGTTTGTTTCCTGTATGGTCAGAGTAGATTCTTTGAATTATTCCAGTTATTGTCAATCTGTTAAGGATTATTTTATGATTCAGGATATGCTCTATCATTGTAAATGCTCAAGTGACTTAAAAAGAATGAGTATTCTGCTATTGTTGGGTAAGGTATGTAGTGAATGTCTGTCTATTAGGTCAAGTTGGTTGATAATATTGTTCAGATCTTCTATGCACTTGCTAATTTACTACCTACTTCTTTTGAAGTATTAATGAATTAGGAGTGTTGAAGTTGCCAATAATAATTGAGTTTGTCTATTTCTCCTTTCAGTTCTATTCCCTTGTGCTTCATATGGATTTGTCTATTTCTCCTCGTAATTTTTTCAGTTCTTCCCTCGTTTATTTTGAACTCTGCTATTAGGCACATACACATTAAAAATTGTTGTTTCTTCTTGAAGAACTGGCCTCTTCTTCATTATATAAAGACTTTCTTCATTTCTTACTAATTTTTCTTGCTCTGAATCTGCTTTTTCTGAAATAAAAAGTTTAATACTACAGCTTTCTTTTTATTAGTATTAACATGGCTTATCTTTCTCCATCTCTCTGTTGCTAATCTGTCTGTATCTTAATATTTAAAATGGATTTCTTATAAGATAATAACTAGTTGACTCTTATTTCTTATCCACTCTGACAGTCTCTATCATTTAATTAGGTATTTAGATCATTCACATTTAAAGTGATTTGGACATATTTAGATTAATATCTACCATATTTGTATCTGTTTTCTTTTTTTAAAAGGAAGGAATTTTTTAAATACCTTTATTTTATTTATTCATTTGTATGTGGTGCTAAGGATCGAATCCAGGGCCTCACATGTGCTAGGCAAGCGCGCTACCGCTGAGCTATCGCCCCAGCCCCTGTAACTGTTTTCTATCTGTTGCCTTTGTGTCTTTTACTCTCTTTCTGCCTTCTCTGTTTTTAATTGGACATCATGTCAGATAGTTTTTGCCACGGTGAAAAATAATTTAGAAAACAACTTACAGGAAAAAAAGATTAATTTTGGTTCATGGTTTTAGATTTAATTCTCAGTTCATTTGTCTGCTGGCTCTATTACATTGGGCCTAAGGTGAGGCAGAACATTATGGTAGAAAGGCATGGGAGAGGTATGCTGGCTGCTCAGCTCATGGCAGCCAGAAAGCAGACAGAAGAAAGAGCTGGAAATAAAAAAATACCCTTCCAGGGCATTCCCCGCAGTGACCTACTTCCTCCAGTCATGTCCCACAGCCTATGGTTTCCACCACCTCTCAGAACTCCATTCAGCTATCAGTGGATTAGTTCATTAAAGAGGTCAGAGCCCTCATGATCCAATCACTTCCCAAAGTCCCACCTCTGAATATTGTTGCATAGAGAACCAAGCCTTCCACACATGAGCCTTTGAAGGACATTCAGATCCAAACCGTAACAGTGATTTTATACCATTCCTTTTTCTCTTCTTTCTTAACATATCAATTATATTTCCTTTTAAAAATTTAGTGGTCGCACTAGTTTGTAATGTACATTCACAACTAATTGACATTTACTTTCAAATAACACCATACTACTTCAGATAGAAGAATATCCTATAACAGTATTACCAATTCCTCTTTCCCATCCTTTATTATACTGTTACAATTTATGTCATTTATTTGTAAGCTATATCATCCAACATATTATTTTGAACACACTATCTGTTAGATCAATTAAAAATAAGAAAATATTTTATATTACCTTTGCAATTCTTTTTCTCTAGCACTCTTCCTTTCCAGTAGCTAAATCCAAGTTTCTAACCTACATAATGTCTTTCTCTCTGAAGATATTCTCTTAACATTTCTAACAAGGCAGATCTACTGGCAAAAACAACAAAACAAAACAAAAAAAATCCCTCAATTTTTGTTTGTCTAAAAATGTCTCATTTGTACTTCATTTTTGAAGAACAATTTTGCTGGCTACAGAATCCTACTTGAATGGCTTTTTTCCTACAACACTCTAAAAATTTCACTCTACTCTCTTTTTGCTTGCATTATTTCTAAAGACTAGTAGGATGTAATTCTTATGCTTGTTTCTCTGTAAGTAAGGTGATTTTCTTCCTCTGATCTCAAAAAGATTTTGTCTTTGATTTTTTCATACTTTGAATATGATATGTGCCAGTATAAATTTTTTTAAAAAAAATATTTATCCTGCCTGATCTTCTATAACATTCCTAGATTCGTGTTTCAGTATCTATCGTTAATTTTGAACATTTTGTAACCCTTGTTAGTTCAAATCTTTCACTTACTCTTTTTTGTCCTTCTGGTACTCCCATTATGGGTACGTTATGCTTTTATTATTGTCCCACAATTATTAAATATTTTGTTCCAGTTTCTCATTATGGTTTCTCTTTGCTTTTCGGTTCAAGAAGTTTCTAAAGACCCTATTGGCTTCAAGTCTACTGATCCTTTCCACAGCCGTGTCCAGTTTACTAATGAGCCCACCAAAGCCATTTCTTATTTCCATTACCGTGGTATTTTTTTTTATATCTAGCATTTTATTTTGATGCTTCCTTAGAGTTCCCAGCGCTCTGCTTGCATTATCCATCTGTTCTTGCATGTTATCCACTTTCTTCAATAGTGCCCTTAGCATATTAATGGTAATTACTTTAAATTCCTGGTGTGATCAATTCCAAAATTTCTGCTATATTGGAATCTAGTTCTGATGTTTGCTTCTCTTCAGACTATGTCTTTTGCTGGGAGCAGCTTCCTAACTTTCAGGCAATACTCTATCTTCCTTATGTTGCCTCTCCAGCCATTTAAAGACTTTTGCAAAAAAATTCCCTGCATTCAACCCCCCTCTATTTGGATTATCTAAGAAGATTTCTATTTTTATTAGACACTGTCTAGGGGGATAGATGGAATAGGGTCCTCATATGTGGTCTCTGGGATGTCATACACAAACAAGTAGCCACAAGAGTCCTCATTTATGCAATTGGAGCAGAATGCAATCAGAAATGTGTGCCTTGAGGAACAGCAAAGGGGCAAAGTTTATCACCTCCATACAAATGAGAAAGGAAACAAGCTTCAATTCATGAATCTGCTTGTTCTCTTATCCTGAGTTTAACAGTGCTATTTAGTCTTAACATGATAGACAAGTCATTAAAATTAAATATGGGCCCAGTATCATATACTCTGGTGAGGAAACTCTTGCCATCACTACTGTCCCCAGGCAATAATCATGCAGTTTATATTGCTACATCCAAGCCAGAATAATATCTCTTAGCCTTAAAATTCAAATTGAAAAAGAAATTATAAAAATTAAAAGAAAAAAATAACTCAACTTTCTTCAATAGATGAATGGAAAAACTGTACTACATCTATATAATGGAACATTATTCAGTGCTAAAAAGAAATGAACTATTAAGTTACAAAAAGACATGGATGAGCCCTAAACGCATATTATTACAAAAAGAGAAGCCAATTTGAAAAAGCTAAGGACTGTATAATTGCAACTATTTGACATTCTGGCAAAACTGTAGAGACCATGAAAAAAACAGTGGTTGCCAGGAGTCTGATGAGGGAGGAGAGGGAGGACTAGGTGAAGCACAGAGAATTTTTAGGACAGTGAAAATATTCTGTATGATACCATAATATTGGATATATATCACTATACATTTGTCACAATCTATGGGATGTATAACACCAAGAGTGAACTGTGGACTTTGGGTTATGATGATGCATCAATATTAGTTCATTGATTGTAACAAATACACTCTAAGTGAGAAGGTTGTGTCAGATTGGATAGGGGAATTCTTTATACTATCTTCTCAATTCTGCTGCGAACCTAAAACTACTATAAAAAGTCTATTTGAAAAAAAATAATTGTCACACTTAAAAGGATATTGTGCAAAAGATGCTCAATTTAAGGATATAGTCACTGGTTTATTAATCCACATAACAAGAGGAGAACTCATGTTTTCTCACAAATTTCATCCTTACATGCATCTCCATGGGAGCCAAAATGTTAAGACATTATTATATCAGAAATTTAAAAAAATTGGTTAAATTACCTAGCACGAAGGACTATTCCTTAGGCAAGGTTTTAAATCTTCTGTTTTGTAGAAATTAATCCTTCCACAAACATCACAGAAGCTGCAAGCTTATCTACATATTTATACAAAGGGCAGGAGAAAAAGAAACACAGAATAACACACACATACCATCTTAGAATGCAGTTTCTTACAAACACAATCACAATTGCTTCTTCATGCTAAATCAAGATTGCAGGGACATTCCGAAGTGAAATTAAATGAGGGAAGGATAATGCTTCTACTAATGCTTGAATAAGTTTATTTGTGCCAGTCTGAAAAAGTACATTAGGTCCCAAAGAGAGAAATAATAGTATAGCTTAATGACAGTATATTTAATTGTTTGTTGCAAGAAAAAATGAATTATTTTAATGCTATGAAATGACATTTGATAAATATTGCTTATGCCAATAAACAAATAATTATTTTTAGATTTGACTTTATTCCAACTGTGCTTAGTCCATGCTTTTGTCATGGTTAACAGAGCTGGACTCTGAATAAGCAAAGAAAGAAATTTCAAGAATAAACTGCTAACCATCCTTTGCTCCCTCTGGAGGATGGGAGAACCAGGCTTGAGACCAGCTCCTTGGATCAGAAGTCTCCAAACCCACACTGAACAACTAGTTTGATGGTGAAACCATTGCCACCATCACCTCTGTGTCCATGCCTGTAATTCAACCTTAACATTCAAAAGAGAAAGAGAAAGGCTTATTTTAAGGAACAGGTTCACATGGTTGTGGAGGCTTGGTAACTCCAAAATCTGATGGCAGAGACCAGCAGGAAGGAGTTGCAGTTGGATTCCAAAGGCCATATCCTGGAAAAATTCCCTCTTGGCTCTGGATAGGTCAGCTTTTTGTTTCATTTATGCCTCTGACTAATTGGATGAGATCCCCCACATTGTAGAGGTGATAAGCTTTCCTCAAAGTTCAACAATTTAAATATTAATCTAATCCAAAAACACTCTCATAGAAACATCTAGAATAATGTTTCACTATATATCTGGATACCATGCCCCAAAGTGATACAAAATTAACCATTGCATCATTCCAATCCTATCCTGAGGTCACATTTTGGTAAAGACATGTCTGATAGAGTGAATCAGTGAGGATACAGGCAGGAAAGAGATGGCATACTCAGAAGGATAAATGGAGAAAGTTGTGGAAGGATGGTAAACACAATAACTAACAGCAGAAGGAAGCCACTACGACATCTAGACCTGAAGGACTAAGGGAAAGGAGCTTTTCCTGGCACCTGGTGAGATCTTTCCTTCATGAGCTGGGGTCATAGGTGTAGAAATGTAGCAACAGTCAGAATGCATGCTGATATAGAAAGGACCTGGGGCATTTATGTCCCCACCCTTCTATCCTCCTACTCTCCAACCTGTCTCCATTGCTTCCCATTGACTAAACCCAGCCAGAACCAAGAAGCAAGGAAACCTGATGATGTAGTCCTTCCAGGGCAGCCTATTGGGGAACAAAGTAAATAGAAAAGGGTAGATAGTGGATCCTGGTGGATAAATACAAGAAACCTATGTCCAGAGCCTGGGTCACAGTCCTGAGCACCAGCTCTAAGATCAGGAAGGTGAGCTCTGCCACTTACCTTCAGGAAGCAGGATTAAAAAGGAGGAAAATTTCCAAAATAGAAAAAGGTGTTCTAGGGATGCTGGGTGGCTACAAATAGGACAATTGTCCTCTTTACACTCCATCAATTGGGAACATCCCCCCAAATCATAGACATCCTTGAAACATAGCCACTACCATGGTATACATCTCTCCAATCTTAGAAAACTGAAAATGAGGACACTTCTCCTTGAATTTTCATCCAGCACAACAGGTTTTCCCAAGAATGAGACTGGACATTTCCTAATATCATCTGAGAGAAAGAAACAAGAAACAAATAAACATGCTTGCACATAATTCAAAACTTCATTTCAGGAAGGACATCCTGAATGTATAATTTATTACCCAAATTTCCAATTTAGTCTTACAAATACTCCAAGTCAGAAGACCTTGCCTCAATTCAAGGAGACTCAGAATGGACAAACAAAAGCCTCCTGCTAGCTTTGTGGCTGCTGGCATGATAAGTCACCAGTCTGCAGTTTAGGGGCAATAGAAACTCTCATCACCCTTTCTCCAGATGTTTTCTAAAAATCTCCCCCACACACACACACAGACACACACACACACACACACACACACACACACACCGATGGAAATATGATACTAAGGTCAAAAGCTTTTATCTCATTTGCCATTGTTGTAAAAATTCACTGAGGTCAGGAGTTGCAACTGGTGGCCTATGGGTCAAATTTGTCCTATAAAGGTGTATTATTGTGTGGTATTAACCTCTACTTCCCTAAAAAAAATTTGGGTTTGTTATCAACATTTAAAAACCAGGAGACTCAAAAACAAAATCCAGATTTCCAACTTCTCCCCCCAAATCAGGGTTCTCTCAGAAAACAGGACCCGTATTCCAGCACGGTAACACTCAACAGGAGCTGAGAAATATCTGACTCCTTTGGATAGGGTGTGTGTTCTCCAGGCCACCATTTTTATCTCCTAGAAACTGAGGCTGACCATGAGTGATTACCATCATTCTTGAGGTTTTGTTTTTCTTAAGTTAGAGAGAAAAATATTTTTCACACATACCACTATTGACATGTGAGGAAATGAAAGCTAGACTCAGAGAACTACATGTTTCAAGGAAAAGAGAAGGGTGCATATTTTTGAACTGGTATAATTCAGTCTGGCTTGCTCATTTATTCTTTCTGCATATGCCAGAGTGGCATTTGGGATTGTGATACCTTGTGTAGCTCTTAACAACTTCTTTAGAAACACTCTTGCCTCTCAGTTCCTTGACTTGTTTCTCAAACCATGAACATGAAGGATATTTTTCATATCCAAAATTCCAAAAGTCACCTTTGAAAATGAAGATGTCTTATTTCTTGTTTATTTAATTATTCCATATTCATTCAATAAACAATTATTGAAATTTTAGGGGCAAGGCATTTCACTCAATACCAGAGATATTTCAATGGGAAAGACCAACATGATCCTGGCTCTCTTGGAACCACCACTCTCTCTCTGTCCAACTATTCTCTAGAAAGTAACTGGAATATATTGTGATGTGAACACTTCATTTTTTTAGTGAGTGACTACATAGCTTTTTTTTCTGAGCCAGCATACTGACCTGGAAAAGAGTCTTTGCATATAGTAATTGGGTTGTTTTCTATGAGAAGAAATCAGACGAAGAGGAGAAAAGAAAAAAATTATTTTTATTAACTAGCTCCCAAATGTTTTCACTAGATCAGTCAGGTTAGGCTGTTGTGCTGCAATAACAAATGACCCCAAGCTTCACTGGAATGTTTTGTTCAAGCTACAAATCCATCACATAGATTAGCTATGGTACTAAGTCAGCTTCACCCTGGAACTCAGGCTGATGAAGCCAACTATCCATGACCTGGCTGGTTTGTAGGAAAGAGCCATAGTGGAACCACACAAGAGCTCTCAGATCTTCTACTCAGAGGTCTTGTATTTCATTTTCATTCATACGTTTTTGGACAAAGCAACTCACATGGCCATGCTTGAGTTCAGCTTGGCAGGGACAGGTAACCCTGCAATAAGATGGGTCACAGGAAGGGTTTTTTAAGGAAAAACAATTGATACTTTGAATAATGATACTATTGACCACAAATAGCAATACAATCTAAGTCACTGGATCCTGGGAGGCCTCTTGTCCTGAAACCCAAAATAAAAATAGAACTTGGGTATAAAAATCATACCTGCCAGCAACTGATACTTTCCAGAAAAAAGGCCACATCACACAACAAAGGAAGAAAATGGAAATCCCACAGTCTTATGTTGCTTTGTTCTTCACTGAAACAGTCCCAGCCACAAAGCAGATGGGAACTTACACCTACATCACCTCCCTTCTGAGGTGAAGTCCCCAGTCTGCTCATCATAGCAAAACGAAGCCTAGAAAATTGTTTGGAGGGGCATATAACTTCCTGACTTAATTGATTGATGAATAATAACTTCTAAAATTAGCTCTGCATTTCATTACATGGTGTCTGAAATGAAATATCCTGAGTTTACATGAAATCTTGGGAAATAAAAATGCTAAACACCCCTCATCCCATTTCACTCCTAGATTTTCTTCCAGGCTCTATACTGTGGGAGGGGTGGAGGCAGCTCATTTCCATTCATACAGCCGCCATCTTTAGAGTACCCACGGGTTTACAATCTTAGCCATCCAGAAAGCTAACATTCTCTGTTCAGTCCTTTGGAGATAAAGATTGGGTGCTGACAACTACAATTGCTCCTCACCAAGCTAACTTTTGCTTTTTATCCCCCCACATTTACCAGTAGAAATTGTAAAATACTGGTGGCAGAAGGCAGCTGCATGATTTCCTAAAGATCTGGGACAAGAACCAGAGGACAGTAAATAAACAAATGCCTTGCGAGAAGGAAAGGAATCCTCTTCTCCCCCAGACTGAAAGGCACTTGGCCTCAACAGGGGTGAGGGCAGTGAAGGAATCCCGAGGCTTTTACAGCAATTAGCCATGTCTGCAGGCAGAGTTGCAGTTTATTTTCATTAGTTTGCTTTCAGCCCCAAAGAGACATAAATTGAAGTTCCCCAAATTATTCCACTACAGATCACTAAATGTTAATTCCATGAGAAAACATGATTAAAAATAGAAATACTGTTATTACAGCTCTGAGACCCTTTCCTTAAGATCCAAATGTAGGAGGTCAAATGTGCTTTCCCAAATTTAAGCTTCTGAGTCCGCATTACCACTTCCTTTGCCACTGATTTCTAACCTTGGCAAATATTGCACAAGCATTCCTAGGCTGCAGAATATCATTAGATGCAGAATTCACTTACCTCCCAGGCAACAAAGAACTTGCTTCATGTCCAACTCTGGGCAGAAGTACCTATGGGATTGGCTGGTCCAACAAATAACATCCCAGGTGGTCTTGAAGAAAAATGCCTTCCATAAAACATGAAAAGATTTGCATTTTCATTAGCTTGCGTTTATTAGCAAAGAAACCTGGAAGACCCCTGATAGACCAGCATGGGGTAAAGCAGAAAATTATTTCTTAAAGCCAGGCTGCAAAAATGGTTTCATACAATGCAAAAATCATCACCTTCTGAGGTGCAAGTGTAACAATCAAAAAGAGAAGAATGGTTAGGTCCATCGTCCACACATGATTGAGCAGTAAATTACTAGGTTACTTGCTAGAAATAGAGACACAAACAAGATGGAATTCCCACGCCTCATGGAGCTGATAGTCAAAGAAGAAAGGTAAGAATGAATTTGGAATTCCAATGAACGTTGTGAAAGAGAAGGTACAGGGAACCGTGGATTGCAGAACAGAGACATTTAATTTGGAGGAGTCAGAAAAGGCTTCCTTGACAAAGTGGCTTGGAAGATGAGACCTAAAAGATTTGTTGCCGATTAGTTAGAACACATGGCAGCTCATATTGCTGCCCACGGAGTTCTCACTGTTGTCATCTAAGAAGCTCCCAAGAGGCAGGACGCATCACAGCCATCAGAGCTCAACAGCAAACCACCCACCTCGCTCCATTAGGAAGACAATAAGATAAATAAGTGGAGAAATAAACTGAGAAGTGCTTTCAATTCAAGAAAATCTACTTGGAAAAAAAACAAAGTTTACTAGCTAGGTCATCCCAGATATTAACAAGTTTGGATTCTATAAATAGGTAGCCACAAACCCCCTGCCCAAATCACGATAACTACACCTTCTCACCATTAAGAATAGCATTTTGCTTTTTCGATAGTCTTTCAAAGATAATAAGCTCTGGAAATGCAGCTTTATAAATGAAATAAGCAGGAGGAACTTCTTGTCAATCTTCTGACAAATGTATTTGAAAACTTTCCTCCTAAACTGTTGCAAAAAGAAAAATAACAGCATGTGTTATCAACAGTCAATATCATTCTTAAATCTAAGGATAAAATGTACGTTGCTTTTCTAAAATGTCATGCTTTAGTCAGAACCAGAGTATTTGATCTCATCGTTCTCATAGCAGCAATAAGCATCCTCCCAGTTGAACCAGCAAGAATCTAGCCAGCAAGCAGATACATGCAGTTTGATCTGAATGACAGGGCTGGATATGGAACCCTCTTAGATAATTGATTAATACATAGGTATTCATGTTTTGTCTTTTGAAGATGTGTGATCATAACAAATAAAAATGTTCTTTGATGTAATTTCCATACAAAGGATGCCAGTTCCCTCTGAGCATTATTTTAATTGTATGTGTTATCTTCATTAGCCACATAAAGAGAACGAGTGATAGGGGACTGTAAGAAACCCTGACTCTAGGCCCAAAGTGTGTCCACCTCAGAGTTACCATCATAAGGTAACTTTTACCACTTTTTTCTTTTACTTCTTTTACTTCTTTTACCACTTTTTTTCATTCCTTTGCCAAAGCAAATTAAACCCAGTTCCCTCTGCTAACCTAGAAGGCACTCTGTAGATCAAACCCACCTTAGTTGGAACAACTTTCTTTACAGCCAAGACCAACCTAAGACTTAAGGAGCCCTGGCTCTGGAAAGCACTCACTCCATACCCAGAGATTCTTTTATTAGGGAAAAAGGGGCCACAGGGGCGCTTTGCTCCTGGTGCTCTGAGGTATGTGTTACAGGCAGAAAGACTTCAGATGAAATTGTTTCTGCCCTTTCTTTGAAATAAATGTAACTTTAACTCCGAGTTTGGGGATGTACAAGTCTCTAAAGGAACCCCCGGGTAATGTCATATGGCGCAATACATTTGCTGGGTGAGAATAAAAGTCTGTGAGTTACATCTTACTCTTCTCAGGAAGAAATCTCTTGAGAAGATTATAGCAAAGCAATAGGATTTTTATTTTAGTTTGTTTTCTCTTTTAAAATAAAGCAACTCCGAGAACATTTCCCTTCCTGATCTTTTTGTCATTGAGAAAGTTGCATTGTGCCTTATTTTTAATGTGACTTGAGCAATTATCATGTCTGCCATCCATGTGTTGCAGGGATGGTTCCAATGTTCCCACTGGGGCTAACACTCATTAAATGAATAAAATATACTTTATTTCCTCCAAATAGTCATAAGGCATTTTTAAATTGATTTCTCAATTATGAAACAGTGGCATCAAGTAAAACACAAAGAGCTTTCAGCATATACATTATTTTTCAGCATTCTGTCATCGGTGGTAGATTCAGTCCTTTTTTCCAAAAACATGTGCCAGCACATCCATTGGGTGATTTATTGCATTCCTTTCTTAAATTTTCTATACCTCCTGACCTCCAACACCAGAAAAAAAAAATTCCTAAAAAATCAGATATAAATATTAGCTGACAGGTCGTCAACTTTCTAAATGTTGGTAAAAGAAACAAAAGACCACAGGCTGATTATTGGTTTAACTATCAAAAGAAGCAGGGACATACAAAATGACCTCAATCTATCTAAAGGATTACCTTTTGTCTACCTTGTCTCAGGCCTATTCGAAATCATTCGGGCCCAGATTCTATTTGGAATATTTACAAGTCGCTTCTGTTCATGTAATTCCCTTGGACTTGACTAATGGCCTCCATTTTCCTCCCCTTGGCTGTCTTTCTCCATTCTCTTAGAGGTTTAAGGAGGGACATGACTCAACTACTCAGAAGCTTCTACATGGCTATAAAAAGAAAAATCTCTTACATTTTCGTGTATGGTGTTTTACTTTACATGTTCAAATCTCTCAGATTTATCATTATGTTCCTAATTACCCATGATTTCAAAATAGATGTGGTTTTCTTTTCTGATCTTAAATATCTTTAATGTTCTTATTATTTTATTAACCAGTCTCACATGGACAGCCACAATGTGGCCAGGTAAGATTTTTTTAACATCCAAGAAATAGCATTCTTCCTACTATTTTCTCTTCCCAAACAAAATTCCAGTTTAATACAGCCCAAATAATAAATCTGTTTCCTTCTTTTTCCTCTCTTTAAAACATAGGGAAATTGTCTCCAAGAAAGGGACATGGGGATCTGGGACACCAAGAAGGGGGTGAAACTTAAAACAAACAAACAAAAAACCTCCACAGCTTAAAACAACACAAACTTATTATCTCACAATCAGTCTTGCTTGTGGCTTGGCTGGTTTCTCTGCTTCTGGGTTTCAGAGGCTAAAACAAAGTATCATCAGGGTGTGTTTCTTGCTGGAGAAGAATCTGTTTTGAAGCCCATTTGGGTTGTTGTCTGAATCTAAATCCTTATGACTAAAGTTTCCATTTCCTTGCTGGCTGTCAGTTGGGGGCTGAGTGTCTGAAGTAGCCTGCAATCCTGTAGCAGCAGCCTCTCACCCCTGGAAGAGGTGCCTTCTCTTCTACTGCATCTCTTGGACTCTGACCTGACAAATTCCCTTGTTTGTAAAGTGCTCACTATTTTTTTTTTTTTTTTACATTGGGCCCACCTAGATAATCTCAGGAAAGCTCCCTATCTTGAAGACTATAACTTTAATTCCATCTGAAAGTCTCTTTTGCTACAAAATATATTTACAGGATCTAGTGATTAGGGATGTAGACACCTTTGAGAAAGGGCATTATTTGATCTGCCTCATCACTGTGAATATTTTTTAATATTTTGAATTTCTACTATGGATATGTATTACTTCTTCAAAAAATTAATTAAAATAATAGAAGAGGACATATGAACAACAATATATGCTATGGTTTGGATAAGTGTTCCCCAAAGCCTTGGTCTCCAGCTTGGCACCATGGGAAGGTAGGGCCTAGTGGGAAGTAGGGCCCAGTGAGAGGAAATTAGGTCGTTGGGTGGTGTGCCTTCAGAGGTAATTATGGGCCCTGGTCTCTTACTGTTATGTTTTGCTTCCCAGCTACCATGAGGTGGGCAGCTCCCTCCACCATAATGTACTGCCTCACCATAGACTTAAAAGCAGTGGGGCAACTGTAAGCCAAGATCAGCTTCCTCTTTTTAAGTTGATTATCTCAGCTGTTTTGTTACAGTAATAGAGAGCTGACTAATACAATATGGAAATATTTATGGAAGTTGTATCCTTTTTAAGCACTTACCAAGTACCAGGTTCTGGATAGGTATTACTAATTTAATCACTGCAACTGCATTATCTAGATTTTTACAAATGAGGAATCGAAGACCCAAATGAGTTAAGTGTTTGCCCAAGATCCACAGATAGTGTGTGGTACTCTGCCACACCCAGAAGTATCTGGCACCACTAGAACTACTTCTAACCACTCCTCAGTACTGGCTGGTAAGTCCCCAGTCTGTGGGAACACCTGCTCTCATTCCTCCTTTGTCTCTCCCTCCTATGCCATCTCTCTAGTGGAATCAACAGAAGCTTTGGTGTAGTTTGTTATGCAGTGATATTATGCAAATAACTGATGTTTGATGCAGGAAGAAACCCAGCAAGGGCAAGATTTCAAGCAAAATTATACAGAGGGTATCTCTAGCCGGTTCTCATTGAGAAAACCTAAATTATGTCTCAGAGTTACCCTGATTTAGAATAAGGCTTTCATCTTCCTATTCACTGGATAAAAGCCCTGCTGGGGTTGGACTTTCCCAGACTCTTCTGGCTTTCTAAAGAGGCTGGGCAGGATCAAGCACCCCTCAAAGTACAGCTAGCCTAGAGCATCATATCACAGCATGTGGCAGGAACTCTTGCCTGATATTATTTATCAATGTTTAACAAAATATACAACCCAAGTCCCCCACCCAAAGTGCAAGTATCTTAGGCACAAAGCTTAACTTTGATCAATTAAAAGGAATCAGGAATTTATTCAACAATAACAAATAATGCAAGAAATCTCTATAGTTAGGAGAAGAGGTAGGTACCGTTTCTTTTCTGCAAGATACAAAAGATAAGCCCTGAAAAATAATGCAGGTGGAAGATGCTTGTGTAGCAAAGCACAGGAAAGCAGCCTTGTGACAACGCTGAACATTTCCTGCTGTTCAGAGAAGCATGAAGTGGGGAGATGCTAAACCGTTGGCAGGTGTGTTTGACATTAGTGTTGGCACACCCAACTTCCTAATTTCTGACCCAATGGAAGAAATGCTTCTGGTCTATCATTGGGTTTAATTAGAATACAAATATAATCTATTTCTTTAAAAAGGAGAAATTGGTTAGAATTCCATTATTATTTCTATGGGGAAAATTAGTTTTCAACAGTGTTTTATAAAAATCTGTGTTGGCAGTTTTGGGAGGAAGATCTCATTTTCTAAATGCAAATTTTGGCTACCCCTGTCTCTTCCTTCTACTTCATTACTTTTAAAAAGCCAGAAACAGTTTTTATTTTATTTTTTTACTCATAACATAAAGCAGTAAGTTTTACAATATTCTTTCCTAGGATCAGCTTACATGGAAAAATGATTCTTCCCTTAGTATGTAATTTTCAGCTTGCAGATGTGCAGAATGAATGAGCTTTAAATGCTCATTCATTAAGAGCTGATCTATTCCATTGCTCTAATACTTAACACCCTGGACTCTGCTGACACTGGAGGCACTGTCTTTGGGGTTTTTCAGGGTGGGGTGATAGCCTTTGACAGTGCCATAAAAAGCTTAACTGGTGGGGCTAAGCTAGGTACCCTGGGTAAATGTTGCTTCAAAATAGCTAGTGGTAACAGAGCCAAATTAGCCAAGGAATCAACATCCCTCAGATGGCTGTCTCAGAATTATCATTGCTTGTAGCTATTGGGAGAAAACTCTCTGGCCAAGTCAGGCATCTGATGATGCAAAGGAACAGAATAATACACTTTTGCTTGGGTAATTTGTTTCCCTTCCATGAGTTCCAGCCTGCAGGACACAATTGTCTCCATGTTAACTACCCTTCCAACACCTGGACATCATTACCTCCATGTAGATAACTTATCTGGCAATAATGAAATTTTAATGGGAGATGACTGTACCCCAGGGATTTCCAAGTATGAGCTGATGGAGAGAGGTCTCCTGGGTCACAGACACAGTCACTGCTCCCTAAGACCTAACTGTGCCTGCTCATTGCTGGGGGTGATTGGGATTTGCAAGTTGGTGAGAGCTGGAGGTTTAATGGCTGAAATAGAGTTTCTCAGATAATTGCTGGAAATGGGCCAATTCCTTTGCTGGACTGTGCTCCATGTGGCAGTTTATATTCTCTGTGACTAAAACCAGATCCCCAAAACACAGAAGAGCTTCTTAAAGAGAACAGGCATTTGTCTTCTGACACGCAAAACATGAGAGGAGAGGGTGGGCTCCCAGCCTTGGGACTAGATGCTAAAGAAAACTGAATCTAAGCAAAGATGGTTCTCTCCTTGGAAGCTGTTTCAAAGGACTTCCTAGTTTTCTCTTCCCCTCAATCTTCTCTTTGATAATTGCACAGTTTTCTCCTTGTAAATTTCCATGTCCTTCATGATTTTTTTCTGCATAAGAATATATCTGCTCCTCATGATAGGTAGGCCAGGAACTGATCAAAACAGTATTTCAGAAAAGCTATTAAAACCTGTGCTCCCAAACCAAGACCCCAGATACATTTATTTGTACCATGCTAGAGTTGAAAATATTTTTCAATGATATGTTGAAAGAGTTTTTGGAAAAAAAATATGCCACTCAAGACTGGTGGTGGGGCCTGGGAAAAGGTATTCCTATGCCCTCCCTGTAACCTGTTCCAGAAAGCCATTTAGCAATGTTGATCGATGGCCTTTAAAATATACATGTCCTTTGACCCAGTACTTCTTCTAGGACTCAAGGTTTTAGAAGATAATCAAGGATGTAAACAAATGATTAGCTTCTCTGATGTCTGCCGCTGCTACCTGCCTAGCAGGAACTGGGCAAGTGTTCGATTTTGGAGGACAAGGATAGGTGTACCCAGGAACAATGAGGAAGAGATGTTAACAGTGGTTGTCTTCATATGGTGGAATTACAATTTTATTTTGATTATCTGTATTTTCAAATTTTTCTTCAATGAATATGTTTCTCATTTTAAAATATTTTCAAAAGCCTTCTTTGAATAATAAAAGTGTTTTGTTGCAAAAAAATTATCTACTGACATGAAAAAACATGCACAAAAAATAATAAATGCAAATAAAAGGGTATTAAACTATATATATATATATAGTATGACTCCAGTTTTTAAAAAAGAGAAACCAACAGATTGTGTTCTCTCTCTCTCTCTCTCACACACACACACACACACACACACACACACACACCTGGAAGCACATGTACCATGCTCTCATTTTGTGGAAAAATAATGACAACTTAATTTCTTCTCTTCGCTCATGTGTATAATTTATCATTTTTCTTCAATAAACATGCATTACTTGTATAATTGAAAAATAGAGCTTAATTTCACATCCACTAGATAGGGCACATTAAGTGTATCTGTGAAGGGGGATCGTCAGGTGGCTCTCTTCTCAGTCCCCCACCGGCTTTTGCTCAGCATGTGCTGATGTGCACTGGGGACTCCCTTTTTATCTTAAGAAAAATGCAGCCTTTTATTAGAAAGGTGGTCTGGGGTCTCAGAGAGCCATGAGACAGCTACTCAGGGAAGATCTTTAGGATAATGTGTGCATCTGGCACTTAGAAGTTGCAGGAAGAGGAGGATGTTTTGCCTGTCATCTCTAAAAACTCTACTCTTGCCCTGGCCCAGCCCACTGGCCCTAGGGGTGACCTCCAGCTCTCTCCATATGGGATGTACAGATGTAAAACAGCATGTAGGGATGCTAATCAACCAGAAACCTTCTCCTAGGTTCTCACAAAACATGCTACATTTATAGTTGCCTCCCAATTATTTTACTTGCTTATTTTTCTCCTGGTCAGAAACTGAGATGAGGAATGGTGGGACAGGTCATCTCTTCCATGATGTTTGGGTTTCTCAGAATGACTGAAATGATGAGGAGGCTGGGTAGGCTGACTTGACTGGTGTTATTGTCTGGGGCTAGATGCTTCAATTTTTGGCTCCACTTGACCTTTCCATGGTTCTAGCTTAAACTTCACAGCCCAATGGTCTTGGGATGGTTGGGTTTTTTTACATGGCACTTGGTTATCACTAGGGACAAAAAGATACTGCTAGGCCTTTTAAAAAACAGGTGTAGAATTGGTCCAGCTCACTTCTGCCATTTCTACTGTCAAGGCAAGTCATAAGAGCAGTTCTATTGGGTGAGGAAATGGACCCACCCTGGTGAGTGAAGTGTGCAAACAGGCGGGAGGAAGAAGGGAGGCAGTCACCTATGGGAACCAGCTATCACACTCCCCTCCCAGCTATCACACTTACTCCCTTATAGCACTTTCTAAGTGAAATTATTTGCACATAAGTCCTATTTCTGGGTCTGCCTTTAAGGAAACTGCCCCAAAGACACATTGTTCCAATCCAAAGCTTTCCAGCCTCTTCTTCCAGGGAGGTTTGTTGCTAGAACAGGCCAAAGCCAAGTCTCCATCCTGACACTTACAAAACCCCAAGAGCAAACATTATAGCTGTAAGTTAATGATCTCAATTTGGGCTTCTCATTACAAGTCCTTGGGCACTTAAAAAAACAAACAAACAAACAGCCGCCATGTTTGAGTCATGCCCTACAGAGCCTGAATTAATTGGGCTGGAATGAGATCCATCCATGGGTAGTTTGGGTATTTACTTTTTTGTTTCCTCCATAACTCTAATGTGCAGCCCTAGTTAAGAACCACTATCCTAAAGCAGTTCAAACTATGAAGAATGTATGTGGAGGAGGAAAAGGAAGGAAGATGCCATGGCATCCTGTGATGAAGAAAAATACATAACCCTTGACCAAGTCACCTCTTGCTCTGGTAACAAAATCTTGTCGCTGCCATTAAGTAAACTGAGTTGCAAATCTGGTTTTCAAATCCAGTTGCTCTATTTTCAAGTCTAAGAATGTGGTGCGTTCTTACTCAAGTCTCAACTAAAGAAAAACAGAAGAAGTCACATATCTATAATCTCCTAATTTAGACAAACAAATTCCAGGCACCATGTGCCCTTTGCCTTATGGGATACAGCATATTGAATGTGATTCCTAAATCCCACAAGCATTTTATAGGCATGGTTATACCTAGCTTTTTCACAAGCAACACAGAACATATCAGCACCTGAATTAAGAAAAAAAAAATGCCTTCCAGAGCCATTTATTAAGCTTGGCGGGTGAAATCTGCCTGTTCAAGTTCCATCAGCTAGAAAGATATTTCACAGCATAAAGAACCAGTGAACACTGGCTCATTCCACTACCAATAGGGCAACATTTCCCCTTTTTCTTCTTGCTGAGTCCATAAATCTCTAAATGATACAGAGGAGACAGCATTCTAACTTCCTGTTATGATATATTCTTGGGAAACTTTATCCTTAGTCCTTATTCTCAATTTGGTTCCTATAATCACTGGCTTTTATTCTATAAAACTATGTTTTGTAATTAGTAAGATAGAGATCGCTGTAATGCAAAATATGTGCTAACACAGAAGTAGATTCTGCTCTCCCAAGCATGGATGCCAAGTGCAGAAAAGATAACCTGCAAAAACAGTGTGAGGGAATCTTAATCTCATCCCCAAAATAACAGCCTCCTTTTTCATGGGTAGCAGCAATCTTGAAATACCACATTTCAATATTGCTCACCCCCAATCCCAGCCCAGGAATTATAACATCTCTGAAATAAAGATATGTCTGATAATTGCCATGCTTTAATTGGCAGTACTTTTCCTTTCATAGTGGTAAATAAAATAATGTTGCACCTTAAAAACTGAAAATGTCTCAGTTTACATAAAATATGGCAATCCACACCAATCCACCCAAACAGAGAACAGAATTGATTTCAGATGGAAATGCAGATATGTGAAGAATAAAGAGAAAAACTGAATTTTCTCTCTGATGAACTTGTTTGTGGATCCCATTGGGAGCAAACAGATATACCCAAAGCTTGGAGTGTTATTTACAGGTCTGAATGTATTCTATCTCTCATCTATTACAACTTCAGGCAACTGACCACATCTAGGATGGGCTCTGAAACAGACTACATTGGAAGTATCAGTTTGGGGTCAAAAATATTTCAATTACCCTGTTGGCATTTAATTGTGTTTCCATGACACACTTATCTGTTTCAAAAAAAAAAAATGCCTTTGGGGTTTTAATACCAATAAAGACTCCAAGATAGGAATGTAATAATTCTCAAACTTTAGTGAGAATAATATTTGGTGTTTGTCAAGCACATTAATTTTACCACAGATCTTTCAACTCAGAAATTCTGAGGGTGGGTGGGAGATTAATTAATTCTACAGCCGATTCAGGTGCATACCATGCTGAATGGCACTGCAATGGTAGTTTTAGGGTACTACTCCAACATGGCATACATACTGGCACATCAGTGGTGACATTTCCTAAGCCCAGCGTCTTGTGCGGAGCTGATCCCCAAATGTCCAGAGTCATCAACTGGCTGCTTACCCTGACCACGGGGCCTATCTCAAACCTCTATCTCCTTTCTTACCACCTCTGTTTATCTGATGATCTGTTTTCTACCCTCCATGTGAAAAATGTTCTACAGATGCTTGTTCAATGAATAAAGGAACCGAGGCATTCAGGGGTTTACTTAAAATAGTGATGGGCCAAGAACATTTGGATTGAGAAACATTGATGGATTTGCAAAATAATATTTGTTTTCACAGCCACACAGGGACAGTCTTTTTCACTAGATGTGGAATTATGATCAAGCTCCTCACTCAATGCCTGCTCCCTCCCCCCAGGACTATTTACTAGACACTACAAACTGTATGTGCTAGGCTGACTAATGCCTTCCATTCAGGCTACAATAACTAGATGTCTATAGACAACAGAAATTTATTTATAACACTTCTGGAGACTGGGAAATCCAAAATGAAGTTGTTCTACCGATTGAGTGTTTGGTGAGGCCCTGCTTCCTGATTCATAGTAGGTCATCTTTTTTGCTGTGTCCTCTCATGGCAGAAGGGCAAATAAGCTCCCTGGGGCTGTTTTTATAAAATGTACTAATTCAATTCCTGAGGTCTTCACCCTCATGACCTAATCACATTCCAAAGTCCCCACCTCCTAGACTATCATATTAGAGACTAGGTTTTAGCACTTGAGTTTTAGAAGACACATTCAGTCCATAGCAGATGCCCAGGCCCTAATCCCTGGAACTTGTGAATGTGCTTACATGATAAAAGGGACTTTGTGACTAAATTAAAGGTCTTGAGATGGGGTGATTAGCTCTGATTATCCAGGTGAGTCCTGTAAATCCAGGGATCCTTCTAAGATGGAAGCAGAAGGACCCAGCTCAGAGAGAAGATGTAAGTATGGAAACAGAGATCAGATCAGAGAGAAATGCTATACTGCCGACTCTGAGAATGGAAGAAAAAAACCAAGAATAAAGGAATATAGGAACCCTCCAGCAATCAGAAAAAGGCAGGAAAGGGATTCTCCCTGAAGCCTCCAGAAGGAACAAAATCCTGCTACCACCTTGTATTTAGACCAACACTGCCCACCCAGAATAGTAAGATCATAAATTCACATTGTTTTAAGTCATAAATTTATAATTTTTACATAAACAATAGAAAATGAATATAGTGGGGATTTAAGTTATCTTTTCATGATAGAGTTTAAAATTCTCTGAATAAATATGGGCCTCTGGGAGACCCAGGGGAGCCCTACCTCTCAAGGAGCCTGAGACACCTGACGCTGAGTTTTTCTAGTTCTGGAAAACAGATGGGATTAACCAACTGTGACTTTGATTCTTAAGCAACAAATGCCAAGGTCTCCCGGCCCCTCCCTGGAGATCTGCAGCATTTTGCAACCAAGCAGGAGTACCCACAAGGTCTGCGCGTCTCCGGTTCAAACCTGCTTGCCTTTGAAATTGTGCTTGCTCACACCTGGGTCTGTATACATTTCTATTAGAACTTAGAGGAAAACTTATCCATCCGTGCCTCAAAGAGATAAAAGGAGGAATAAACCCTTAACTTCTGACCTCGGTGAAACAATAAAAGGAACTAAACAGCTCCAGGCCTGGAAGTTTCTTAGGTGTCCTTGAAGGGACACTTTCCATCCTGCAGGAAGTACCCTCTGCGATGCCGTTTGTTGCACCTGTCTTTTGCTCTTTCTCCCTTCTTCCACACACCTACCCCTATAGATTTATCCTAAAGTGATTCTGAAGCTTTTGGAGTCTTCTGATCTTGACCGTCAAGAAAAGGATGTGAATTGGGATAAAAGTGCCAGATGCTATCTGCTTTCTCTCTGCAGTACACTTCTGACTCTTTACACCATCAGAACAGAAGGCCTGCAAACCACCTTTTCCAGATTTGCCTTCCACCTAGCTCCTAGTCAGATGCTACCAAAAGAGAAGCACTGGCAAGAGTCTGGAAAATGAGAGAGAAGAAGAAGTCTTTTTCTATAGATGTGGTGGTACTCCTTGCAGAGGAGCAACAAGAGGGCAGGAGAAGCAGCCAAGCAATGGTAGTACAAGCTTTGAGGTTCCTGCCAACTGTGCCAGGTTGGTTCTGACTGCACCACTCTGTGACCCTGAATAATGCCTTTTTCTCTTTGCCCCCTGTGGTTACTGAGTTTGGGAAAACTTACCTTCCACCTTTTTCTCCTCTAGCTCTAACACCTATGACAACCAACTGCCTATTTGAAAACTAGAGTAGTTTCTGTTTCCTGGTTAGATGCAGAGTGTTATGACTTCATCTTTCACTTGCATTAGCAACAAAGGGCAAGTGAATCCCTTTTCTTACTATCAATAACTTGCTTCCAATACCTTTTCATTGGAATCAAAAGAATCAAAGCAGGGTCCTACCCAGATGGTGGGGGTCACTTGAGTGACTTGGGAAACCAGGTTGCAAGCCCATGTTCTTTCTTAGATACTCATAGTCTTAGGTCCAGTTTCTCCAGGCATACTCCATGCTGTAGTGATTCATGCATTAGTAACTTATTGTCGGAGTGCTTTTAAGAGAAACCTGTTAAACAGTGGGATAAACAGGGCAGTAGAAGGCCAAGCAGGGCTGAGATGCAGGTGAGGTGTCACATAGAAGGTAGCTCCAGCCTGACTGTTCCACAATAACCCAGGCCTAGTATATGAGAGTTGACCAAGGTACTGTGAGACTGAAGAGAGGCAGACACATCCAGGATTGCACAGAGTGCAATTTATTAGAGGACTCACTGACAAAGCATGGTCCTGAGTCACAGTAAGACCAGTTAGATCCCTGCAGTTTGGGTTGGAAAAAATAGGACAAGTGTGTGGATTAAGACGAAAGTGACTTTATCCTGGCTGGAATGTACCTAGCTTATCTTAAGCTAATATCAAAGAGTCAGACACATGCCTGGAGCCAGGGTCTACTTGTAAAGCTTCACATACCACTCTAATGGTTTTGTTTATTGTAGTGTTCTGGGAAACTGGGCAGAGAAAACTACTGTGGGGCAATCATGGCAGTTACAACCCAAGATGGCTGCTGTCCTGACAAACAGAGTCCACATACTGATCCCCAGGGAAGCACTGGCAATACAGACTGTGCCTCAGAGCTTTCCTGTTGATTGCACCAGTGAGTCATTGTCCAAGGGCTGCCTTAAGGGCTCATCATCTCCCACCCAATTTTGACTAGCTCTAGTAGCCTGACAGCAAGTCTGGAAAAGGGTTGCAGGTATGAGTCTCAAGAAACAAAAATACACTGAAGCCAGAAAGGGGCACAGAAAAAAAAATGGTGAAAGGTACCAAAGGAGTTCTGGCGGGGACACTGACAGGTAACTATATCCCTGTTCCCCACTGCAATGAAGTTACATTAATTCGAAGCTCACTTTTTCCTTCCTTCATTCACTCAGAATGAGACCCTACTCTCTGACACAGTGCCCTAAGGCAGAGCCCTGGGTTGGAGGTGTGGTGCCCAGACTCTCAGATCTGGGGAAAAGGTGGAGAATGCAGACTCCTAAACAAAAACTATTATAGCACCATGGGACAAGCTCTGTGGTAGAGGAATGGGAATGGAGGGTCCATAAAGCCCCAGGAATACTTAGAAGAATCACATGAATCAGAATTTGGCAAATGAAAGCTGGAGTTTACCTTTGCAGTTTGTAAAGAGAGAGGGAGGATTCCAAGAAAATAAATATTGTAAACCATTTCAATAAAGAAGGTCTCACCACTCCATACTCACCCAAGAACCAAAACGGAAGCTTCTTTTCCCATGTGGCTCCTCTGGGTATCAAGAAGGCAACTTCTCCTTCAAGCAGCTTAGGAATAGTGTATTCAGTAGCCAGGGCTTTAGTCAGGGAAGCAGAGCCACTGTGGAAGCATGGGACAAGGAACGTATGAGAAGAATTAGACTTTACACAATTAAGGAAGTTGCTGGGAGGAAAGATCCCAAAGAAAGTTAGAGGGTCAGAGAAAAACTACCAACCCCTGGAAGCCCCAGACCAGTGTCAAGTTAGAACTTCCAGGGAGGTCTCCAGCTGCTGAAGTAGGGCTAGGAAGGAGGATTGAGGGAGTAGCTGCTCTACTATGGAACCACCCCCTTGGGATCTGCTGCTGGGCATCTGGAAGTGGTCCTGAGATAAAAGTGGGCTTGCTGGTCAGAGGCCAGCAGCTGGGAGGAAGACCTAGCCACAGAGTTAGACGAGAATGAGTCAAGTCAGGAACAATGTACTGACTGTAAAAATCCTTTAGAAAAGCAGATGCTTCACTTCTGCCTCCAAAATTTCATGGAAGTTCTCTTTTCGGCCAATCTAACCTAGAACCATAGAGGGAAGGAGATTCTGGGAAACTAGTTCCCAGATTAATCAAGTTGATAGATAATAGAACAATCCAGCACACCTAGTTCTGGCTTTCTTATAAAGTCCCAGACTATGGGGGAACTCCTTTGGCTAGAAGATTCAGAGTAACTGACAATGAAAGGGCTAGGAGCATTAGAAACAGCCGTTGACATGATCCTCTGTTGGGCCTCCATGATGCCTTCAACCCAGTGGCAGTGGGTTGTCTGCATCAACTGCAGACAGAGGATGAACTTCAGTGCAGCAGCCTGAGGTTGGCCCTGGAAGGTGCTGGCTGGCTCTACACCTCTCCATGTGGACTTAAAGGCTATGTAGTATTGCCTCCATGAGCATGGTCCCTGAAGTCAAACTTTCTGGATTTAACTTATAGGTCCACCATTTATCAGCATGTTACCTTGACCAAGTGACTTACCCTCTCTGCTTCAATTCCTCATTTATAAAATAGGAATAGTGTTCATATCTGTTTTCTATAACTACTGAGAGAATCGATGGAGTTCATATGTGTCACACACTTATAACAGAGCCTGTTTTAAGCATGATATTTTTCTTTCTTTTGCAGTGCTGGGGATTGACCTCAAGGCTTTGCATATGCTGCCTGGGGACACCAATATTCCTTGAGGCAATGTAAATGCCATGCCTGATTAGGGAAAGGGTGTGAGTCAGAAAGAAAACAAAGAGCAAAGATTATTTTATAAATGTAGTCTAGAACTCGTCTAACAAGGTATCAAGTAGACACACATGAGAACTTGTATTTAAATTGAAATTAGTTAAAATTAAATAAAATTAGATTTTTGGACACTCAGTTGTATCAGCCACATATGGCCTGACATCTACTATATTGGATAGCTGAAACAGAAAATGTGCACTATTCCAGAAAGTTTTATTAGATGTTACTGGTCTGGAATTTCAAGAGGATTGCTTAACCTACTTACCATCCAGGCTGTTTTTGAAGACTGAAATTAATATATATGAATAGCATTCATTAAACATCAATGATTATAAATCATCTTTATTTAATGATTATATATTTTCTTATCTCTACTATTCAGGCATTAACCTATAGGATTTGGCAACACTTTGAAACAAATGAACAGTCCTATGAAGGAAAACAGTAAAAGTGCTCAACCGATATTTTCAAAATGTTCTTATTCCTACCTGTCACTCTTTCAGAATGGCCTTTCCAAAATCTGTGAGTTTTCTCATGCCTCATATGTACTCTCCCATGGCAATCTTTAAAGAAACTTTCTAATAAGGAAAAGTGATTATAGAAAGGCTAACACCAAGGAGAAGGTATTTCGATTCCTCTCACTTCTATGAATAGCTGGGGAGTTTCACCAACAACTATTTGCCTAAGTAATGGGCGCAAACTGCCATAAGGAAAGTTTCAAGGTGGTAGGTTTCATTTGAAGATCTCAGCAAGAATATAAATGTGTCCTCCGGAGACATATAAATAGCCTAGAGCTCCTTGTGTTCAGTCTCCAGGAAATTACTGGCACATTCTAGTGATCTGGTATGCGAATCATCATGATCAGAATTGTCCCTCCAAAAACACTTAGATACATTGCTGGTGGGAATGTATATTTGGCACTTCTTTGGGGGACAATCTGGAAATATCTGTCAACACTCTACTTATACTCAGAAATGTGCTAAGTGTTGTATAATAAAGAATTTAGTCTTTGTTCCAAGTTCCTGGCACAAGGCTTCTAAATACTTGGAGTGTCTTTTTTATTCATGGTGGGTCCCTGGGACTACATCTGAGTTTGCAAGTGAGGTGACTCCTGGTGGACTCCAAAATAGATTCAGGATGGACTCTGGCCATGCCAGAAAGATCAACCTCTATGATTTGAGGGTTGGAATTGGGCCACCTGACACAAGCTCCATCTCTCAAGCTATAGGGAGGGAAGAGGCAGGAGAGATTGAGTTCAATCACACAGCCAATGATTCAATCAAGCATGCCTCATAACAAAATCTAAATAACACCCCTATAATCACTTGCATGGAAGGCTGAAGCAGGAATATCAAAAGTTTGAGGACAGCCTCAGAAACTTAGTGAGATCCTGTCTCAAAATAAAAAATAAAAGGATCTAGGGACATAGCTCGGTGGTAAAGCACACCTGAGTTCAATTCCCAGTACCAAAAAAAAAAAAAAAAGCCTAAATAAAAACTGGATACCTTAAGCTCCAGTGGGTTTCCTGAACACATTGATGTGCCAGGAGAGTGGTGTATCCTAAAGCCATAGGGAGAGGACACAGAAGCTCCATATTTAGAGGGTTGGGAATGTAGTTCAGTGGTAGAGCTTGCCTAGCATATTTGAAGTTCTGGGTTCAATTCCCAGTATTGCAAAAAAAAAAAAAAAAAAAAAAGAGGAGGCAATGAAGAAAGAAGAAGATAGGGGAAGGGGAACAGGAGGAACACCTCTACCTTCAGGGTCCCCACTTGCCAAACCTTGCGAATATGCATGTGCATGGACTGGTTCTGCCTTGTATCTCTCATACTAAAACTGTAATCATACATGCAGCTTTCCTGACTTCTCTCAGCCATTCTAGCTAATGCATTATCAAATCTGAGGGGTTGAGGAACTCCCAGATTTTCAGAAGTACAGTTGTCCTAGGGATCCTTGAACTTGTAGCTGGCATCTGGAGTGAGGGCAATCTTGCTGAGGAATGTATCCTTCCTCTGTGGAATTTGTACTAACAATGGGTGGTTAGTGTCAGAATGCCATGGAATCAGTATTCCAAGATTTAACAATTAGCTCTCCAGGAGGGAGGAGCAAAGCATTAGTCTGGTGTTTGTGGGTTTCCATAGCGTAAATATTCTCACTGTGGCCAGTTTAACTTACCTGTTGTGACGTCATCAATGATGGGATTAGGAAGAGAAGCAGAGATGGGCAACTCCAGAGCCTGTGCAAGTTCATTGGAGCTCACCATTGTTTACACCTTTGACCAAGCAATCCGACTCCTTAAAATGTATCCAACAGATCTCCTGGCACAATGTCCCCTGCCCAGATGTGCACAAGGATGTTCATTGCCGCGTTATTTGTTTTCATAAAAAATTAAGAACAAGCTACAGGCCTATCAATAAGCTTAAACAAATCAGAGCAAATAAAATGAAGTGCTTTGCAGGCTTTAGAAAGAATAAGACAAAACAATCCTGATGAGGAATTCCTCGCAAGCTATATCACCAAGGGAAAAAAAGGGAACTGTCTGCAGCCTGCCACCATTTGTTATAACATAAAGTGGGATATGTATTCGTGTGTGTGTGTGTGTGTGTGTGTGTGTGTTGAAAAGTAATATAAAAAGGCTAGTAAGAAAGGTGACTTCTGGGAAGGAGAATTTGATGATTCAAGTGAGAGGATGAGAGAGACACATTTTTAAAGCATATATTTCTTTTTGCACCATTTGAATTTCTTATGGTGTCTACTTAGAGACTTAGAGCAATAGGCGATGATGGAGAGAAAGTATGGTAACAGGAATGACAGGCTGAATAAATAAATGAACAAGGACGCCCTGTGAACAAGATGACCCCAGCTCCTTTATCATGGTTAATGCCTTTCCCACACACCTCTGCACACAGCTCTGTTCTAAGACCTGTTTCAGGAAGAGGGTGACAAGAGTTCAAAGAGAAAGAGCAGAGCCTTTCTCTAACATTATGGTCAAACACCAAGATACCTGTAGGAGCCACACGGGCACCACGAGTGCAGGAAGTTGTCCAGGTAAAGCCCACACTGTCCCTAAGGCCCCCGCCATAGATGAAAGCTATAGCTCAGCTTCAGCAGGCTTGGTCTGCAGAAACGCAAGCCTGGTGTTGCCAGATCTTTCCATTTTTCAAAAGAATCCATAAATCCAAAATAGTACATGGATTTCTTCCCCCTTTATAAAGTGAATGACTAGTACAAAGACATAATATGGGCCAAATAAAACCTATCAGAGCTTCATGACTTTAGAGAGGAGAGCTGTATTTCTAGCACAGAAATACAACAATTTACTTTGCGTTGAGTTTAGATGAGTAGCAATATCAAGATCTGCATTCTAAGGAAAGAGATTTTTATCATTTCCCCCCATTTCCAAGACAATTAAATGTAATAGTGGTATTTGTAAGGTCAATTAAGTCTGAAGCCTATTCCTAGCAGTTCACAGATTTCAAATGCTGTGAAAAGTCTCTCAGGGACATACAAAAGTGAGGG
Organism: Marmota flaviventris; assembly: GCF_047511675.1. Lineage (NCBI taxonomy): Eukaryota > Metazoa > Chordata > Mammalia > Rodentia > Sciuridae > Marmota > Marmota flaviventris. The sequence continues at coordinate 191,103,602 of NC_092498.1, forward strand.
ATGGGAGGAGTTTGCAGACAAAGAGAATCAAAGGTGGTAGCAAGACAGACACAGGGAGGGAGACAGAGGGGAACCTGTCAGGGACAAGTGAAGGACAGGACTCCAGTACAGAGCCGCCTCAGGACAGGAAAGAGGCCAAAGACAGGAAGCTCAATCACTCTACAAGTGGTTTTTTCAGTGGTATTTCTTGTTTATTGATCTGCCTTTCGGAATCCCCTGTGTTTCCACTCTAGTTTGATTAGAATCGTCTAAGTCCATCAATATCAGCATTGTGACTAATTTGTCCCTACTGACTCAGATGCTCCCAGCACCCTGTTGGCTGAAAGTGTGCTGACTTCTTGTTGCTCTAGCTTTTTTAGAATCTCAGTTGTAAGCATGACCACGCTTCTATGGAAGCTCACGCCTGTAAGCAAGCATTAAACAAGCCCAGATGGAAGTGAGATTAATGGTGGTGCCTGTGTTACTATAAAGGAAGAGAAAGAAGTGGCATTAAGAATAATGATGATGATGGTGGCAGCTACCATTCTGAGCATTTATTATGAGCCAAGGTGCTTTATGAGAGAGAATGAGAAGTTTCAGACTATTACCGCACCTAGATTCAAGTCCAGCATCTCTGAGGAATGTATATCCCTGAGTTGGGCACATGTATAGCTTCTCAGAGTTCAAAAGCATATAGCTAAATGAAAAACTTAAATATTTCCAATATACCAAAACAACAGAATAATAATAGAAAATAACTAACTGCAGTTGACTTTTTTTTTTTTTTTTTGGACAAACAGGGAGAAAAACTGGTCCAGAAGCCAGAAGAGACTGGCAGTAATTCCCATCTTTGGCAATGAAATGGTGTCCTTGATCAGCCAATCTGGCTGCCCCTGCTTCTGCTGCTAACAGAAAGGACTCCACGTAGCAAGGTTATATCCTGTTTCCTCTTATAAGCGCCAACTTGGACCAAACTTTGTTCCTTTCTTTCAGGACTTTACTGAAGGCTGCAAGAATAAGCCAACACACTCCCACATGGTGACATTTTTCTACCTGAGTCAAGGCTGAACTCACTTCCATATTATTGTCTTCTATGTACAGAGCAGGAAGCTAAGACTCAGAGAGATTAAATAACTAACCCAATCAACAAGAAGCAGCTCACAGGCATGAATGAGTTTATCCTACTTCAAAATTATTCTTCTTTCTTTTTACTTCATCTGTTATTACTTGCTCATGTCTAACTACAGAAGTAAGTACATAAGCATGATGAGAAAATTGGAAGACTCAGAAATGCATTTTGCATTTCCAGCCTCACTCTTTCCCTTTTATTATTATGTGCATATAAAAACACAAGCAGTATTTCATCAGGATTGGTCCTAACATGTTCTTTCTACTTCTCTACAAAGGTATAGTTCTCACCCTCAAGGCAGGAAAAATAGCCCTGAGAATTTCAGATGGCCAGCAATTTTTTTTCCTTAGTGAAAGCAACCCCAGAATGACTCTAGGTAGGCTCCTATTATACTGTGTTAGTTTTCAGATAGCCCCTTATAATTTAATAATAGAGGTACTAGATTAATTGAGATGTATAAAACATTTCTATTTTGTGCCTGATTTCAGAGTGCTAGAGTGTAACAGATACCAAGGTTACAAGTAAGTACAATCCTGGACACCAAGAGAAATAAAATAAAGTAATAATATGCATCCATTCATTCATCATTCAACAAATAAATTTGAGCACCTTTAATCTGCCAGGAGCTGAGGATATCAAGTAAATCAAATAGACAAACTTCCTGTCCTCAAGGAACTTATACTACCCTAAGGAGAAAGTGACAATGAATTGAGGAAACAGCAGGTTGTAAAAAAAAGTACTATTTTAAAAATAAGTTAGTATAAAGCAAAGGGAAGTGCTAAGGAAGGAGATTGATATTTTATACAATGTATTAGGTAACTCTGGCTGTCATAACAACAAACATCTGTTTTCTTACAGTTCTGGAGGCTAGATGTCCAAGAGTCAGATCCCAGCCAAAACAGTTTCAAATGAGGGCTCTCTTCCTGACTTGCAGATGACTGAGTTCTTACTACATCCTCATGAGGACTTCCTTTAATGTGTTTTTCATGGAAAGAGAGCAAAAGAGAAAGAGAGAGAATATACTTTCTGGAGTCTCTTCATATAAGGACACTAATCCCCTTGGATTAGGACCCCACCTTTCTGACCTCATTTAACTTTAATCATGTTCTTACTCTAAATACAACCACTCTGGGTGTAAAGACTTTAGCATATGAATTTTGGAGAGACATATGCATTCAATCTGTAACATATATATCTTGTCAGAGATGCCTTCTCTGACTATTCTAAATGTTATGCATCAAGAAATGCATATGATAATACACAAAGTGACATTGAGAGACCCAAAAGAAATAAGCAGTAAACTACGCATGTATGAGGATAAAGACTTTCAGGTAGAAGGAACAGCAAGTGCCTGGGCCATAAAAGTAGAGCATGTGTGGCATGTTCAAGGAATAGCAAGGAACATAGCAGGCCACAAACAGATGAGCCAGAGCAAGAAGAGGAGACAGGTCAGGGAGGAAATGGGGTCTCCGTGTCTGCAACCCATCCACAGTGATGTGCAGAGACATCTACTTAGGAATAGTATCAAATATTCTAATTAGCTGTGAATCCCTTATTGTCAGGTTCTATCATCCCACTCAGTAATCTCAACAACTCTGGCACTTCAAAATTTTATTCATATTTCTAATATAGAACTCTCCCCTGAACATTGGTATCTTATACCAAAGGGTCTCAGTATGTTACATATCAAGGACTGGGGGTCTGTCTCAGTGGAGAGCACTTGCTTAGCACATGTGAGGGTCCTAGGGTTCCATCCCCAGCACCACAAATAAATAAATAATGTGGAATAGTTAACACCTCCCCCAGAATATCTAATAGATATCCCAAAGTTAATTATGTCTGAAATGAGACTCCTGGTCCCACCTCACTCCCTACAATCTTCCCCATCAAATTCATTCTTTCAGATACTCAAGCCAAAAACCTTAGAGTCATCCTTTACCCTTCTCTTTTATCTTCCATATTCCCATCAAGATTTTTTAAAATGTGCACAGCCCTTCACCACCTCCATCTCCATTGCTGTTCTCCGAGCCACTGTATCCTCTGGTTAGGATTATGGGGTAAGCATTCAAACCAGTTTCCCTGATTCCACTCTTTATAGTCTATTCTCAGCAGCCATTCAGAGATTTGACCATATGCATCTGAGCATGCCATTTCTCTGCCCCAATTTCCCAGGGTGTTCTTATCTTACACAATGTAAAACCAAAATCTCTGTACAGTGAGATTTCTTGGGATCTTGCCCAATTATCTTTCCAACCCCATCTCCATTTCTAGTCACTCAGCTTCTGCCACAGTAGCCTCCCTGCCATTCCGGGAACTCAGGACTCAGAGCATGTACTCTTGCTTTTTTCCTTTATGGTAATATTTTTGCTTCAGATATATCCAGGGTTCACTCCATTACCTTCCTATAATTTATTCATGTTACCTTCTTCACAAAATCATCCTTCACTTTCTTATTAAAAATTTGCGGACCCTTCCAGAATCCTTTAGCCTTTCCTTGCCTTTAAAAAAAAAAAAATACAGATCTGTTATCCTTATCTGTCATGCTAAACATTGTGATCATTGTGTATCTGTTTCACTTATTTATTTTGTTTGTCTCCTTCCACTTGAATGCAAGCTCCCTGCTAGTAAAGGTGGTAGTTTGTTTTGGCTGGGTCCTAGAACAGTACCTAATACATCACACACACCTAACATATGCTTGCTAGAGACTCAGTAAACCCCTTAAAGGGGGTGTGCGACTCTCCAGGACATGACCAAATGATGAAAGATGGTGGCTAAAACTGCTGTGAAATAACATAATGAGAAGAACTTGAGATGCCCTGGAGAGAATAGAAAAGAAAAATAAAGGCAGGGTGTATAGAGAAGGGTCCAGCATGGGTAGGGGCTGCCTGAAAGGAGAAAGTTCTCTCTCAGGAAGGACCCCAAAGATTGGAGAAACCTAGAGTTATTTAACAAAATTTTTACTTAGTTTCCTATGAGACATGCAGTATATAATCCAATCCTCCATCTCCACCACAAAATGCTCATACCAACCCTTCCTTACTTGTGAGTGCTTTGGGGGTGGGAAAGTGAAACACAATCAATTTCTGCATCCTGGATGGCAGAGAGTCAACATGCTCAGATGCAGAAGTCAAAGGCCAAGAGCACAGCGGATATCTAAGCTGCACAATCAGGTTTTAACCTCACTGTGTGTTTCCTTGGCTGGCTTCTGTTGAATAGAATGGTGATGCTCACAAGGACCAGGGATTTTAATTAATCAGACACTGTTCGCTGTGGCTTTGCTCCAATTCATCTTAGGGCAGCTGCTTTCCTACACGTTCTTCGATTCATACTTATAATTATTATCAAATAACCACCACACACATACACAGTGTGCCAGACAGTATATCCTGGACGTGATCTCTGAACCAGTTTCATTTCCACTATTTTAATCATGCAATCCCCAGATCTTACTCCATCTTTTTTCTAATAAGCTTGGCTTATTTAAAGCAGGTAGCTGTTCAGATTTGTTTCTCCACAATGTTTTGCTGAAGCTGCTCTTTGCAAGTGCTGCAGGCAGAGAAATTTCTTTGAGGAACAACGAAAGTGGCCGTTTCCACTAGAGAAGTACCAGAAAATTAAAATATGGAGATAAGAATCACATTGTGTATTGTTCACATAAAATCTCATTCAGATAGTACATACGATGATAGTCAAACCTATTCACAAAGAGAGAAAAAAATTTTGTAGAATAAAAAAACCTCATTCAAAAAATTATATTTCTTATCTGTATCCTATCTGGTTAACATTTATCTATCTGTATTTTGATCCCATTATATCTTATTAAGTATTAACAGTGTGTTATAGGCTAAAAGGGCCACAAGGTCACTTTTCCTTCTGGATTTTCTTATTTGGAAGTTCTATTTACCCTGACATCCCAGCTTAGGAGGAATCCCTTTCCCACCCATCCAGGTTGACAAGTCACTGAACACGTCATCCTAAAATGGTTGTGGTTTCTGGAGGATTTTGTCATTTTTCCACATTTTTTACAAGTAAAAAGGCACAAACATAATCTTTCCCCAAATCTCTTAGATTTTTAAACTCAGTTTCATTGAATTCAGATATCACAAGTGATTAAAAAAATGCTTTTGTTCCAATGTGGGGTGGACAAGAATGGGGACTGGCAATGGCATCTATTAAGGAGAATTTAATAACATTCTTTGAAAACAGAGCAACAGAGTGCTGCTAAGTACATGATGGGACATGAGCCTTCCCAGGTGCCATACACTCTATGCCATAGCCTGTCACATCCTCAAGTCCAAGGTTTGAAACACATAAACACATTTATTGATGCAGGGATGAACTATCAGGCCAAGAGAACAGAAAGATAGCTAAAAGATATTTCCGCAGGCTTACAGTGACACTTGATGTATGACAGAGGTGGGCCAAAGAAAAACAGTCATTGACTAGATAGTGCCAGGACACTTGATTGTCAATATGGGAAACTTGAAACTGATTACCTACCTTACAACACACACAGCAAATTTCTGATGGGTTTAGGATTCAAATATTAAGCTCAAAACTTGCAAACTGTTAGAATGAAATAGTAGAAAATAGCTTTGTGACCTGAGGGACTGGGTGGAGAAAGGTTTCTTAAACTAAGCACAAAAAGTACAAAGTTCACAGGATGAGAATTAGTGGTAAGTTACATTTCTATAATTATGAGCTTATATTCATCAAATAGGCAATCAACAAACTGGAATTAATATTTGCAAATGAAGTAAGAAAATGTTGGTATTCTAAAAATATAAAGAGTCCCTATAATTGGTTGCAAAAGCAAACAAACAGCACAATATTTAGGTGGGTAAAATATATGAACAAGTACATATAGCCAATAGACACATGTCATAGATAATAATTTTTTTAATTCTCCTGGTTAGTTATCAGAAAAATGCCAAATATCATAATGAGAGAACACTGCCTCTCCATTGGATTAGGAAATAATTAAAAAGTCTAACTCTGAATGATACAGACCATGTAGAATAATACTGCTAATAAGAGAAAACAATTTGGTACTACCTGGCTGATGATGTACATACTTATATGTAACTCATTTTTTTTTTCCTTTGGTGGTACTGGGGATTGAACCCAGGGCCTTATGCATGCAAGGCAAGCACCTTACCAAATGAGCTATACCCCCCAGCCCTATGTATAGCTCAATTTTACTCCTAGGTATAGATCCTAGAAGAATTTCTAAAAATAGTCTAAACTATAATAGCACTTGGTAGTTGATGAAAACACTAGTGTTTATGTAGTATACAAACATGCTTAACTCTACTTTTTTTGTGTGTGTGTGTCATACTGGGGATTGAACTCTGGGGTGTTCTACCATTGAGCTACACCCCTGTCCCTTTTTATTTTTTATTTTGAGACAAAATTGCACTAAGTTGCCCAGGCTGCCTCAAATTTGTGATCCTCCTGCCCCACCTCTTGAGTAGTTGGAATTACAGGCATGCTCCACCACACCCAGCTTCTTCTGCTTTTCTTAGTTATCTTCTCAAGGTCACACAATTGTTGAGTGGCCTTGATACCTCCCGAATTAAAGTCTCCTTTTCCCAGGAACAGCTCCATCTTTTGTCTGGGCATCTGCTCTCCTCAGTGTTATGGACTATGGATGAAGCCCCAACAACAGTCAGTCAAAGTGCTAGTGATTTGTGCAGGGAGATAAGTTGGGAGCTTGTATTGTCCAATCAGAGTAAGTCACAGGACTGCCCTTTCATTCTCATCTAGAGCCTGGGAGGAGATGAGACCGGAATGCTGTGAGTCACCAAGTAAAGTCTGAGAACTAAGCTGACAAAGCAGAAGGTACAGTTGAATGGTGGAAAGTCTCAATGACATAATTTATAGTTCTGAGTAGGGCTAGGTCTACCCCTAAACATCTACACTGCTTGAACAATAAACTCCACTTTTGCTTACGTGGTTTTCAGTTTTCCTTTCCACTGCTCACTACCCAGGGAATTCTGGATGATACAAAGACCAGGCCAAAATCATAGCCTAGGTGTCCCGATGTCCATCTTCTCTTCATAGAACTATCTAAAGTAAGTTGTGGCTCCAAAATCAACGTGAAAAAAATATAATTTTTCTTTAGTATGTTTTCCCCATCCTATTGTACAGAAATATATTTCTGTCCCTTATATCTATAAGGGATATAAGTTCTAATTCATAGTTCGTAAATGTCTAGTTCCCCTTCCTTACCCAACTCAAGGTCAACAACTTGGTGCCCAAAGTAGTTTCTTTGTCAAAATTCCCCTCAACATGGTCAAGGACAACAATCTATAATAATAAGTAAGTTCATCCAAACCACCACTTGTGTTTAAAAGTGATCAACGTGAGCATATATGTTAAATTATTATCACTAAAGAGATTAAGACCATTTGATTAATGTCATGAATGAAGTGTGGTGACACTGTGAATAAAATGCCCAACAAAAGAGAGTCCTAAACAACATTCCCTCTCCACAGGAGAGTGGGAGCTTGTCAGAGCTGTCACCAGGATGTTCTTGTCTTCTGACAGGCTGACTACTACGCTCAGAGAGAGTACCCACCCCGCCAGGTGGACTCACTGAGCTGGAACAGAGGGGCGGTAGTCGCAAGATCGTGATTCTCAGACAGCGTCTGACAAGTGTGAATGTGTGCCTGAGGAACTGGATATTTGAAAACAGGACTTTCCAGGAATCCCAGAATAGTGATCACCGTTATCGATCATTAGAGCCATTCTCAGTAAGAACCCGTAGGTCAGGATATCAAAGGATGCATGTGAGATATCAACACGGTTGCCAAAGCTGCAAAGCCTTCTAGGTTCTCAAAGTCATCCGCTGCTGTTTGGTACCCTTATCCCACCCCTCAGTCCCCAGCAGCCCAATTCCTTCCTCTGTGAAAGCCCCACAATGCATCACCCAATTAGCACACACTCTGGTGAAAGACTCCAAAATTCAGCCTTCTCTCTCTTTTTTTTTAAATCTCATTCATTGAACACCCCATTCCTAAACCAGACATGGTAGCACATGCCTAAAATCCCGCTACTCAGGAGACCAAGGCTGGAGGACCACAAGTTTGAGGCCTTGGAAAGTTAGCAATACCCTGTCTCAAAATAAAAAATAAAAAGGGTTAGGGGTGTAACCTAACATCAGTGGTAGAGCACCTCTAGGTTCAATCCAAAGGAAGGAAGAAGGAAGGAAGGAAGGAAGGAAGGAAGGAAGGAAGGAAGGAAGGAAGGAAGGAAGGAAGGAAGGAAGGAAGTCCTCTCCTTTATAGAACAATGAGCATTTAAGCCATGCAATAGTAACTTAGAAGACAAGCTATACATCTTATAAGTTAATTAAGTGGGGCAAGTTAATTAACATTCCTAAACATCAGTTTCCTCATCTGAACGATGGAAATAATAACAGTCTGTAATTCATAGAGCTGTTCAGAGAATTCAGTGAAATAAAGACTAATGCAGCTTATCCAATGGAGGGCCTAGAGGAAGAACCAAAATAACACCAGCAATTATTATTATTGCTACTTCTAATAACATTAGCAATAAAGATAAAGAAGATCAAGAGGTTTAACATAACTGTGGAAATTTGTCTATTTTTTAAAAGAAACTTAATTGCCAGTTGGCAATTTTAGGGAAGTATACACATTCATGATTTGCGTTTTGATTCCACTATTTTTGCCCAGGGGGCTTTTGTAAAGCAGATTATGTACCTCTTACTGTAGTAAATTTCAATATTCTTTTTTTCACAGGAATACATCAACTCTTAATTAAGAAACATTTTATATGAAGCATTTAACCAACACAAGCAATGCAAAATAATGCCCTCGCCCAGAGATCTGATACTAGCAATATAAAAGAAGACCTCCACTGCCCCCCATTTTTCTTTAGCTATTTATTTTATGAATAAATTTACTTTTCTTTAAAGGTGACTTTGTTGTTTTAGAACACTTTACAGAAAGCACACAATGGATATTTCAAGCAATATCTCCTAAGATTTTATCCATTGCATTATCACAGTTCTCCCAGAGGGGGGAAAAAAAAACCAACTCAAGATGTTGACTAAGTAATGTGATTTGCCTGAAAATACAAGTGTTATAAAAAATCAAAACAATAAGAAAAGCATTTTATATATCTTTTCCCCTGGGTAAGAAATAATAGTTTATTACAATTGATGTTTATTGAGTGTTTACTATATGCTTGGCAATACACACTATTTAAGGTTTTATATAAATCATCTCATTGAGTCATGACAATTATTTTATGAGGCAAGTTAGCTCTTATTCTCATTTTACAAAAAAAAGAACATTAAGGCTTAATAACTGAGCAAAAGTCACATAACCAACAAGCATGTATTATTCTCCTCTCCAATCTAAACGAGTTGATTAGACTAGCTAGATCCGAACATTTGGCCTGGACACATGTTGTCATGACACCTCTGAAAAAGAAATTTGGGGAATGTAAATTAGCATATTTCTGAAGCCAATTCCTATAACTTCTCTAGATTCTACCCCTCTTAGTCTTCAGAATTCCCATCCTGAAGTTCCCTAGGATGGGAACCTAAGAATTTCCTAATTCTAAAGCAGATTAATCATGAAAAAGTCAGATACATTACAAGTTATCAACCCAGGACATACACTATTTTCTTCCTTCCTCCCTACAATTCTCTGAGATGGGTATTGCTCCCACTTTACAAATGAGGAAATAAGGTTCTGAAAGATTAAGTTACAAGATCCCAGCTGTTTTTAATCCCAAAGGGATATTCTTTTGGTCCACAGAATAGTATCAAAATATTTGATCCAACATTTAAAAATTAGGGAATTACATGATAAAAAGCAAATTGTATCCTAAAAATCTAGACTTCTGTATTCTCTTGAAAATTGCAAATATCTGGAAATATTACCCATATTCCTTCATGACAATTAACAGCTAAAGTTGAGAAATAGTTGCCCAAGCCCATTTTTTCTGACCTTCACTGTCCCCATTAACCAGCATCACACATTTCATTTTAGTATAGAGTCTTTCTGTGAGTTCTCACCTCTCTTGAGAACAGGCAGACTATTATGGCCAGTTGTGGGCCAGTCCCCAAAAGGCCCAACCATGTAAGCACTCCGACACTGTCACCATCTTCAAAAGATGCTCAAATTCCAGAACAGCCACAAGGAATGATAAGGAGCTAGGATGCTAGAGGATGAATGCATCTTCTCAGTTTATTGGAAACACTGCTTGCCACAGGACATCTTTTTAAAATTCATTTTAATTAATTGTTTTGTATGAACATCTGGACTGCCAGCAGACTTTGAAGTGTTGCCATATGACATTCCTAGGAGCAATTTTAACAGAAGTCTTAGAAACATCACATAGCATCCGTTTCCCACCTCCTTTTAGTAGTAGTAAATCTCCAGTTTGGGCTACACATACAGTCTCTTGAGATTAAAAACTACATTTCCCAGACTCCCTTGCAGCTAAATGGGGCAACATGATTGACTTCAGAACAATGGAATGTGGATGAACAAGGCCACTTACAACTTTTGAGACTCCTGAAAGATCTACCTGTGTACTATTTTTCTCTTACCCTAGACTAGACAACCAATATAGAAGTGAGCCAACATCAGGCATGTGGACATTGGAGGAGGTTACAGAACAATGAGATGGAAGTGACCAGGTTTTCTGCTTTACAGAAGACAGCCATCCTGCCAGCTCAAATCAAACCTGGACTCTTTATTGGGAGTTAAAAAATTTTTTATTTACTAAACCACTATAGTTTTTTTTTTTAATATTTATTTTTTAGGTGTAGATGGACATAACACAATGCCTTTATTTTTATGTGGTGCTGAGGATCGAACCCAGGTCCCGCCCATGCTAGACAAGCAATCTACCACTGAGCCACAATCCCAGCCTACCACTATAGTTTTTTATACCTTTGCTACAGCAGCCTTCTTCTCCTTCTCCATGCCTACTCTATTCTCAGTTATCCTGTTTCTCCCTAGATTTCAGAGGATGAGTTATTCCTTACATTGCTGCATAAAGTAGAGCCTTGAATCCTGACACCTTGCTTTTTGGGAGCTTCTTGGGACCTTGGGCAAGTTACTTACCTTCTCTAAATATGATTTGCAAAATCATAGTTGTAATGGTTTGTCAAAAGGATTAAATAAAGCTAAACAACAGTCCCTGCCATTTCAAAAGCACTAAATGTCAGTATCAGTCTTTTTCTTTCCTGATTCAAATCAAATCATTCCATCAGTGCTCTGCAATTTTCCCTCTGCTCTGCAACCTCCAGGTTGCCATCAATTACCCACCTTTTTTCCATACCATTAATCTTCCCATCTTTATTGGTTTTTTTTATATTGACTTATAAGCAGATTGAAGTCTCACCCACCCTAAAATTAAGAAAAAGAATTCTGTCAAACCAATAACTTCCATCCTTTCTCCTCCTCACAACCAAAAGTGCACAAAGAAATTCATCCTCAACCACTCTCATCCCCTTACCCTCCACAGGTGAACCAGGGCTTATTCATTCTACTTTATGGAGAAATTAAGCCTTCCCTCTCCTCTTTATGTCCACTTATACAATCTTGCTCCAAGACATCATATTTTCTCACCTTGGCTGCTACAATTTCATCCTTATTAAAATCCAAGCACACTACAGTAATGCAGCCATGACAATGTTTATAGCAGTTCAATTCACAATAGCTAAACTATAGAACAAACCTAGGTGTCCTTCAATAGGTGAATGGATAAAGAAAATGTTATATATCTATATTTTCCCCCAATGGAATATTACTCAACTTTTAAAAAGAGTGAAATCATGGCATTTGCCAGTAAATGGATAGAGTTGGAGAATATCATGCTAATTGAAATAAGCCAATCCCAAAAAACCAAAAACCAAATGTTTTCTCTAATATAAGGATGCTAATTCACAATAAGGTGAGGGGCACTAGAGAAGAATAGTGTTACCTTAGATTAGGTAAAGGAAAGTGATGGGAGGGAAAGGGAGGGGGTGTGGGGATAGGAAAGATAGTAGAACAAAACAGATATTTTAACTTCTTTACAACCTGTTTTTCAAGTGTATGCTTAAACCCATTACTCCCCACTGAAATCTGTGAATAGCATTCCCATTGCCCTTAAGAGAGAATCGAAGCTTCTATAATAAGGGTCTCAAAGGCCCCAGATGACTGAGCTAAAGTGTCACCTCCAGGTACACTCTTTAGGCAGTCAGGTAGGCTGTCACTGAGTTGGGCAAGACCGTTTTTCCCATCCTGGATTATAGTTCCTAAAGGTCTTATACTCCGAATTCCTTACCACTTGGTAGACCAGAAGGCTGAATAGAGGAGGCTGTTGATTTGGGTTTTAAATACTGTCTCTGCCACTTCTTGGTGTTACCTCTGGCAAAGGACTTAACTTCCCTAAGAAATGGGGATAGTATTATTACTCACCTCAGGTTTGTTTTGACTATTAAATCAGGTAACGTACATAAAATCTTTAGGTGAGTGTCTTGCAGGTAATAAATGCTCAGTAGTTACTATGATTATTGCAGTTCTCCTTGCCAGTATTTTAGTTTGCTATCACCCAGAAGAAGCATGGAACAACTCCCTAACTCCCAGCACTACCAGAGGAACAACTCCCTAACTCCCAGCACTACTATCAAGGGCAGTACTCAGCATTAAATCACAAATTGTACATCTCTAATGATAATCTACCATGGACACAAAACGAGGCCTAACCTTTCTCCTAAACTCCTAAACAGCTTAAAAGAGAGATTACGCCTCATTTTGTATTGACAGTATAGATACTAAGTACTGTCCAGAGAATTTTGGAAGAGATTAAGGAGTGGCCATGTCCTCCTGGTATATGAACAGTCAAATTTTAGCATCCTCGAGTCCAGTCATCAGTTCTGAATCCCTTTCTACCATTTTTCCCTGTTAAATCATATGCAAGTTGACCCTGGATTTCAGAATTCTCTCCTGAAATTTCAATAATAGAAGTCCCTCATGTATATCTCCCAAGGCCCAGCTGCATTGTGGTCTAGTCATGCATTAATTAAAATGACAAGCCAGCAACCAAAAAGTAATTTTTTTAATTAGCATTTTTACTACAGTTTCTTAGATTAGAAAAATAAAATAGAGGGAGAACAGAATAACTTAAAAATTTCCTTTCCCTTTTCATTTATTTTCAATTATTCCCAAACTCTGTAGCTGTCCCAAAGTCTCTCGGTCTCTTTTCTAAAGCTAGCCACATAAACAAACACACACACACACACACACACACAGAGCTCATCAGAGATATGCCTGAGCCAACATGCACCAGCTTGAAAGAGCTGATTGTTAAATTCCCAGGAATTTTTTCAAACAGATATTAAACATAGCCATTATTAAAAATTAAATGATTTAAACTTGCAATGAAATAAATTATAAGCAGATGTAATAAATATAAAATACTAGGGGAAAAAGAAATGAACATGCAAATAACATTGATGAATCTCAAAATAATTATGTGGAAGTTAGACAAAAGAAGAATATACATTGCATGATTCCATTTATAAAAACCTATAGAAAACTAATCTATAATGATGGAAAGGGAAAAAAAGCAGATCAGTAGTTGCCTGAGAAGGAAGAGGAAAGAAAAGGTGAAAGAGAGAAATGAAGCAAGAGAAAATTTGGGGAACAGATGGAAATGCTCATAACCTTGATTGCAGTGATGAGTTCACAGACGTGTACATACACAAAAATCCATGAAATTTTACACTTACATATGATTGACTTACTGTATATTGATACTACCTCAATAATACTGTTAGGTAAACACTCAGAATCCATCACCTGCTAGTTATTTTATAATATATATTATCTTATTATATTTTACTACAATTTAATGTATCCTCTAGAAGTTTCCTTACACCTATTGTACCTGTCTGGTAGAAACTGCACAAGGGTAACTGCATCTCATGGAGTTGGCATCTCTTCCCAACTCCATGGCCAGTGACATCAGGGTGAAATTGGCAAGAGTAGAAGTAATTAGACTATGGAAATTAGCAGACACTCCAAACCAGGGATTGGTTTATGGTTCTGTTGATGGTCTAGACTTAAGAAAGTCATGGGGAAAATGCTGATAATTCAGATTAAACTTTAAAGTGTGTCATGCCTACAGCCGTTACATCATAAACCTCATCAAATATTAAGAAGACTTCCTTTCAGCATTCAACAACTATTATCTCTCATTCAGCAAAGAAGTCACTTGCTCATGTCATTGGAGAATGTGTAACGTTCCAACATATTCTTTGTTGTTTCACTTTCTTACATCTAACTCGTTAACATAAATGAAAATATTAACTAATGCTTATGTTAGAACTATATTCATCAACAATAGATTGGCTATGGATACAAGAGTGTAGCAAAAATCAATATAAACATTCTGTGAGAATCAATTGATTGCATAGAATTTAAAATAAAGAACATTGCAGATTTTATTAGTATCTATAAATTATGTGCTTCACAAATAAAATTTGCAATAAACTTACATGTATATATTCACAAACTCTCAGTTTGTTATTACTGCTTATTATTTTCCAAAAAGTAATTATTAAATATTTATCACCACTGTGTCACAATCTATGTCATTTGTGATGCTGTTTGCTGGATAACCATTGCATTTCTTGGTGTATCCTGTCCTTTCTTCACCTTGAGTCTTTATTATGTGGCTCTCTGGTTGAGAATTCTGTTGTTGTTTTTCTTTTTTTTTTTAATTCATATTCCCCTATACCAAAATCTGTGTAAGAAAAGAAGATGCTGGACTGACCAAATACTTATGCAAGATTCCTACCTCCTTACTAAGAGAGGAAGACGCAACCACTTCGGTAGAATGCACTGACTTCTCTTTTATTTCTGCACCGTGCATATTTCTGGCATCGTGCTTTAGAGCTGACGAGGCGCTCACACACAACTCCGCTTGCTATAATACAGCTGGCTGCACTCACTTCCACATCTCCTGTCAAGCGGTCTCACTGGGGTCTTGTAAAGCCACCATGCATTTGCTAAAAGCATCTAAAAGAGAAGCAAAGGTTCTTTGCATAACATCCACTGAGCTAGCTCCAAGGTGATAAGTACCACCTTGAATTCAAGGACCCAGAAAAGCCTTGGGTCTACCAGATTTTCTGGCCATGACATCATTATCAACACTCTGATTACTGAGACGGAAGCATTTTTATGAAATGACAGACACAACCACCAGAGCTCTCATTTGTTGAGGTGGTCAAAATGTAGGTGGACTTTTCTCCTGTGTTTTGAATCTTGTTAACATCACCATAAATTGTTAGCACGACTGTATAAATAATTACGGGAATTTACTCACATATAGCATATCAAAAGAGAAAAATCCTATGTTAATCTGATTTGTTCCTATGTACCCTTAAGCACATTCATTCCTGTTCTAGAACCTGCCACCCTCACTCCCACGATCTTCTGGTTTCCTCACCTCCCTCCTCAACCACAGCTGTTCTGCCCCTACCAGCCAGCCAGAACAGCTGCTCCTGAACTCACATGCTCTGCACAAGCATGCGCCCCTTCTGCCCCCAACAGACCCCAGAGGACCACGGCACCCTCAGGCCTTGGTTGTATCATCACAAACACACCCCACTTCTCCAGAAAGTCCAACATTTTCATCTCTTCATCCCTTTGTTCAAACTGTTTCCTCTACTTGGAATGTTCTTCCCCATTGCAATGCTACTTGTCCTTCAAACTCTAAAGAATGACACTTCCTCTGAAAGCCAGAGGGAATTAAGGAGCCCCATTCCCTACTCTTCCATGCTGCTCTCTGAGTCTCTATGTCCAGCACCTCTCATGTGGTGGCCCATGCCCACTCCACCAGCTGAGAGCTTCTCAAAGGGTAAACTCATGTTAAACTGCATAGCTGTGCTTCTGGGATGATGCCTGGCTCGTTCACAGAATAAACAAGTACCTTGTGCTGCAATCAGTTTCCATATCAATTTTACAAAGTTACTATGCAATTAAAATGTGTTAGATCAGTGGGTAAGTGCTATGGAGCATATAAAATAATTGGGCCCAGTCTTTGGCTTCAAGAAGACTGCAGGTGATGGAGTGGGGCTGGAGAGGTGCTCAGGCCTAGGGTAAGGTGAGGCAAGTGAGCAACTTCCCTTTGGTGCAAATTGTAAGGGAATGCTGAAAAAACTCAGTAATTAAGATAAATAATGTGTGGTTTGTTGTTTATTTGTTTTTTTGGGGGGTTGTTTGTTTGTTTTTTACAGTTCTAGGGATGCAACCAAGGGTTTTGTGCATAGAAGGCAAGCACTGTATGACTGAGCTATATCCCCAGCCCATAAATGAAGTTTTAATGAAATAATTTTTAAATTAGAATTCATGCAAAAAAAATCTATGAAGTCTTGAAACAAAAGCTTTGAAGTTCTAAAATAAATCCAATTACCACCACGATTTTAGAGACATGAAGAGCATACAGCTCCTTTGCAGAGATGTTTCTTGGAGATCATCATCCCAGGCAAGAAAACTTGCCTGAATGTCCCCCATGTTCCAAGATAGTAATGGAAGTCTCATCTGTGTCTTCTCATAGAAACCAAGTTGTATACTTATAAGGCGTTATGTATTTGCCTGTTAACTCATGTGTCTCAGCATTGCAGGAACCTGCAGTCAGGACTTAGGAATTATTTTTGTTATCCAGCTAAAGGAAGGGAAATATCTGTCTCCCAGGGTTGCTGTGTACAGTGAGATACGTTGTATGCTTCACAGCTTTAAGGAGGTGCATGGCACCTCTACGTGAATGGCAGTCCCAGAAACCACATAAGGAAATCTTATCCCATCTCTAAATTGTCATTCCTTGATAGAAAGCACCCTGTCTTCGTCATCGCAGGTCCACATGCAGTATCCAGCACAGTGCCCAGCACCCTGTAGGTGCAGCTGGCCATTAAGAAAACAAATGCATACACTTTTCACAGAACTATGATCGTCAGCAGTTTACTCTCGTTCATGTAGAGTTAGAACTCTGGTGAATAATAAAAAATAATGTCCTTTTGTCCAGCAAGCATTTATTCATTTGACAAAATCTACTGAAATAACTACTTACATGCCAAGCACAGGTACTGCCTTGGAAACTGAGGATACAGTGGAGAGCAAAATAAAGAGCCTGCCCTCGGGGAGTTTACATTCTAGTAAAGAAAAGATGACAACAAATAAACAAATCAGGTGTGATGGTGAAGCCCTGTGATCCCAGCAACTCCAAAGCCTGAGGCAGGAAGATCACAAGTTTGAAGTCAGCATAGGCAACTTAGCAAGATTCTGTCTCAAAAAATAAAAGGACTGGGGGTGTAACTCAGTGGTAAAGTGCCCCTGTGTTCAATCCCTAATATTGAGAGGGGGGCGAAAAGTAAGTGAATAAGATGTCAGATAGTAGGAAGTAAATGAAGAAAATTAATGCCAACTTAGGAGATACAGGGATAAGGGGAACAATTTTAGGTAAGATAGTGCTATGGTCTGAATATCTGTATCCCATCCAAATTCATATGTTGAAATTTAATCTCCATGTGATAGTTTTAAGAGGCTGGGACTTGGGCTGGGGTTGTGGCTGAGCGGCAAAGACCTTGCCTACTTGTTTTTGGATCTCTATGAGTAATAAACTCGGTGGTTTTCAAATTACCCTATCTTTGTGTTACAAATGTACAAATATGTCAAAATAAATCCCACTATTATGTGTAATTATAATGTACCAATAAACATTTTTAAACAAATTACTTAACCTAAGGTATTTTTGTTACAGCAGCCTAAACAGACTAAGACAGATGATTAGGGCTAACCGCCATGAGGAAGCGATAAGTAAGCAGACTCCAATAGAGGAAGTGAGGAAGAGAGATGTGTTCTGAATGAAGAGAGTCTCATCAAAACTGGGCAGAGCAGCTGGACAGCTCAGGGGGAGAATGATCTTGGTGTGTCTCAGAAGCATAGGCAGGCCTGCAGGCAGGACTGGGGTGTGATAGAAGAAAAATTCCTAAAATTTCTTGCATTCCAGCCATCTCTTTCTAGGTGCCATGGAGACCAAGGCAGTTAATAATCTTCTTCTTTATGTTTTTTTTTTTTTTTTTTGTACAAAAAAATGTATTGCTTACCTCAGGCTACCAGTTTACAAGACCATTCAGACTTCTCCCTTCCTTTCTTCTTTTTTTAATCATCTTTATTATCTAAAATCATCTTTTTTGATCTGAACTCCTGAATATTTAGAAAACATTCTCATTTCTCCAGGCAGGGCAAGTATTTTTTTAAAAAAGGAAAATCATGGTGGAGGGGATTGCTTCTTCTAGGCCCTCTCCCATCAGATAAATCAGATTTTTGCTACTTAAAATTTCAAAAGTGGTCTTTTCTTAACCTTGCCCCCTATCTGAAAAACTATGTGTTGGTTGTTGGTGAAATGAACAAAAAGCAAGATGAGCATGTGCAAAAAGCAAACAAGAGTTTCAATATGAAAAAATAAAAAGACTTAAAAATTTTTATGGCTTTGCTTCCCAAGGCGTGGAATGTGACAAAGATAGTTTACTTCGCTTTTCATAAGGAGATCCTGATTAAATAGCAATACTTTTTTTTGTTTGTTTGTTTTTATTCATTCTAATTAGTTATGTATGACAGCAGAATCCAATTCAATTCATATCACGCAAATGGAGCACAATTTTTCATGTCTCTGGTTGTACACAAAGTAAAGTCACACCATTTGTGTCTTCATACATGTACTTAGGGCAGTGATGTCCATCTCATTCCACAGTTTACTTACCCCCATAGCCCTTCCCATCCCCTCCCTCCCCTTTGCCCTATCTAAAGTTTGTCTATTCCTACCCCCCATCCCCATTATGAATCAGCATCCTTATATCAGAGAAAACATTTGGCATTTGGTTTTTGGGGATTGGCTTACTTCACTTAGCATTATATTCTCCAACGCCATCCATTTACCTGCAAATGCCATGATTTTGTTCTCTTTTAATGCTGAATAATATTTCATTGTGCACATTTTCTTTATCCTACTTTCCATCTTAACAAGGGTTCTGTGTGTGTGTGTGTGTGTGTGTGTGTGTGTGTGGTTTCGCAAGCCAGGTTTGACCAAAGCATTTCTTCTCTTTTCCCAGAAGGTATCAGTGGACACGGTATTATTATATTGAAGGCTGTATCATTGTCTAGAAAATAACTTCTGAACATTTTTTCCCACCATAGAATCCCAAGCAGTCTGGTAATGTGAAATAGTTTATGAGCAGATGAATTACATTTGGAATATTCTTTCTCTGCAGGGACCAAGTCATAACAACGGAAAAACGCAAATTTCGTTTGCTCCTCATGCTATGATTTCTCTGTCCCCCACACTACATTCTCACAAAATGATTGCTTAACTGGCAGGTTGAAAAAATAGCCCCATTCAAAGCAGAGTCTCTGGAAGTATCAAGGATAAAGTATGCTCAATAACCTTGCAAACAATGGTTAAAATACTAATTAGTCTTTTATAGAACCTTGATAAGAGGTGATAAAACTATGAACACTCCTCTCTCTTTCCCAGCCTAGTCCATGTAAATAGCAAAATTTCATGTGTAATTTAGGTTGGGGAGGTAGGGGAGAAAAGAACTGTTTGAAAAAGCTCCTTTGATATCCTGGTGATTCTCCTGATGTCTTTTTCTCCTCCTCCTTCTTTTTATTATTGTGCTGTTGGTGGCTATATTTCTATTTACCTTCTTTTCCCCCATTTATTACATATTAGTTATTTATCATCATCCTTACCCCTTCAAAATTTGAAGAGGTATTATTTCTTTCCCTCTCATTCCTCTGTTTCACTATGTTCCTCAATATCTCCTCTCTCTTATTAATTCTTCTGTCATGACTCATCACAATATAGAATTCAAGTTTATTTTAAAATAGCTATTGTATCTCTGAAATTAAGTTTGCATTCCCCATTCTTCACTGTGCAATTTGGAGGAGGAGAAAAGAAATAACATTTTAAAACATTTTAGTGCCAGGCATCATACAAGGTGCATAAATTCATTTAATCATTTTAACAACACGTGGTAGATGAGATAGTCTTCACAAACATCCACCCTCTCCCCTCACTTTCATGGGAAAGTCTACTTCCCACTTCCAGAATGTTGGATTTGCTCACATGCCTTGCTTTGGCTACAAACTGGGCCCATGTACTTCTCCACCTGACTTTTCTCTCAATCGTGTGTCATGCTGTGGCCAATGGGATGTTAATAGATACAATGTGATAAAAGCAGGGACTTGAATCACCCTTTAAAATTGAGCTTGCCTTCTTGTATTTCTGTCAGTGCTATGTAAAAACATTCTCAGACAGTATGGATCTATTTAGAGCATGAGGTTCTCAAAGAAAAAAGCTACTTACCTCAGTGAAGGTTAGCCAGTCTTGCAACTGGCCACAGATGGCTTAAATAAAGGCTTATTGTCTTATGCCATTGAGATTTTGTGACTTGTATCACACAGCAATAGCTAACCAACACACAGAGCTAAACAGCATTATCCCTTTTTAAACAAAATGGAGAATGAGAGTAAGAAACAAGCCTGCATGCACACAGCTAGAATGCTATGAACTCAGGCTCCACACCAAAATTCGATCTGAAATTCAGTGCTCTTTTGCCTGCAGAATACCATACCTCCTTTTTAAATGGTACATTCTTCTTTTTATAAAACCATCAAAATAAATTTGGTTTTCTCTTCCCTGTGTCTCTTGCTTGGTTTTTGTTGAGGTTAGTGACATGTTTGAGGAAGTGTATTCTTTCCTCTGTCCAGAAAGTTGACCTCCCCAAATTATGTCTTTCTTTTATTCTGTGGCTCTCCATGTTACTTATGGATAATAGGATTAAAAAAACAAATAACTGATTATTCTCAAAATGTAATATGTATGTGAATTATATATATATATGCATATATATATATATATATATACATCACATATAATAATTTTTTTAAGTTCAAAATTTAAAGAGCAAATTCTGGGTGCAAGTATATCATGGACAATCATTTCCTCTTCTACTCCAACTTAGAGGTGGGGTATGTGATAAGCCTGCAGTATTCTGCATGGTGGACCCTGATAACACAGCTCTAAGAGCTTGGAAGAAACTGGTAGTGTTACTGCTGAGTCACTTGTCATTATTTTTCAGAACTGATAGTACTAAAGACAAATACCTGAAAAAAAAAATAACAAATACAATGCCCATTATTTTTTAAAGGCCAGAAGACCCGTGCCACCCCACCACCTCCAAGCTATTAGAGATTCATCAGTCTAACTTCAATATCTGCAAAGATACCCCAGCAAATAGTCATTTTGAAATGATGCTCTGTACAACTCAATTGCCAGCCGAAAGGGTACCCACTTTGCTAGTTTAGCTCTCAATGATAGATCATTAAATGTCACCAGTGGTGGTTGTAACATTGTAAATCTATCTTTGGGATTCAGTTCACTTTCTCATCCTAGGCACTATTGGCATCTGGGTCCAGAAATCCTTTGTTATAGGAGCTGCCTATGTAGCTCAGGTTGCTTAGCAGAAGAGCCTGCCTTCAGTATCCTCAGGGAATTGGTTTTAAGCTCACCATACTGAAATCTGCAAATGCTCAAGTCCCTTATTTAACATGACATAGTATTTACATATAATCTACACACATCCTCCTATAAGCTTTAAATTGTCTCAATATTACTTAGAATATCTAATCTAATACAACATAAATAGTTGTTTTACTGTATTGTTCAGAGATTATTAATAACAAAAAACTAGTCAGTACATGTTCAGTACACATGCAACTTTGTTTTTCAAATATTTTCAATCTGCAGATACAGAGGGCCATCTGTATACCCTGGCCTCTACTGATGAGATGCCAATGTTTCTAGACATCACTGAATGCCCTGTGGGGGTCAAAATTACCCACAATTGAGAATGTCTGGCCCCAGCATCAAAAGAGAGAGAGGGAATGAATCAATCACTAGAGCACATAAACACTCACTCTAATTGCACTTTTTCATATGCTAAACTGTACTGAAACCTGCTTTCTTACCAGCCTATGAGTATGTATTCAGCAGCTCTTGCCTCCACAGATATTATGTAATATGGGTCCTCCTCCAAGTCCCAAAGCTTCACCCTGCCCCTTGGACATCAGTCAGGGTGGCCCATGTTTGTTTTTGAATAAGGCTTCGGCTACCCACCACTTGCCATTTTTTGCTCCCCTATTCCAGCCTCTCTCTGGGAAACCATTGGAGGATGCCTCCCCACATCAATGCCACCAGGCAGGGCCTATCAGGACATCTGTGCTGCCTCCAGGAGCATCAAAGATGCCATCCTCCACACTGGCACAACCTGCCCTCCAGTTTTTACTCCACCGGAGTCATCCTGGGCTCCCTACAGAGAGCCTCTGTGTGCCGTGCTGCATCTGTAGGGCATCAAAAGAATACTATTAGTACCTTGCCATCCCCCATCCCCCTCCTTCTCACAGAGTCTATCAGAAAAGGAATCCTCTGGGCCCAGTGGCTCTTAAACCATTAGGTCAGAACTTCTGAAATAGAGAGTCACCTGGTGAGCCTGAGAAAATGCGGATTCTGATTCAGCAGATCTAAAGTGGAGCCTTATTTTCCATATTTCTCACAGGCTCCTGGTGAGGCTGGCCTTGAACTTTAAGCAGCAAGGTTTTAATAGATGTCAGAATCACTGACAAAGATTCTACCAGAGAGGCTAACACAGAGGGTTTATCGGAAACCAGGGATCTGTTTCCAACAACCTTCCTCAAGTAGTTCAGAGTCCACAGGGTAAGAAATACATTCCCTAGGGTTGGGCCTAATCCAGAGAGCTATAAAGCTGGTGCCACCCTCAGGTCATCAGGCACACCCAAATAAGCCCAAACTCCTAACCACTAACCCAGGTCGGTTACCTGCCATAGCCCTAGCAGATTGAAAAGAAAGCTTGGTAATTGTTCCAGGCTGGGTCACGGGATAATTTTAAGTGAGGCACAATTGTCAATCCACAGAAAATATACACAATTTCCTGAAAGTGTAGAATTAGAAAATCCTGTGCTTTGTGGACCTTGGGCTACAGCAGGAACCCTTTCCAGTGTTTTGGAGATTCAAGTTAAAATACATCTTTTGGGTATTTATGGCAAGGAAGAGGGCTTGGGGAGAACTCTCTTAAGTTGAAATCCACAGAGACCTCACTCTGTGTATTCATCAAGGGAATTCCCTCTCTTAGCCACCCTATTCCCCAGGGGCCACACTTTCCCATCAATCACTTCCTCAAAACAGATGTGAGACATAAAGCAGAAACAGAAAAGTTCCAGCAGAAGAGAGAGAAAGAAAAAGAGAGACTCTAAGGTTCAAGAGAAGAGCAGAATGGTTTTCTGATGCATTGACTTAATCATAAATAAATTGACAATAAAGTCAACATGACTCCAAGTCCATGTAAGGAGCAGAAATTGAACTCCCACTGTGTACGAGGCACTCTGTGTGCATCACCTCCTGGAACACTTGCAAAGACAGTCTTTAATGAAGACATAGAGCTCAAAGGATCTGACTGCACGAGAGAAGGAATAGGAGTTCCTGACCCAAAGGGGCTACCCTATCAGTCCTCTGCTGCTCACACTGGAACCTCCATCAGATTTAAGCCACTGCTGTTGTGGGTCTCTCTCTGATAGTAGCTGGAACCTATAACTTAACTAATATAACTGTATCCTATATCCAAAATGACTAGTGTAAATATAGCACTTAAGCACCATAATTTAGGAGATTTCATACCATTTGTCTAGGGCTGCTTTCCCTTGATACTATTTTTGATCATGAATAAAACAATCAGTGCCCACTGCTTTGACCTCTGGTGCTTCTGTAAGCTCACCTCCATTCCCCCATTATCTGCTATCACCAATAATGGCATCTATCAAGCTCTTTAGTACATACAACATGAGAAGAAATGTCCTGATAGATCTGGTGGAATCAGGCTAAATCTACCCAGGAAGAAAATGTTACTTTCAATCTTCATAATAGACTTTGAAGAAACCTACCATATTACTATCTTTCTTTATGAAAACTTATGTTGCAAGGATGAACTACTAAGCCAAAGAAGATCAATAAATATGCCAGTGTGGTTCAACTTAATTCCAGGTTTCTCCAGTCTAACTTTAAAATAGATATCCATTTCACTGCACATTGTTTTTATAAGAGGAAGCGGTCAAGATTTTACATTTTAGGTTATGATCTAATTCTCTTATTTTTTTAAAAAAAGAAATATGAATGCAGTGACAATATAGCCTAGCTCTTCCAAGAATGACCCAATTTCAAATGTCTTTCAATTTCCATTTTTTAGGTCCCAGTCTATAATTCAGCCCTGTGTCCAAGAATGCATTCTATTCTTCCCATTTAAAATAATAAAATATGGACTCCCCCAATAGGAAAATTTGTTATCTTGCCCTTATTCTGAAATGGATATGATTTAGATAAAATAAAACCTTCCCAAATCTATGCTTATTCCTAATTCCACCTTTCCATCCCATTTCTAAGGATTCTGATTAATTTCCTTAGGTAACATTTCTTTTATTTATCTGAATAGTATTACTATAATATAATAATTATTATAATTACTGAGTTTTGATTTGATTACCTATATACATGTGTGTGCATTTCTCTCTTTGCCTAGACCATGAACTCTTTGAAAATAGGGATCCATGGCATTCACTTTTGTATCCATATGGCTAATGCATAAGGCTGGCACACAATGTATGTTCAATAATTTTATGTTTTAAGTCAACGAAAATAAATAAATATGGTTTTGCTCATAGGTGATTACAGAAGTGGAATCTCTGGGCACTATAGAGAAAGTTGGGTCTGTTTAAGATGTGTCACCTAGGCAACACAAGTGGCTTGCAGGGGTTGGGAGAGGAAAAAGAATCTGCTAATGGGGGAGATGAAAAGGAGCCAACAACAAATGTTACCTTCTTCCAATTCTGTCTAAAGCTCATCTTGTCTGCAACAGTCACAGAGAACTAAATGTAACAGCTAGAAGTGAGGTCAAGGGCCAGGGGCAGACTTGGTTAAATTAGAAATAAATTCTGAAGTTGAAGAATGGAGAATAAATGCTCTACTGCTACACTCCAAGAATATCCCCAAGAAAAATAAATTCCATTAATTTAAAAAACCAGAAACACGATTCCAAAGAAATATTGTCTCCTTGTTCTATAAAAAGCTAATTGCTAGACACTATTAATGGTCAGCCGTGTGTGATGTGATCATGGTTTGCCGTTCTTTTCAGATCATGTGTTTACTTGGTGCTTACATTGGGGAAATTAAGTCTTTAAATGGAATATTTGACAAATTAGACAAAATTTCAGGAGTACTCAAATAGCCTCATTTTAAAGTTTTATTTTAGCTAGCAGAGGGGATGCAGGGGAAGGGAAAATATCTTCAAGTAATATGAGCCAGAGTTTGAATCTGGGCCCTCAAACTATAGTCACTTCCTGTGACACTCACATCCAGGGGTCTGAACTCATCTGCCAAGCAGCCAAAACTCACCCCCCCAAAGTTAGATTTCTCCCAAATCCAAAAGAGATCTACAGTGTGCACATTTCTTGACTTATTTGCAAAATCCGGATGCTTCATCCCCCAAGTTCTGATTTTTGATCTGTGATTTTATTTTTGCCTCAGTTGATAAAAGATAGTACATCCTTTCTTGGCATTCTGCACCCCCAACTTAGTCACCAGAAGCAGATGGCTATGAACATGTGACCAAACTTATTTTTTAATGATTTTTTTTACTAAGCCAATATATCAATACATAAAAGCAGGCAGTCTGGGATCCTAAAATAATAAGCACTACAAAAACCTCCTATGTTTAAAGAGAAAACTTTTCCCCCATGCACTCTCCCCACCTCGAAGGGCTCAGCCACTCCACATAGGCTGTAAAAGTTCCCCTTCCTTTGTTCACACTGTTCATTAACTCAGGGCATAACTGTTTCTGATTCTGCCCTCACATAAACAACCTGCACTTCACACTGGCAGTTTGATGTGCACAGATTATAGATTAGGGCTTTGCGACTCAATGCGTAGTCACTACTCTTCTCTATTCCTTTAAAGTAACTACTATCCGCTACTTGTGATTATCCAAGCTCTTCTTGATGCTGCTACACACTCAGCTTAATTAAGTCCTTTGTTGATATAAATAAGATTTTGGTTTAACTGAGCTCAGCAAAAGGAAAAGTGTATTCGTGTGTGTTAATGATCTTCAGTTGCAAATAACAGAAAGACAATTGGACCAACTCAAACTCACCAAACAGGAGATTTTATTGTGATGCTATATAGAGACCCAAAGGCCCAGAGGATGTCGAGGTTGAAAGATGCACCTGAGAATGGAGGAAGCCTTCAGCAAAGGTGTCTTCTGCAGTTCCACCCCACAAACCAGGTTCTGCTTCTGAGGACCTGCAGGTTCACCCAAGAGACAGGCTCTCCTTTCAGGCTCAATCCCAGATGTCCACAGGATGGCCTAGCTTGGATCTATCTGAAATATAGATCTGGTCCAGGTGGCCAGAACCAGAGATACAATCACACAGAATAACCACAATGGCTAGAGAACCAGGTTTGGGGGTGAAAAGTCATTCTTGTGAAAGTAGGGAGTCATGGTCTCCCTGGCCAATCAGACACTTCCAAAAGATTCCACCAGAAAACACAATCTTTAAAAAAGAAAAATCTAAACACTCAGTGATCTCATAGAAAGGGGAATGTAGCAATAAGTTTAACAATTTGGGTAAAAAATGAGGAAGGCTGTAAACAGGTATTTCCCATCATTCTAAAAGGGAATGGCCACCCTTTCCAACTTATCATAGGAGAAATAA
The DNA here is from genome assembly GCF_047511675.1 of Marmota flaviventris. NCBI lineage: Eukaryota > Metazoa > Chordata > Mammalia > Rodentia > Sciuridae > Marmota > Marmota flaviventris. The sequence continues at coordinate 191,130,578 of NC_092498.1, forward strand.
TGGGAATTTTAGGTAGCTTTCGTGTTTCTCTTAAATCTTATTTTCATCATGTAAATGGATTTGCTATTTAGTTCAAAATATTATTTTCCATTGTCAAATCCACATTTCAGTGGAAGTTCCATAACCCATTTAAAGCCCAGTAAGATGATACTTGTGAAAGTATATTGTAGAATTTTTTTTTAATTTTCTTCATATGTCAAAAGACTAAAGAATGGTCACTGTACCTCGGTTGTAAATATAATCAAGATAAGTACTTTTGAAATTTTTCTCCCCAGTAGTTCATTTCTTTCCTATACCTTTTTCCTCTCCAAGCAACTCAGCAGATCTAACTAAGCTTGTTGCCTCACGGAAGGGATAAGCCCTGATGGAAAACTGAAATGACACATTTTCTGGCATGAGTTTCCAAAATCCTAGGCATGTTGAGGGACAAGGAGATGGCACATGAATACCATCTTCAGCATAGACAGAAATATGGTAGAAAAACTCCATGGTTGAGATTAAGGGAAAGGGGAGATCATTGAGCAGACAACTGTTTTCCTTAGAATTGGACAATTATTATCTAGAAGAACAGGAGAAATCTAGAGAACAAATTGACCTGCTTTCCAAATGTATCTGGAAAATAGCAAATTCTGTAGATGACAACCTTGTACTTTTCCTTTTTTTGTATCTGGGGTTGAACTCAGGGGCACTCAACCACTGAGCCACATCCCCAGCCCTATTTTATATTTTATTTAGAGACAGGGTCTCACTGAGTTGCTTAGCACCTCGCCATTGCTGAGGCTGGCTTTGAACTCATGATTCTCCTGATCTCAGCCTCCCAAGCTGCTGGGATTACAGGCATGTGCCACCGCACCTGGCAACCTTGTATCTTTTTCCTAATTAAAGCCCCCAGTAGGTACTAAAGCCTCAGATAGATTTGAAGGACCAGGGGCTAGGTACCTGATCTCTACTTCTCAAGTGAATGGAACTCCCTGGGACCTACACAATAATAAGAGGTGACCTTGTCCTTGGCAGAGACCAGGGAGAGTCCTGGACACCTAAGCAGGTGGAACTTTGGTAATCCATGCCCTTAGAGAACCGCCAGAGTGCTGAAGCAGTTGAATGTTCCTGGAACACTATGCATAGCAAGCCATAGAAGTGACATCTCAGTGGTCATTTGCATGGATTGAATTCTGAGAAAAAAGAACGGTGAACATTTCAGTAGATGTCTGTGCAGATAAATGACTTAAAGATCAGAGGCTTCCCAGACGTGTTTTGATAATACATAAGCCCCCAGGGCTTAGATACAATCTTGAAAGAGCTGGAGACAGATCATTCTGGATTAAATGAGGTTAAGTTTCAACCACTCAGCCAATTGGGGGCTCAAAGTAGAATTAAGCTGCATTATAGGAAAATAAAGTTATATGTCATGCACACTTGAATTTCTGGACTGAGATATGCATACTTTAAATAAATATATAGGAAAACAAGAAAAACACAAGGAAAAATTTCAACAGATTTTCTTGAAGGTCATTCAATGTCACTCAGTTTTATGGTAGATTTTCTTATTTTCCAGTAAAAATTCACTCTCTTTGCCCCACTTTTACTTCTTTTGCTCTATTTATGTGGGGCATCACTAATAGAATATTGTGAGACAAGATATGAGAGAAAATATAGACATTTTAAAATATCCTTGCACATGTTTGGCTTGATTTCCTTAGGTTTGGGCCTTCAACATAAGAAGACCATGCCCTAGATAGTCCTTCTCCCAGAATGAGAAGATACACAGAGCAGACCAGAATTGAACTGTTATGCTCGAATTCAGGACCTCCAAAAGACCACCAGAGACCAAGATCGATGTAAGCAGCAAAAAGGAGTTTATTATGAGCTAGCTCGGTCCTCTGCACGCACACAGCAACTGGTGATGCTGAGAGGCCCCAAGCCCAGGGTTTGTAGCAGTTTTATACACTCTTTGGGGAAGGCAGGGACTTCACATACATCATAGCATCTCTTAGCAAATCATCACACACCGCGGGAAAAATCACAAAATAACTCTAAAACATGATTAGCACATTCACTGGCGGGAACAAGTTGGATAGAGGTGATTGGTTACTACAAGAGGGGGATTTGTTTGAACTGATTGGTTTAAGCCACAAGCGGTGTACGTGCTGAACTACATGGTTTCCCAACTTGTTATCAACACCATAAACTACTGAGAGGGTCATCTGGCATCTCAGGTATTTACTTTGTCTCATGATGATTGGTGGTTGCTAGGGAGTTGCTATGGGTCCTCATCTAGCCTGACTGAGTCAGGGACACCTGGCTCCGCAGATCTCTCCTGTTATTTGTAGATAAACAACTCAGCAGAGTGGGTATGTCCTAGGAGTGCTCTGTGGGTCTTTCCAAGGACAAGGGTCATGTTCCCTTCTTTGGAAAGGCTTTGCTCTGCGGTAGAGAGGCTGGTTTCTCAGAACCCATAACCCAAGACAGAGTTATCCTTGTTGACCCCCATCTATGAAAGAGAAATAAATTTTTGTTGTAAGTCACTGAGACTTCAGATTTTTATGTAGCTTTTTAATAACTAGTTAAGCTGAGTGCTGTTGTGCACACCTATAATGACAGAAACTCAAGAGGCTGAGGCAGAAGGATCTCAAATTCAAATTCAAAGCTGAGTTGATGAGGCCCTCAGCAACTTAGTGAGACCCTGTCTCAGAAAATAAAATTGGGTTGGGGATGTGGCTCAGTGGCTAAGCAACCCTGGGTTCAATTCTCCATACAAAATAATAATAATAATAATAATAATTAGCTAATACGTACACAGAACATCAGAACCTGTTCTGATGATGCAAATCTTAAGAGCTTATGTGCTCAGAAGTAGTTATCCACTGATTCCTTCTTCAACCTTCTGCCAGAATGGTGAGTCAAGTGACTATCAATGGTTTGTTCTACCCGAATCTTCTCTCTATTCCTCAGGAAAATGAACCTTCTTTCTCTTCGAGACTGTTCTTAATCTTCTTTGAAAATTATGTAATTTTTACTGAAGACTGACTAGCACAGAACACAGTCCTCTGGCCACACTGATTAGTCTAGTGAAGGTTATGTGTCCTAAACAGCTTTTCTCCAGGCTGCTGCTGCTGCTGCTGATTTTTAGTGTTAGGGCTTCGGAGGGCCATGAACCCCTCTCTCCACATGGACAATGCCTGTTGACACAAGGAAAGAACAAAGCAAACAGAGGAAAATAGAGAAACAAAATAAACAGAAATTTTGGGGTGGGTTCTATTCTTGCTACTCATTCTGCCTAACCATGTTCCTAATGGATTTTTTTCCCTTGAAACCAAGAAGCTTGACAAATAATTTTCTGCTTTTGCTTCTACTTTTTTGGTCACTGTCAACCGACACTTCATCTTCCCATCACATTTTCATGCATCTCTTTATAACCCCTCTGCTTTTACATTGTCCTCCTCTCGCCGTATGTCCATGTAGGTCTCATATTCCAACCTCCTGAGAGAAGCCAGCCATGAACCAGGATAGATCCTGACCATCTCAGGGACTGCTTGACTTTGACTATCTTTGAACCTGATACCCATCACTACTCCAAGCAGGCATGGCCTGGAAAGGTGGGATACTGTGGTGACAATCATGTCTTGTGTGAACTCTGCAGAAAGGGATTATGTGCTTGAAAGGCACTCTGACATTTCTCAGAAAGGACCAGTAACCATCTTTCTTGGCCTCTCCTCTTCAAATTACTGTTCTTAATAATCCACATTATTATTTCCAGTTCATTTGTACAGACACAGGTTGGGGGCACTGGTTGAAAATGGAAGCCAAAATGGGTTTCTATTTAGAAGATAATATAGAATGGGGAACTTTTGGTAAAATAATTGGTCTGTATGTTCCAACAGTGCAACTAAGAGGAGGTTCTTTTTAACTTCCACCTCTTCCACGTCTCTAAGATCTTCTTGCTACCCTTCACTTCTCTCTGATTGAAATGAATTCTCTAATAATTCTCACTTCTAATATCTTCTCCCAAATAGAAGGTTGGAGATCAGATCATTCATTCATTTATTTAACTAATATTATTTTTTTATGTATGCATGTTTATTCCTTTGTAAAGCATAATTCACTGTTTTTTAACTATTTCCAGATTTGCTAATGATTACTTAATCAATCATATCTTTTTTCTAAATTTTGTATTGAAAAATGCCAAACTCACACAAGAGTTGCAAAAATAATCAAGTGAACAACTATCTCCTCTTAACTTGAATTCATCAATTAAGGTTTTTTTTAATTTATCATTTATTTGGACACAATATCTTTATTTTATTTATTTATTTTTATGTGGTGCTGAGGATTGAACCCAGGGTCTCACACGTGCTAAGGTGAGCAGTTCTACCGCTGATCCACAACCCCAGCCCACATCAACAATTAAGTTTTTATTGATTTGAATGCTACTTCACTGTGTCAGGTTGATACTTAACAAGAAACAAAGAAAGTCAGGCAAACCAGTTAAATGTCCCACACAAAAATGAAAAATGACCTTGAGGAGGTCAAAGTCTAGTCCAGGGACAAGAAAGAAAGAAAGAGAAAGAAGGAGAGGAGGAGAGAGAGAGAAAAGGAGAGAGGAAGAAAGGGAGAAAGAGAGAGAGAATGGAAGGGAGGGAGGGTTGGAAGAAAGAAAGAGGGAGGGAGGAAAGGAATGAAGGGAGAGAGACAGAGGAGAAGAAGGGGAATGAGAGGGAAAGAGAAAGAACAACTGATAGCAGACTGAACTGAGATTCTCTGATTCAATAGATCTGCAGTGGAGCTCAGAGAACCAAATTGCTAATAAATCCAGCAGGTGACCCTACTATAAAGTCAAGGTTGAGGTTGCTGATCCCACAGAAGAGAGAAAGAATGAAGAAAGAGGAGCAAAATGACAGGTGGAATTAAAGATATGCAAACATGCTTTCACCTATTTGTGAAAAGAACAGCATTGAAAAATTCACATGAGATCCAACGGAATTTCTCAAATGGAGCTGTATATGAGGGTGTGGCAGCTATTTTTAGGTGTGGATCCAGAAACCTCCTCTTGTGGTGAGTGTAATAACAGGTGAGCACTGGGTACACAAACTCCTAGAGCTCTTGAAAATTTCTAGGCCAAAATCAGAGACACCTTCTCATTTGTAGATAGGAGTTAATATTTTCCCCTGGCCATTGCACAGGGTTGTGGTGTAAATCAAAGAAAAGGAAGCTTGAGAATGTCCTTTGTTGTCTGGCAAGTGATTTATACACAGAGAATAATTATTCTCACCCCCAGTCATTGACTCCATTTTCACATTCACACCATCCACACGTGTCTGGGTGCTCCTTCCCCCCAGCAGCCTTGTCACAGAATGTGTGAAAAGCACAGAGTACATGCAAAGATTTTATTAACCTCACTTTGGACGGTGCTGGCGACTAATACTCATGTAATAAACTTTTATTGGCTAATTAATTGATAGACTTTTTCCAATTAAATTAATCTCTCTGAAGATGAAATGGAGTTGTTTGACATATTTCTGGTCTTAGACCATTTCCCCTACTAAATATATGATCGCACAATAACAAGAAGATATTGATTCTTTCTCAAAGAAGACATAAAAACGCTCTGGGCAACACAACGTGGGGCGAGTTACCTGAGATTTCTTTATTTCATACACAGAGGAGGCAGAGCTCCTTGTAAACCATTAATTTGTGCATTGTATCATCCTCCTTGTTTCATTTGCTAGTTCAAGTCCTTCAATGTGAGCAGAATCATCAGCTTCTTCTCTTGAACTGGGCAAGCTATTTCTGGTGACAGCTGCTGCTGCCATCTTGCCCCACAGCATTTCAAAGTAAACCTGTCATCAAGAAACCTGTGAGGGACACTTAACTGGTTTGCCTGACTTTCTTTGTTTCTAGTTAAGTATCCTCAGAAGGAGTGGGGACACACATTGGAAGCCTGCTGTGTGTAATTAAGAGATAATTGTAGTTGTCTCTACATTTCTTGCTGCTCTACCATTAGCTTATTTGCAAGTGATGGCTAAGTGTGGTTGGGATGACAATTTCAAAAAAATGAATAAAGAATACATTTTGAAGGATAAAATGTGTGATAATTTGAAAGAGTACTTTACCTTGTTTGGCTAAGATATGCTAGATTTTTAGCTTCATGCTTTAAAATGAAGTCTCCTTGCTTGTATTTCAGGAGTGATGGTCACATATTTTGTCCTACTGTGCACAGCCTTGAAGATTCTTTTTATATCATAACTTTTCTTCCTAGGAGATATATAATAAGATCTTTGGACAACTGAATATGATTAAATGAATTCTAAGACAGTGAATGATGATTCCCAATGAATTTTGGAGCAAGCCTATTCAATTTCATTAACATTAAGTAGATGGAGAAATTGTCTGGTATTATCCTGGGTGTGAGTTTTCACTACTCTACTACATGATAAATGCTAGTGAGTTATTTATGGGGGGAAAATCCTAAAAAAAAAATGAAAACATTATTCATCTCACTGAGTAGTGGATGGATGATAAATCAAAGAATAAAGGCCAAAATTTTAAAGTGAAATAATGCACATAATTCCTGTGTCATTATTATTTTCTCCATTGAACTTTGTGCTATTTATGTTGGATTGAGCTCTTTCTGGTAAGATCTATAAGGGTCTTTAGCCAGTTATATATAATGGTAAGACTGCATGTGTAAATATATATGTCTGATGTAAATTTGGCCAAACTAGGTTCTTGCCTGATGGAATTGTCTGGATTTGTTATGATTCCTTCACAAGACCCTGTGAAGAAATTCAGTTTGCGTTTAACACAACCATATAAATTTATCATCGCCTTGTAGTGCTAATTTCAGTAAGCTATTCTAATTTTTTTAGCTTTTAGAGATGATTAAAAAGGGGCCAACATCTCTTACCTTTAAAGGATGAAAAGGCAGGAGCTTATTTTTGCTCTTCGGTAATAATTATACCCTTCAGTAGGGTAATGGCTACTATAAATAGTATAATTTAGAATTATCAGGATTATCAAATATTTATGGAGTCCTTCTTCACACCATGCATGGATTGTTGGGATTTATAGGGTTGATTAGAAAGAGCCAATGTCCTCAATAGTTTATAATCTAAAGACAAAGATGATTCAAAAGAACATAAAAGATACTCTTCTCTTGAAGCTTAAAATGGCATGATGTACTCTTTCTGCATTTCTCACTTCTCTTTGTCCTTCTAGAGTTTCCTATTCTAAATGAGCTCTTCCAAAAGCCAATCCCTGAGACAAGAATTTGGATGGAAGTGGTTTAGTTGGGAGCCGATCACAGGAAGCAAGTGTGAGAGAAGGTGGTGAAACAGGGAGGGAATTAGCAACAGGACTCCGTCTTACTGGGGACCCGCTGAGCAATTTTAGGGAACACATCTCAGAAGGGTGGGGAAATGTGGGTATTACTCCTTCACCTCCTGACCATAGTGATTGACATTTACTATTGGGATGTAAAATTCCAGGCACTGCTAAACATCCTCCTCACAGAGGCCCAGCACAATCCCACAGCCAGGGAAAGTCTCCAGCAGAGAGACACCAGAGGGAGGTTTTGCAAATACTGAAGCTGCAGGCCACCTGAAGATGGGTGGCGATGGGTGGGTAGAAGGATCAATAGGGCATTCGCAGCTTCTACTACATCTCCTTTACCATTTGGCTAAAATATAGTCCTAGCCAAAAGCCATCATCAGAATACTTATCATTCAAACCATTTTTACCACTATTTAAAGATCCCACATACTTCACTTATACTAAAAATTATGTAGTCTCTAATTCAGTCTTGAATAACCCATCCTGATTTATATAGCCCAAAAATTAGCACCCATGTCTGGATCATTTTTTATCACAAGTGTGATACATTGGTATTTTTTTCCTTGTCATCATTTTTTTTTCCTTCTAGAGCAATGGGTACCTAAGAAAAGAAATTATCCATCTTATGTAATAAGACAATTGTCTCAAAACAATCAAAGCGACATCTGTGGCTAACTAAAATATTATATACTTTAGTGTATATTATATAATTGCCTAGGTATTGCAGGTTGAATATGGTATTTCTGAGATTCTGCTTATGCCAAACAGATTTAATAAAATTCAATTTAACATGACTGAATTGAATGAAACTTATTTTTAGTGATTGGCTTCATGACAGGAAATAGCCAGTTTGAAGATTTCTCCTAGTTTCTTAAAAGGTTGTGGGAGTGACCTAATATATAAATGGAAACAAACAAAAAGATACATAAATTAAATGAGCAGAGGCAAGTCAGGACCAGAGTGAATCCAGAGAATAGAAACAATCATCTCATTCTTTTTAAAATGGGACAGGGCAAAAACACTCACACAAAAAAATACATAAATACAAATACAGTGGTCTTTTCTAGAAACCTGTAAGGATAAGACCATTAGAGTCAGGGCATATGAGAGAGGCAGAAGAGAAAATAGGCAAAGAGGAGTTGTATGGTTTTTTTCATTAGGGTCTGGCAAGAAACACAGGCTCACTGGAACTGAGAGATCTAAGGCAAGATTAATAGATGGATGAGTTGTACCAGTGTGAGCAGGATTAGGGAAACTGCAATGGACTATGTAGTATTCAAGGTTAGTAACACCAAGAGGGTGTTCAGATGCTAAAAAGGGCAAGAGTGTCTGAGAGAAGTTACCAGAAATCAGATAGGACTGTGAGGAGAATATCACCTGGCAGGAGATGGGCCAGTGTGTCAGCACTGAGGTGTCAAGGGAATAGATATCCTAGGCTCACCTTCCAGCACTCACCATTGGACAAGCCCAACCAAAGGCCAGAGGGAAGGGACCACGTGAATGTAACCCATGCAGGTCAGCCCCTGGAGCTGAAGGCATGGCAGAGTGTAACCTGGGGGGTAAGGGGAGGGGTGATATCAGCAACATGGTGAGATGGGAAGTTCCTGACTCTTCACCATGGGCACACCATATGAACATCTAGTCAATCAGAGACTGGTTGAGGGATTCCTACCCACCAGAAACTGAAAATATCCTCATCAAATGGACAAGGACATCAGAGGCACACTTAGGCACTGCCTCTGCTCAGGCACTGCTCCATAAAATCAGGCAAGGAATCTCCAACACTCCCCCTTCTCATTGTAGAGAGGAAAGTTTGGACCTCACACATTATGCCCTAACTCTGAAGTTTCCTATGGTTTGGCTCTGATCCCATTAAGTTTTCAATTCTGCAAATATTTCAATGAAATTAATACAGGTGCATTAAAATAGGTTGGGAATAGTAATCTAGAGTTTATCCAGCCTTTATTATCATTAAGAACAAAAATAGGTTGTCCTACAAATAGGACACTGAGACAGTATTGTCTCTTTTCCATATATATGAGCCATCCTATAAATAGGTCATCAGTCAAATATGGTATCTGGGATGCTGGGGCAAAATGGATTAATTCATCAATTCCTGGGGCCCAGGAGATTAGACACATGTGAATCTCTCTAAACACCAGAAGGCAAAAGGATATATCCAGTACCATATCCTGAGGAAAAACTTGCTTAATTCTTCTGTAAATTAGGGGTGAGAGACCATCATCTCCTGAGCATTCCTGCTCTTCCTCCTTTGTACTAAAGCCAGTGTAAAAGAAGGCAGATAGAAGTCTGCCATCTCATGCTCAGTAAGGTGTCCCCCAATGTCGACTGCAAGAGACAGGATACTCAGTCACCACAATGACAGAGAGTCTGAAGCGTCAGGACCCCATTTATAATCCTAAAGAGGATGTGTAACTCCCTGTGTTCTGATAATTTGTGACACACTCAGAAGGAAGAGTCCCCATAATCATAAATTAGTAGATTCCCCACTGCCATACCTGGACATTTGTAGGATGTGACCTTGAGTTTCGGATGCTTTAGGAGTCTCCATGGTGCTCCCAAGCTTAATTGCATTAAGCCGGTAACAACTGTTTATGATGCCCAGGGGGATAGGAATGTTCTGTAATGTGGCTCTGCCTCAGGTTAAACAAATGTAATCCAAAAGCACAGACGTGGAAGACATCCAGAGCTCTGCCATTCCTGGAGCTTTGGACTCATAGCTGCCTGCAGCCAGTCACGGGAACTTGGGCAACAGTTGACTCAGATGGGTGCTCCCCATCTGTGATGGCTTGCAGAAACTTTTCTCTCAGTGGCTTGAAATCCTGTATGTAGGTGTACAGGGAGGCAGCAGGTAATGTTGAGCCTCAGAGAGCCGATGAAACTCAGCCTATGACAGCAAAATTCCCCTTGCTGGAGAGGAACTGTCAGAAAAGAAATTGAGCACTCCTTTCCCCTATACCATATGGTGCTGCAGTATAATTGAAATTCAAAAGGCCAACTTTCATAGCATGAGAGTTGCCATTGGTAGACACTCGTAATCACTTTACGGATATGAGTAGGTACAAAGAAGCATAATAATTTAGTTAAAATCCATGCTTTCAGAATCTGATGGGAAAACCTCCAAACCTAATGTTTTGTGTCTTTTGCTTCGAAGGAAAAAAAGTAGGGAAAAAAAAAAGATGGGGAGGTAACATCCTAGGCAAATTGATACTATTAGCAAAGTTACTTAAAAAAAAGAAGAAGAAGAAGAAGCTATTCTGCTGACCAATTATTTGGAACCCTTTTAAATGAAGCCTATTATGGCAGGATTCTCAGATCAACAGAAAGAAATCCATTAGACTCTAATTCCCACAGATACTGTTAATGTTAATAAAAGTCATAATTGAGAAAGAGGAGGTGGATATGGAGCCAAGCTATTTTGACAAAAGAGTTTTTACTGAACAGCACAAGAATTCCAAGAAGCATTTGCTGAAGATCAATAAACATACCTAGAATAGGTAGGATGAGAATTCTGGCATATGAGTCTTAGTGGAGATTTTACAAAACACACTGTTTAAATTTCTGTCGAATCTAAAAGGGCATGTTCTAAGAAACACACGCAGTTCCCTCTCCTTTTGACTGAAAGGAAATGGAGTATGAAGATGCTCCATGACTTAACTCTTAGGAGATTGAAGGGAGGACTCAGTTGCTATTCTGAGCAAATGTAAACTTAAAAGAACAAAGAAACAAAGATGATTTTATGTTCTCTACTGAGAGAATCCTCCTTTCTGTGCCTTTCAGAAAGGTGATGGTGGAAGGAAGAAAGAAATGAATTAGCTTAAGGAGCAGAGATAGTTTAGCTTAGCTTGATCCAGAGGTTCAAAGATATCATTAGGGAAAGTTGGGTTTTTTTGGTTTTTGTGATTGTTGTTTTGTTATCTTTCAATTCTGCTCATTCAAGATGGGCTTTCTTGTCAGTCAGTCTCTCCTTTTGTGGATGTACAGCACAGAAAAATCATGGTCCTCCTACAGCTGTTTCTTCTTTGTTTCTTTGTGCTAAACCCTTAAAAAGTAATGGGCAATTTGCAATTTCCAGAAAGTATCCTTGAAAGGCTTTCTTCATCCCTTCCTACTTCCTGCTGCCTAGAAGCTCAAGGGGCCACCCTGGATCACCAGGTAGAACCAGGTATCACAGATGCCAAGCAAGAAAGGAAGAAGGTCTCCTTGGTGACTTTGAAGCATCATGGAGCCCTGGATCACTTACCACCAGCCTTCATTTATGTGTGACAGGGGAAAAGATATTTTTCTATATTATATAAATTATTGTAATTTTGGAGTTTCCTGTCTCATAGCAAAACTTAATCTCAGTACACATAGCAGATTGCTCACCACAGCCCCCTCTTGTGACCCTTTATGAGGTCAAAGTCCTACAGGGACAGTAGCCCTGACAGAGCCTCATTTAAACAACACAATGACTCCTACTGGGTCATGAGTCAATCCTTGACCGCTGGCCATGGTCGTGCACCTACCACTAAACCTGGAATGTTTTTCTTTCCACCTGAATTGCATGGACTGAGAGCTGGAAGATTTTGCAGAGGGAAAATAATATGCACTACACTTTCTGAGCCTGAGTTTTCCCCAAATTTTCTGATTTCTATCAAAGATGTGATTATTCTTTTCATAACCCTTTATATGTACTCTGCTATTTCTTTGTATGTCATCCTGTTACCTTATAGTCCCTTGAGCTTGATGTGGTCTCTCCTCCAATACCTCTCAAAACAATGACAAAAAAAAAAAAAGATGCAGGAGAAACATTACAGTTCCATAATGTAATGTCTGTGAGGAGGGAAATAATCAATCAGTACTCTTCAAAACTGTCAAGGTCATGAAAGACAATAAAGACTGAGTAATTGTCACAGATTAGAGGAAACGAAGGAGACATGAGAACATGGAGGACAGAGTCTACAGTAACCAACCACGGTCCCCAACCCCTGGTATTCACTTTCCTCTGCAACCCCTCCCTTTGACCTGCTTCTAACCAACACAACAGGGCAAAGGTGGTGGGATGTTATTTCTGTGATTATCTTGCACTGTGTAAATCTCCATACTGTCAACAGACTTGCTCATGCTGTCTCTCTGCCTGGATGACTTTGAAGAAGTGACCCACAGAGTAAGGAGCTGAGATTAGCCATTAGAGATTACAGTAGCCTTCAGCCAACTCCAGAAAAGAAGCCAGAGTCCTCATTCTTACAACCTCAAGGTAAATAATTCTGCAGTGCCTGAGAGAGCTTGGGAAGTTGATTCTCTCCAGTTGAGCCTCCAGATGAAACTGCAGCCCATCTGCCACCTCCACGGCAGCCTCGTAAGACCCTAAGCCAAAGATTCCTGTTAATGCTGTGTCTGGAATTCTAACCCACAGGAACTGTGAGATAGTGTGTGTTGTTGTAAGAGGCTAAGTTTGTGGCCTCTAAAAATCTGTAATGAAATGTTCATCAAAACAGAAAACTATGGACAATTTGACACCACATCTACCGGTCTGATGCCTTGTTTTCTTTCCTTCCCTTTGTGCAAACTATCTGCTCCTGCCAACACTTGAGCAGAATTGTTTCCCTTGGAACCCAAACTTATTATTTTAATCAATCATATGATTTTGCACAGCTATTGATAGTTACAGTGTTGTCCCATGACCATTTGAAAATAATTCTCACATAAAAAAACATTCCCCTCAATCTCCCTAGAAATCTCTCCTGTTTCTATTTTTCCAACAGCTTCTACCCACAGTACCTCATTTTTTCTTTGCCCTCCACACCTCCTTTTTATCCCCTTACCCTGTCTTTCCTTATTTGACTTAGAATTTCTAAGGAAAGTTGAACAGGAATCACCTGCAAGGGACAGACAAGGAGTCTGGTGTTTTTTATATTTTACTTAACACTCTGAACAGATACACATATACCATCCCACCTCTTTAAAACTTTAGTTGTGCAATGCTTGTCCATCCAGAATTTATCACTTCCTTCCACTCAAATATCCCCAAGAGCCTCTTAGCTCAAGGTAAAATGTGCCTAAGAAGTTGTACCTTTTTGACCTCAAGAGGGATTTGTAACTCCAAAGTACATTTGTAGCTACTTTTAAAAATATAGATCAGGTGTGATCTATACTAGGCAAAGGAAATGGAAACAGAGGTCCAGAAAGTTAAAGAGCAGAGTTCATTTTATACACTACTGTTTGGAAAACAAATTGCTCAAATAAAACCTGGACCCTAAACAAAATGAGAATAATAAATGAACCGATAGACTTGGTGAAAATATACTTTATCTGGTTGAGAGGGGCATAAATATTAATTAAATAAATACCTTATTTCAATCCTGCTCTATCAAGTTAAAAGCTTCTTAATATTCTTGAACTCTCAGGACAATTTCTTGCTAATTACCCTAGGAATTATGAATTCCTCTATAGATCTTAATGTGTATAATATTTGGTGAATGCTTCCCATATAATCTATACCTACATACTCTGCCTTGAAGATGCTTAACTATTTCTGAAATTGTAAAACCTTCTTTTGAAGAAGAATAAGACGTCTCCTACTAGCAAATCAGAGATGCAAAACAATAATTGAGTGCAGAGTATAACATAAGTACCCTGTTTTTTAAAGGAAATAGGAGAAATAAAAGAGAACAAAACAAAGGACTTTAGTATGCTCCTAGAAGTTAATATTAACCCTTCATTATTTTTGTTAAATAAAGTACAGAGAAATAGATTTGATTTTCTTATTTCCAAACTACTTACTTTCCAAAAGTAAATTTTAAAGTGCACTCAGAGTTTGATGGGTTTTCTTATGTATGTAGCACAGGAAGAGTGTGGACACCTGGATTTAATGAGTGCTTTCAATTTAGAGCAATAAAAATTTGAAATTCAAGCAGGAATACATTTGATTTTATAGTTGATGTTTTGAGTGTGCTGGCATATCTAAACAAGATTTAATTCTCACAAATATTTGGTGGGGTTCTTGATGTCAAAATGAAAGGGAGCCAGGTTATCAGGCTATATGTGTCCAGTGGTTGCTGGCAGATGGGAGATGCTATCCATGTCGGTCAAAGTGCTGGCAGATTGTTTTTTGCCCCAAACTCCTAGAGGAGGGGAGGGAGAGAAGAAGTGTTGGTGCTCATTAATCCTGCCCAGAGCCACAATTCCCCCAGAGAGTGTTTGGAAGAGAAGGAACAAGAGTGCAACATAATCCGGCTTCTTGGAATGTTTTCAAGCCTCAATATTAAGAAGAGATTGAACATATTGTGTATGTGTGTGTGTGTGTGCGTGCATAAATGCTCACACACACGTACCTGTGAAATAACAGTAGATTAAATAAAATCTAAATTTTTAGTCTTGGTTTTACTTCTTGATTCATATAAGACCATGTCTCCATATATATTGCATATGTACATGACCCACAAGGAAGGATTGAATGTCATGGTGTGCTTGTCAAACACTTGGTGCTTTACACATTGTACCTTGCACAAAAACGCACCCACAAACACATACAGATGTGTTCATGCACACACTGTGCGTGTACACACACATACACATCCACACAATTTTTTTGTTGATGATTTTTACCAGTAAAGACCAAACTGCTAAACTACTTTCACTGAACATGACCTTTGAGATGTTTTTCCTATAGTAACTTGAGGTTTGCACTGTGATTCCCTCTTATGTGGTTGCCTTTGTGACCCAACATACACGTTTCCAAGTATTCTGGCTGAAATTACATTTTGCAGCTGGAGAACAGTTTTTCTCAGTGAAACGCTAAGTGGTTCTACAATAATCGTTACAAGATTTATTGAACATTCATGGTATTAAGCACTGTCCTGTGCTTTATTTCTGTGAACTCATTTAATCCCAATAGCCCTGTGATATAGACACTATTATTAATATCATTATTATTCCCTTAAACAGATAACAAAACGGAGACATAGAAATGTTGAATGACTCACCCAAGGGCAGGCGATAAATACAAAGAGTGAGGATACAAACTCAGGGAGTCTGGCTCTAAGAGTCATGCTCTCAATCACTACCCTATCTCTACTATTATATTGTATTCTACAGAATCGGGAAATCTTTAACAACTGGTACTTCAGAACAGTGAAATAAAAAGTAGCTAGTCAAAATTTGGGTCTAATGGACAGAATCCCCATTCTGTAGTCAGAAAAACCCAGGATTGCCTTAGCTATGTGACTTTGCCACTTAATGGACCTCCAAGAGCACCCCTACACTTTTGGAGGCCCTGGTACAGATGAGGACATGGGATAGTCTGGTCAGTGGGCTGTAAGTGGAAGGGAAACAGGCCACCTCTGAGCCGAAATATATACAGAACAATGGATCATTCTTTGGTTTTCTCTCATCTGGCATGATGATTAAGGAAGCCCCCTGGTCCACAAAGAGTAGCCTTGGGATGTTAAAACCTCAGACAGCCCAGGTCCCCATGAAACCAAGTCCCTCATAAGCTCACTTGAATGTGAACCAGGAGTGAGAAACAAACCTTTGTTGTGTTAAGCCATTGGGAAATTAGACTAATTTGTTTCTGATATTATCTAATTAATACAGATGACATGTTTCACTGGGTTTTCTGTATATTCGTAGAAAAGTTATTTGACCTCTGTGAACCTTATTTTCTCATGTTGGAGGTTTGGATACTAATACTTTCCTGGCAGAGTTGACATGGGGATTATTAAATAGGAGCTTTTGGTGTTGTTTGAAATTAGAAAATGCTCCATAAATGGTAGCTCTTGCAATTATTCAGCATTACACTATACAAAGTAGAACAGCTGAAGTGTCATAGTGTATAAAGAATGTGAGGGACATTTCTCAGAATGGCTTATTATTAGTTTCCTATAAAACACAACTACAAAACAGCTGAAGAGTATCTCCAGTGCAACACTTAAACAAGACTATAATATGCTATTACTTTATAAATATCTTTTGTTTTGGCATCTAGCATCCACACTCCTGTCTTTTGCTAACTGTAGCTCAAATTCCCACGGGAAACCTTCTTTTCCTGTATTCTCAACATGCCCCAGGTGGGACTCCATTCAAATTCTAGAATGGAGTATGTGACCTGAGACTAGGTCAAATATTACAGTTCTTTTTTCCAGGACATAGTGATTGATTGGTTCAAGAATGAACATATTGTCTGCTTGGAGCAAATAAAATGTAATGAGGGAGACAGGTATGGTGGTATCCATCTGCAACCCAAGCTACTGGGAAGGCTGGGGCAGAAGGATCAAAAGTTTGAAGCCAGCCTGGGCAACTTTGTAAGACCCTGTCTCAAAATAAAAATTAAAAAAGGCTGGGGGTATAGCTCAGTGGAAGAGCACCTGGGATTCATCTCTAGTATCAGAAAATAATTATAGTAATTATATGAAGATGCTGGGAATTCTGTAAAATAAAAAGACTGAATCATTCTTTCTTACTTGCACATGAGATGTTGAAAGAGCTGGAGATGTGCTAGCCACATGGAACTAACTGCCTGTCTGGAAATGGAGTCGGCCTGGAGGTGAATGCTACCAAATAGATGGCTGTGATGGAAAATGAGGTTTGGTGACATTGTATGAACCCTGGTCAAGCTGCCTCTGAAACTAAATCAAACATTGGGATTTTCACTCTAGTGAACTAGAAAAATTCTTTTTTTTTTTTTTTTTAATCCAGTGTTAAACAAGATTTGGGTCGGAAGGGAAGTTTGGGTAGATCAAAAGCAAAGTGCTCAATTCTGGCTAGATGGGGGTAAGATTTATATCACAGGAATTTATATGAGATTCCTTCCCATTCCTGGAGTTCTATAACACATTTTCTCTGTCATTTGTTCTGGAGTCCTCATTGGCCTCTTTAGTTTTTTACCTCCAAAGTCTACATTCTTGGATTCACATCTAACAGATGAGTCCATGATTACATAAATGAAATCGGGCTTACATGCCTAAACACTGAAACTCCTCATATAATTTAAAATTTTCTGAAATGGCAAGTTCACAACAGGAATGTTTCTTTTTCTCTCATTAAAAAAAAAGACTTCAATATAAGTATAGTAGGTATTCTTATGAAGAGACATGTGTTTTGCTCAAGAAATACAGAACTTTTAATTAATAATATGTGTTTCCTTACCTTAGAGAATGTGTACAGCATATTGAAATTTATTCTCACTTTTCGCTCATAAATTTATTGTGTGGAATTTCATAAACTACATTTTACAAATTATATTGTAATAACCAGGGACCACAAGTGCTATTTCTCATAGATTGGACTGTTTTCAATTTATCATTCTCCTGCAATAGGATTATAATATACCCGTGTTTTTTGCCATGAGTCTTTACAATGATTCCCAGGTGTGCTAGTCAGTATTCCATTACTGTGACAAAATACCTGAGATAAACAACTTGAAAGGAAGAAAGATTTATTTTGGTTCATGGTTTCAGAAGTTTCAGTTCATGGTTTTTGGCCCCATCACTTTGGGCCTGGTGTAAGGCTGAATATCATGGCACATGACATGGTGAAACAAAAGCTGCCCACCTTAGCATGGCTGGGAATTGAACAGAGAGAGAAGAAGGGGTCAAGGTCCCAATAGACCCTTCAAGGGCACATATCAATGACCTAATTCCTCCAACTACGCCCCCATCTCCTAAAGTTTTTGCCACCTTCCAAGCCACAAAGGTGTCAGAGCCATGAGGAAGAACTGGAGACCATGCCTTGAACACATGGCTTTTGGGGGACATTTAAGATCCAAACCATAGCACCAGGGTTCCTAAGATTTAGTTCATAAGGGTTAACCTACATCACTATAGGGAAAAATATTATGATTGTGGTCGGCAAACTCACGTAAAGTACATATATAAGAATAAAACATGGGGCTGGGGCTGGGGCTCAGGGGTCCACTTGCCTATGGGGCACTGGGTTAGATCCATAGCACCACATTACAAAATAAATAAATAAATAAATAATAAAGTTATTTTTTTAAAAAAAGAAAGTATTAAGAAAGAAGAACAAAACATAATGTTTATGTTAAACACCCATGGATTTCAGAATATAGGTAAAATAAAAATTCAAAGAATTCTGGGTATTCTTTTCACATTTCTTGCCTTTCTTAGATAAATGAGATGTACGTGTCAATAAGTTTCTCAGACTTATTCTGATTGTGTAACTTTTACGATTGTGTAATTTCAAAAACTTCTGTGAATATGATAGAGTAGGCAAAGGCACATAAAAGAGAAAGTATTGATCACCCAGGCTGTGCTCAGTCTACTCAGGCTGCCATAACAGAATACCACTAACTGAGTGGTTTACACAACAGAAATTTATTTTCCCACAGTTCTTTGAAAATGAAAATTCAAGATCAAGGTATCAACAGGCCAGTTCCTGGTGAGGCCTTCCTCCTCAAGTTCCGGATGGCTGCCTTCTTGCTATGACTTCCCATGCCCTTTCCTTGGTGCATGTGGATGGAGGGAGATGGAGAGGGGGAAAGAGAGACACAGACAGACAAAGAGAGGGAGAAAGGGACAGGGGCAGGGAGATCTGGTGTCTCTTCTTTTCCTTATAAGGATGCTGGTCCTATCAGGTTGGGGTTTACCCTATGACCTATGATCTCATAGAACCTAATCACTTCCTTAAAGGCCTATCTTCAAATATACTCACGGTGGGATTAGGACCTCAAATATGAATTATGGTTGGTTAATTCAATCCATAACAATAGTAAAGTAAAAAGACAACTGAGTGGAAGGAACACAAATTCTGGCAAGGATTAGAATTAGACCCTGTTATCTACTAAGGTATCTCTAAAGTCTTCTTTCCCATAGAATAATAATGCAGAAGGAAATCAGATTTGCATTGACTATGCTTCATCCTTTTGCTAGTAGGCCAATTCTTGCATTTGAATGTGAGAACTTGGCCAAAAGTTTCAAATCAGCCTTTATGGAGAGAGGTGACCATTTCTCCACACAGCCAAGCATGGAAATGAAAATCTGCACTATATGTTGCATATGGCAGAACTTCAGCCCCATGCAATTCCTGATTTTCACTTAGGATAAAAGCAGTATCCAGATTCAAGTATATGCTTAGATTAACCTACAGTAAGGACAACAATTCTTGCCCTACCTCATGGAACAAGTATGAAATGTTGAATCTTCTCAGCATTTCACCAAACATGCACTATCACTGTATCTGGAACAAAACTGCTGAGCTACCTGCTCTGTCTCTCCCTTCTCCCCACACTTTCACCTTTAGCTTCGCAGATTTACTGGGCTGCTGCTCTGCACTCAAGTCTTTTTTTCCAGTAGGGATGTAGAAGTACTCAAATTATAATTTTGCAGTCACACAACTGGGAGGCTGCAGTTAGCTTAAGTGAAATGGTGTAGACAGAGACAATACGTAGTCATAAACACCTGGAAATTTGCTTCAAGTTGATAGCAAACATTTTTGAAAACAACTGAACTTTCACATTGCAAACATAGCATCAACAGAAACTTCCTTTTATAGAAGAGAACTTTTGAGAAGCCTTCGCTGTTATGAAACCTCAAGTGAGTTTCCTAGATTTTTAAAGCTTCAATTTCCTTAACAGTAAAATGAAGAGGATAATATTAATTTTTAAAGTGGTGGTTCTCAAACTTTGACATGAGCTTTAAAAAAATTACCTGGAATGCTTATTGAAAATACAAGCTAGTAGGACACACTCCAGATATACTAGGTAAGTGGCTAGTATTTTTAATAAGCACCTGAGACGTAATGATGTTGTTATGATTGTGGTCTTATTTTGAGAAGTATTGTAAAAAAATAAAAACCAAGAAAATACCAACATTCATTTCATTTTCATATGTGAACACTAATTACTATTTAGAACACTCATGCATGCAAAAAGCCAAATCTGAGAGATCAAGAGATGGTGACTACTTTCAAGACAAGTAACATCAACAGCAACAACAAAAATCAAAAGTAATCAAGCATCTAGGTGCAAACAAACAAAAACAAAATCAAATTGCCTGTACTGGAACAGACTATGCAAGGTACAGGCTGGTTACTCTGTTATTCTAAGCTTCAGCATGAAAACAGAGCCACAGCCCCTCCTGGACATTTATTATACATATGACCATGCATCATCACTACCCTAACCTCAGTTGACTGGGCCAAAGGACCATACCTGGTCTAAAGGGCAAGGTGTCAGTAGCCTATGGAGAATGTGGCCTTTTACAATAGCCCACTAGTAGCATCTTATAGTGGAGGGTAACTTATATAAGCATCTTATAGTGAAGGGTAACTTCCAATTAGATCCTCTCTTTGGGATCACCAATCTGAGCCCTATTTGAATCTGAGAAGAGTGCGGAAGTAGTGTACTACCCACATGAAGGTCCTCAGATCCCTCTTTATCATTTGTACCCTTTCCTGAGGGCTTTTCCTTCCAATAACCAGAGAGCTGGTAGTACCTAAAAGCTCATGCATTCCCAACCACTAATCAGTGACAGACCTGTACAGGAGTAAGAATCTCTCAGCAGCTAGCCTCCAATTTCCACACCTGCAGCAGAATTTACACTGCGACACTCCCTCACGGAGATTAGGCTAAATGATCCTCCCTGGTCTTTTCCTGAGATTGCTTCTTTGCTTGGCTGCTTACCTTCCATGACCTTCTCACTCCCTTTCTGATTTTTTTTCTGAGGGTACTTTCTTAAAAAATCATCTTAATAAATCCTCAAAAATCTCAACTTGAGGTTCCCCCCCCCCCCGGGAAAACTAATCTAAGACAGATGTACAAAGTTTTCATGAGACATAGATATTCAAGAGAAGGCAGGCAGTAATCAGAAGCCACAGAGCTGTCACAGCCATGAAGAGGCATGAGTAAATAGCCTAGGAGAAGAAGGAATGAGGTAAGGCGAAGGCAGGAGAGAAAAGAGGTGATCATCACAGGCGCCAGCACAGAACAGTAGTGTCAGCATCTGGACTGGGCCTGGTAAGGGGAGCTACCCTGTGCAGGCAGGATGACAGGTCATGCTGTGGGCCTACTGGAGTTTTGTTGAGCCACCAGAGCTGCTGTGTCCTAAAATAACTTCCTGTTTTCTACAAGATCTGGCTGTGCAACTGCAGAGTTATCTTCCTGTCTCTCTACTCCTCTGTGCATCCTTTCAATAAACTCCATTACCCTCTTACCCAGATACAATTCTTCTTTGAAAACAGAAACAGCGGAAGAATCCCACACAATCAGAATTGGAATTAACGTCCCAATCATAAATGCATTTAGACGCCTTGATGCCTTAGATGTTTAGAATTTTTTATAATTAATATGTCCCTTTAGTTCCTTTTGTTTTTATTATCCAAATTATAATGTAGTTTTCTATTTTATAACTTCTAGTTAATGTAGCCTCCATTTTTCATTGTGTCACTAATTTAATAACAAACAAAATCCCTTCTAATTCTTTAGTAAATTAATTTGTTCTGTATAATTATTAAGTGGAATACATTTCTTCAGTATAATATTTATTGTACCTCAATTTAAAATTAAACATTTGAGATATCAACAATTTATAATAAAAAGGAAGTAGGGAGATGTTTTTAAGCATATAATCCCAAAGCACAATATCTATTAAATTTTCTTGTTAAGCCAGAGAGTCCTTAATTCAGTTTTCCTGTTTTCTTGACACCTGTGGGGGAAAATCATATTCTACAAACTTTCGCTCTGAACTTCACTGTGACTCATTTTATGATTCGCCCACATTAGAATATAATTTCATCAATTTTCTTACAAATATAATGCAGTTACTGATTCTAGGATTGCTTGGATCAACATGAAGAACAAAAATATGTACAAGGATAGGTGATGGTGCTGCATCTGGAGCATTATAATTATAGTTGAAATGCATGGAAAGAAAACATTATTTACAAAAGTAACCTATTTATTCATCTGCTCCCCATAAAACACTCAGGATAAGACAGTTTAGCTCCACATCAGGAAGGCACAAAACTTCATAACATTACAGCAAAATGAAACAATCATGTGTCTGTCAAGGGAGGTATTCTCTAACAATTACTTTATTTTCAAGAAATTTTTATTTGAATTTCTTAATGCACCATAAAAAAGAATCCCTTCATTACTTCAAAGGTACTTTCATGAAGTACATGATCTAGAGTAGATAATCTAAGGGATATGCTAAATTGAACAGGAGAGAGTTGTGTGGTTTTTTGGGTTTTTTTTTAAGAACAGATTTTCATGAATTTAATATAGATGACCTCATTTTCTGAGCAACCAGCAAACAAAACTACAAATATTAATGGTTTCCACAACATGGAAGCATACTATTCCAGTAATTATGCTTAAGAAGGTACAATTGGTGATGATAATTCTGCTTCACTGAGGAGTGAAAAACTGCCTTCAATGTTAAATAAGTACCCTCAGCCTCACTCATAAAGGAAATGCAAATCAAAACTGCCATTGTGCACCTCCCTTGTTGGAAAAAGTCAACAGTTTAACACACTCCCTTGGTGAACCCTGGGAAACAGTCTCCTCACATCCTGTAGAGATGCAGGTGTTATAATCTCATGGCAGAGAATTTCCCTGTTGAAATTACAAACCGATAGCCTTATACCAAATATCACTTATGGTAATTTCTCCAACCAGCACACTTGTAGTTGGGCAAAATCACTCTGTTTCCGTGTATTCATCATAGCCTTATTTGTAATAGCATAAAGTTGAAAACAGCCTAGCGTTTACCAGTGGGTGGTTGAATTAATTGTGGTCTATCCTCTGCAATACTATGAAGTTATAAAAAGGAATGAAAAAGTTCTCCATGAGTTGATGTGGAAAGATCTTAAAGACAAATGTTTAGGGAAACAAAAAAATCAAGATGGAGAGAAGTTTATAGAGCATGGAAGAAGAATTGAAAAATAAGAAAATAGGTTCATTATGTTTTAAGGATAGAAAGGGGGGAAATAAAAATGATTACCAGTAAAGATGAAAACAAAGAAGGATTTGGCAGTCAGGAGACAGGATGGGAGTCAGTCTTCACCACGAATGTATTACCTCACATAGAATTAAGTAAAATAAATAAAATTAAATAAAATAATAAAATCATTTATTAACTAAAGACTGCAAAAACTTACCTCTCAAGTTTGCATCACTTCAGGGATGAGAAATATTCCAGTTCAGGGTTGGCAACTACAGGCTTTAGGCTAAACCTGGCTTACTGCCTGTTTCAGTAGTTTTACTGGAACACAACCAAACCATTAGTGTAGGTATTGTCTATGGCTGCTTTTGCACAGCGGCAAAGCTGAGTGGTTGAACCATAGAGCCGACAAAGCCTAAATATTTACTGTTGGGCCCTTTACAGAAACACTTGGCCAACCTCTGCTCTAGGTTGACGTCAGGTCTGAATAAAGTCACCAGTGAACAAGGAAAGCTGTTCACACCCACCTCCACCCCCACCCCCACACCTCTTAAAATATTTATTTTACACATTCTTCAAATTTTTGATTCTTAGTGCCAATTCTATCTCATAAACTCACTATAGTATAAATAACTACATTCAGCTGACCCTCTTTTTGACCAGAAGGTAAGTGAAGAATTCTCTTTCCCTCCCTATCATCAAGTCTTTTCTTCCTTTCTGGATCAAGTTTGACTTTAACTTGTGTTCCAGTGTGGCTTAAACCAATATGTGTGTTTCTCATCTTGTTGGCAAAGGCACCTGGTCAGAAATTGGCCTGTGATCTAAGTCATGCCAAGCAGAGCCATTGGAAACCACTGGAACCCAATCTCAGGATTTTTCTTTGGTTAATATTTCAGGAAGGCTAGGCACGCCTGGAGAAGTAAAGCTATAGTTTATATGTCTTATAATGTCATGGGAAATGGTGGTGCCTGAAATGCTGATGTGATATTTGGAGCTGCAGCAGCTATCTTACAATAGGGAGGCAACAGTCCAAAGAATGAAAATCAATATCGTAGTGAGGTTCACTGGGTTCATTCGGGAAAACAGTTACTCTAGGTACTTCAGGAATAAAGGATTTAATATAAAAATGATTACTTATACGAATGAAGACCATGGGGAAAAAAGATTAGAGAAGTTGCCGTCTAAAATTCAGAGTCAGGAAAAGAGACTTTGAAAACTTCAGCCTCAAGGACTGAAGGAGATCTCGAAAGCTCTCTTGAAAACTGCCACAATTCTCAATCATTTCCAAAAGCTTGTACAAACTATCTTAGTCTACAACTATGTAGTTGGTTCTCACATCAGCCAAAAAGATTCTATGCAGCTTATATTTGCTCTTTCTTCCTCTTACATCTTTTCTGTTTTCCAAATATTATCTGGGTTCCTCTTATTGATAAATTGCAATGTAGAACAATGCAGAGAAGAGGATCTGGGAAAGGTAGTTCCCAGTTTTTCCCTCCAACACACAGGAGACTCTAGAAAGGGCTAAAGATGAGTTGTTGATAGACTATCTAGAATAATCTAGTGTAAAGATAGAAAAGCTTCAAGACATTGCTGAGCAACTAAACCAATACCACCAACCATCTTTTTGGGGTTTTCATATTGTGGGAGAAAATATACCCCTATTTATTTAAGCCACTATCCTTTGAGTCTTCTATTAATTTTAGCCAAATGTGTGACTAATTGATACACCTTCCTTCTTTGGAAACTGTAAGATACTGGGCATAGAAATGTGAACTTTCTGAGTACAAAAAAATGAAAAATCAGTTTGCTTTTATAACATGAAATCTAAAACTGAATTGTGTCATTGTTTTGATGGTTAAAAAAATAAAGATCTCATGTGGCAATGTATTTCAACTGTAGATAACTGGCTCATGCCCAAGTCTCCTTTACGTTGCTTCTAATATACTGTTCCCACCCCCCAGATTTCACTTGTCAAAATTCTACCTATTCTTTAGTGATAAGCCAATCACTGTATGAAAACATCCTTGCTAAGTGCCCAGACACAGCTCTTAATCCTTCTGTCTGTGATCATGGTACAGAACATCCTTTGCTTCACATTGGATTTTAATCTAGATCAGATCATAATAATCACTGTATTTCTCTACCACAAGGGTCAACAACTGGCCTGCAGGAGTGGCTGTATTTGTTGGAGAATAGCCACGCCCATTCCCTTGCATATTATCTATGGCTACTTTCATACTAAAATGGTGGAGTTGAGTAGAAGACTAACACAGTAGGACCCACAAAGCTGACAATATTTACTGTGCTGTATGGCCCTTCACAGAAAAAGTTGCAAATGCAAATTTTATTGTATTATAAATTAGAGGGTATTGTTTGCTTTCATATTCCCTACAGGAATAGATGTTGCCTTCATCTCTTTCCCACCCAGAATTCTCCATTACATTTTTAGCAATTCTCCCCATGGGAAGTTGGGAATGCATCAATTTGACAAAAAGATTAACTTTACTAGTCACCTTATTAATTTTGTATGTTCCAAATAAAATACAAATATGCTATCATAGTGGATACCAACAATGACCTCATAGACTTGCAGAACTATGTGGAGCTTAAGGTCAAGCAGCTCTATTTATTTTACAGAAGTAGTCAGGAAGCTTCAGTGACTGCCCAAAGTCGCTTGACTTAGTAGCAAGACCTCCTCTAGTACACAACTCTCAACTACCTGGCCATAGGAAAGGGCTTCCAGTTCTGAGAACTGAGTTTAAAGTGCCAAGTTTATTCTCATGCAGTGTTTTCCAAAATGTGTTCTGAGCACTAGATGTTTCACCTTCTGTTAACTAGCATTATGAGGAAAAGGGATCAGAGAGTCAAACATATTTGGGCTATGCTGGGAAAAATCAAACTATTGTAGGATTTTTCAGAAGCATTCAGTATTGATATGTTTACCATAAAATTATTTTCCATTTTTCTTCATTAATACTTAAAACCTTAAAAACTATATATACTGTTCTATATATTATTAATGGAGTATTAATGCATACATTAATGGGGTACCATGTGATGTTTCAAAAACATGTATACTTCTCATTATCATTAGTGCATACATTGTATAATGTTTAAATCAGGTTAAACATATCTCCTCAAACATTTGTCATTTCTTTATGGTGAAAATATTTAAAATCCCTCCTTCTGGCTTTTAAAAATACGCACTATACAATTGTCATCTATAGTCACCCTATTGTGCCATAGCATATCAGAACTTCTTACTCCTATGTAACTATAACTTATTACCTAATGACTTTCCCCATCTCTTTCTCCCCAACCCTGCTACTCTCTCTGGCCTCTAGTAACCCATCCTTCTCTCACCTTCTATGAGATCAACATTTTGATATTCCACATGAGGGAGATCTTATAGTACTTGTCTTTCTGTGCCTGACTCAATTCCCTTAGTGTGATGATCTTCAATTTCATCCATGTTTTGCAAATGACAGAATTTCATTCTTTTTTTTATGGTGGAATAGTATTCAAAGGTGTATATGGACCACATTTTCTTTATCCATTCAGCAGTTGGAGACTTAGGTTGTTTCCATATTTTGGCTATTGTGAATAGTGCTGGAATGAACATGGGAGTGAAGATGTATTCCTGACATACTGATTTCATTCCTTTGGATATGAAGTAGTAGAATTGCTGGATCATATGGTAGTTCTATTTTTAATTTTTTGAGGAACCTCCATACTATTTTCCATAATGGCTCTACTAATTTACATTCCCACAACAGTGTGGAAGCTTTCCATTTTCTCCACATTCTTGCCAGCATGTGTAAGTTTTAGTCTTCTTGACCAGATAGATAGCCATTCTCACTGGGGTGAAGTGATCTCTCCGATGGTTTTGACTTGAATTATCCTGATGATTAATGATGTTGAACACTTTTTTTTCTCATATACCTGTTGAACATTTATATGCCTTTTTTTGGAGAAATTTCTATTTAAATTCCTTGCCCATTTTTAAATCAAGTTATTTGATCATGAATTTCTAAGGGTGAAATAAAGCATGTAATTTGACTGGTAAGAAATTCCCTCCTCTGGTATCTTGTGGAATGAGTGTTCCTTAGGGCATTGAGTAAGTAGGTGATAGTTGGCATGCTTCTTGTCATCCTTGCAGGTTATTAAGTATATTCTCAGGAAAATTATAAGAGAACAGTTGCTGATAACCTTGATATTCTTTACTCCCACTCTATTAGTTATCTATAGCTGTGTAACAAATACCCCAAAGTAAAGGCTTAGAACAATAAATACTTATTATTTCAAAGTTTCTTGGGGTCAGGAATCTTGGTGTATCTTATCAAAGTCCTCTGACTCAGGGTGTCTCTTCTTATAGTCAAGGTGCCATCTGGAGCTGCAGTCATCTCACAATTGGACTATAGGAGATCTTCCAAACTCACTCTTGTGGCTGTTGTCAGGGCTCAGCTTCTTGTGTGTTGCTGGACAGAGACGGAGTTTCTTGCCACATGAGACCTCTTTATAGGGGTATTCACAATATGTTTTTTTTTCTAGAGGGTAGTGGGTAGGTGCAGAGAGGCAGACAGAGGAGGGCAGAAATAGAGACAGAGAAGGAGAAGGAGAAAAGAAAAAGGAGAGGAGAGGCAAGTTTTATATAATCTAACCTAATTTCCAATGTGCATTCCCTTCACTTTTGCCACAATTTTTTTAACCAGGAAGTCCAGCCCAGACATAAGATGAAGTTATTGCATAGGGGATGAATTCCAGGTGGTAAGGACCATGGAGAGCCATTTAAAAATTACCTATCACACTCATATTTCAAGGTTTCCTTCCCACCTTATATGTCCACTGATCTATGCAGCAGGTATTTCAGTCATTTTGAAGTACTATTTTATTTGAGGCAAGCACTTTCCACCTTAAGAAAAAACAAAGAAGTATTCAGATGGGTTCAGGCATGGAGGATTATTTTAAGGATATCCAGGGAGGTCAGTCTTCATAGCCCATCTGCCATTGTTCTGGATATGGTAGTAATCCCAATAATACTGTTAATAACCAGCACATAAGAGAATGCTTCCTTTGTATCAGGTGCTCTAAGTTCTTTTCATGTATTGATTCATTTATTCCTTAATACAATCTTAAGAGGAAGATATACTCCTTATCCATAATGTAGAAATGAAGATACCCAGGCACAGAGAAATGAAGTGGCTTGCTAAAGGCCATGTAACTCAGAAGAATGGAGTCACTCAACTCCACTAAAATTGATCTCATTAAAGAAACTGGTGAACTCCTGGTTGTCAAAAGAAAGGCACCCTTTTCAGCTGTGTGACACTGCACCTCTCAGAACCCTCTATTGCTGTTGATCTCATTTCATATCTGCTGTGTGTGTGTGTGTGTGTGTGTGTGTGAGAGAGAGAGAGAGAGAGAGAGAGAGAGAGAGAGAGATTCTTTCTTTTTTTTCCCTCTGGTTACTTCATCTTGAGCTTTCTGTAGTCATATCTAGTTTATTAATTTGGGAATTCTGTAGGGCTCTATCCTCAATCCTTCTCTAATTTCTCTGATGCCAGTAAAATTTCATCCATGGCCATTAAGTTCTAAATCTTTATCCCCCCCCCCACCAAAAAAAATGACCTGATAATCCTTTCTTCACATCTGCTCCTTGTCTTGAACTCTCCATTTCTGAGATACCACTTTCCACTCTATTGACCAACCCAGGAACTCCAGATTCATTCTAACCCCAACTTCCTTTATCTTGTCCATACCATTAACATCTGAATTCTTCCTTCTTGATGCCTCTCCTATTAGTAGTCCTCTCCTCTCTGGCCCTACCATCCCAGCTTTGGCATCTAATTTTCCTGCCTAACCTTCTAAAAATGTCTTCTAACTGATCTCCTTGCATCTATTCTCACCCTTTCCAATATATCCTGTATACTGCTGTTAGAATTTTTTCTTTCATCAACCATGACTGATCATGTTATTGTTCAAAATGTTTCAATGGTTCCCAGCTGCTTACAGATTAATATCTAACCAGGCAGACAAGTCCTTGATAATCTGGTTCTTATCTCCCTTACAGTTTCATCTCCCAATGCACCCTTGTTAATACTGAATTTTGCATATTAATTTTAAAACTTGTTCCTGTTTAGAAGTCTAGCATTCTTCTTCCTGATATATCTTGTAAACTTCTGCTTGTCCCTCAAGTTTTAGCTTAAATACTGCCTCTTCCCAGAAGTACCCAAATAGAACTGGGCCTCTTGATGTCACATCACCCTACTCAACATGCTTCAATCTTAGCGTTTGACTGACTCTCTAGAGATATGTACTCTGGGAGGACCTAGGCATCTAGTAAGATCAGAAGCTCAAGTACATAGAAGCAAACACACTGAAGCTTCCTGCACAAACTGGAAACCATTTTTCTGTGTAGATAGGCTGGGAATTAAGAATTCACAATGTTGCAACTTATTTCTAAGGGTTCCTTCATGATCTTACAGTTATATATTCCTCACAAAAATAATCTCTGAAGTCTTAGGTAGAGTGAGATTTCTTTTGGGTCTCTCCAAAGTGCTTTTCACACTGTAGCCTCAGTAGTCTTTAAAAACACACAGCTAATCAACTCTTTCACTTCATCTCAAACACATCACACCCAGCTGAAAGCCCTTTATGCCTTCCTAATATTTTCAGGTTTAAATTAAGCAAATAAAATAAAACAAAACTCCACTTCTTAACATGACCTGCCCTATCTGGTCCCACTGTCTGTTTTGCAACGATATTATCCTTTCTCTGGGTTCCTTGGACTTGTCTTCCTTGCCCCATAAAGGGCCTTTGTATGTGCTTCTCTGTCTGAATCTCTCCATTCTTCTTCCCCTGGTCCATTCTCTTCACCCTAAGTGTTGTTTCCTCTGGGTAGTTTCCCACCCTTGTGTAGATCAAACCACCCATGTAAGGGTCCTCTAGAGTGTTTGTCACATTGCATTCTGGTACTTAATACTGATAATTCAGTTGGTATCCATTTCCTAGGGCCAGCTGGTGAGCTCTGTAAGGGCTGGAATCATGTCTCTTACGTTCCTGTTGCATCCCAGTGCCTGCACAGTGATTAGCATAAAGGAGGAGCTCAATAATTATTTGCTCAATGAATGAGTGAATGAATATTAAGAATAAAAGGGTTTTCATATTGCTTTTATCTTTACCACTACTCAGCATTTGCATGTATGCCTGTTAATAATTTTCTACAGTGTCTTCAGATAAGCTATCTCAATTTCAACAACTGACTTTAAGTGTAGGAAAGGCAATCTATGCAGGCTCCTTGTTCAGCAAAACATGCTAATAAGCAATAATTTAGAACTTGAACCAAGACTTGTCACTTTTTAGAACAAGCTTCTGGCCATTAAAAAACCAACAAAAGAAGCAAAAGAAGATCATGTAGAACTCACCAGGGAATGTCTACACATAAAACAATAAAACAGAAATATTCAAACAAGTTAAAATAAAAACAAAATAAATTTCATTTTAGGCCAATGGAGCTTTAGTTCATGGAACATGGATAAAAAACATACTCTAAATGCTGTAATTTTAGCATGTACTGTGTGGGCTCTGAGGAAGAACATGTTACTTTTCTCTGTACAAAGGGATTGGTTAATATTCTATCATAATTCTCATCAAAATGTAGATGTCAATAAATAAATGTTGGCTAGTAAATTGGTGATTAGAAAGCCTATTTCTAGGAAACTTTTCGCTCTAAATATGACTATTTTGTATGCAAATGAGAATACTTAAATCACTTAGCAGGTTAAAAGGGTAGCTACATCCATTAGTTTCAAAGAGCCACCTCAAACTAGACACATTTTAAAAAAATTTATCTAACATTTTGACAAGACCAACTAAACACAATTTGTATTTTAAAAATTCACATAATTTAAGAAAATAATTAAGTGCTTTAAAGTTACTGGTAAAATACACCCTTTTAAATCCAGGTGTTACATACCTAATAAAATGGACAATTAACTGCGAATGTACGTGAAAAGTTAATCAAGTATTTACTGAGCAATGATTATACATCAAGCTCTGCGCCTTTCGTGGGGCTTATAAATCTGAGCAATTCTAGTTTCTCAGCTGGTCCACTTAAATTCATTTTATCCTGAGTTTACTACTCATTAATAGTTTATTTAGGGGGGGTGAGGGAGGAGGTGTGAGGAAAGTAAAGGGAGGTGTAAAAATACAACCTAGATGTTCAAATATTCGTGTACAGGGATTTTCATTCCGTTATTTACTAAAGTAAGACTTGGTAACAGTTGATAGTCTAGGGAAAGTTTCAGTCTTTTGATGGAATGTGTACAGTTAGCAATGAATTCCTGCATTTGCCCATGTTTTCTGTGAACAGACTTTACTTTTGCTATTAGCAAATATAAGAAATGGAAAAGGGAGAAAGAAGGTAGTGTTTAGCCTGCCCCGCTAGGTCTTTCTGGAGCTAGGTGAGCGTTTGCCGGCTCCAAGTTGTCCGCGCCGGTAAACCGGTCCTCTCTGGGATCCTAGCTCCCATGTGACGCTCACGGGGTGCTAAACATGTGGCGCAATGGCGCGGCAGTGTCATTGCAGCCGCGGGATCACCACCTGCGCCCGGTGCGGGGCAACTGGGCAGTTGAGCGCGGCGGCCAGAACCACGCGCCCAGGGCTGGTGCAGCGCGCCTGCGCGCTGTCACGCGGTGGGCGCTCCGCACAGAGCGGGTTAAAAGTCACGACCGCGGAGAGCCTGTGGGCGCCCTATCGGTCAGCGCTCTTGTTTCCCTTTAACCGGGCTTGGCGGGGGCTGCTCGGCTGTGCTTGACCACCTCCCGATACGTAGGCCAGGCTTAGCTCTGTGAAGCGAGCAGAGCCGCCTAGCGCCTTTCCTCGTAGACCGCACACGCGCACGAAACCGCGTCTTTCAACTGACAATGAAGCCGTAGCCGCGCAGCTCTGCTGCTTGGGGCGAATGGGCGCGAGGCCGCGAGGGGGAGGGGAGGGGGAGGAGGAGGACCGTTGGGCCAAACCCCGCCTCAGCACTCACCCCTATTGGTGGGTGCCACGGTTCTGGGCCCGCCCCCTAACGGACCTGTCGCTTTGTGACAGGCGGAGGGGCCAGTTCCTGTTGGGTCGGGGGCGGAGCCAGAGGTTGCCTGAGCTCCGCCTGGACTCGGGGGGCTCCTCCTCCTGCTCTTCTCCGCTGGGCGGGAGGCGGGTGTGAGAGAGAATGTCATTGCTTCTCCGAGCTGTGGTGCCGCCTCCGTCTGCTCCTTCTTCTCTGGCACCCTCGTCCCGTCTGCTTTTGCCGCCGCCGCATCTGCACTGGGGATACGGATGGCTAGTGGGGCGCAGGGGCCATCTGGGTTGAGAGAGCGGCGGTCGCGGCCGCTGCTGAGGCGGAGACTCCCCGCCGCCGCCTCCACCCCCCCGTCCCCCGGCCTCGCGGCGCTGAGGGCGGGAGCTCACTGAGCTCTTCCCTCCTCCTCCCTTTTCTTCCTCCTCCTCCTCCTCTTCTCCCTCCTCCTCCTCCTCCGGGTCCCCGCCCAGCACCCCTCGCACCAGGCGGCGGCGGCCGCGGCCGCGGAGGAGAGCAAGACCCGCCGCCGGGGCACAACATGGCGGAGCCCTCGGCCCCGGAGAGCAAGCACAAGTCGTCGCTCAACTCGTCCCCTTGGAGCGGTCTCATGGCCCTGGGGAACAGCCGGCAGGGCCACCACGGGCCAGGGGCCCAGAGCGCGTCCAAGGCGGCGGGCGGCGCGGCGCCGCCGAAATCGGCCCCCGCGGGGCTGTCCGGGGGGCTGTCGCAGCCGGCCGGCTGGCAGTCGTTGCTCTCCTTCACCATCCTCTTCCTGGCCTGGCTTGCCGGCTTCAGCTCGCGGCTCTTCGCGGTCATCCGCTTTGAGAGCATCATCCACGAGTTCGACCCGTGGTAAGTACCCCGCTGCCCCTCCCCCGCCCGCGGCCGGGGGACGCGGGACGGCGCCTCTGCCTGCCGCGACTCTCTGGGTCTTGGCCCCGCTCGCGTCCCGGCCGCGGCGGGCGTCGGTCCCGGAGCTGCGGGCGAAGTTTATCCCGAGCAGCCTGAGGCGGGGCGTCGGGGTCCCGAAGCGGAAGCCTGACCCTCGGCTGGGCCAGTGCGACCAAAGCCGCGAGGGTGGGCGCAGCCGCTCTGGGCGCAGAGTTCCGACCCGCTGCGCCGGGAGTCAGTGGGTCTCCTCCGCGGACTCGCGGCTGTCTCCTAGCGCTCCCCGCGCTCCCCGCCCGAAGCTCGCGTGCTCTTTCATTTTTTTGAGGGCGCGTTTTTTGCTGGTTGGGATGGGATCGGCCCGGGGTTGCCCTGTTAACGCTGGAGGTGAGTCTAGATGTGCCAGAACCCCGTCTGCTCAGCCTTGCAGTTTTATGCTTTTCTTCTTCTTCTTTTTTTTTTTGCTCTCATAAGAGAAGGGAAAAGGAGAATGGAGTGTTGTAGGAAGGGAAATAATATCCCTGAAAGTGATCTGAAAGCCAGCGACTCTCATTTATTCAGCATTAAGTATTTTCAGGAGTGGCCTTTTTTCAAGGCCCTATTAAGTGCGCTCAGCACCTCACTGTTCCACAATCGTCTCGGGTTGCTTTTTAGAGCAAGATCATTATTCTGTTAGCCAAACTGTCACCTTCAGTGTGTTATGCACAGTTTCCGAAAGCATTGCATTAGTTCCTTTATCGGTGTCTGCAGGAAGGTTTGTGGATAAGAGAACAAATAGTACCACAGAATAGGAGCCCTAGATTGTAGTGCCGAAGTTGCTCGTAGTGTAAGGGACTACCCCAGTGTTTTAGGAAATTACTCGACTCTTAACTCACAGACCAGTGTACTAAATTAGATAATGTTATCTAGGCAGGAAGATTGCTTTAACTTTTTCCCAATTTGCCAACCTGAGTTAAGTTTTTCCACCTGAGACTTGTCTTTTAAGCTAATTTAATTCATCTTGTTGCCCTATCAGCCTTGATTTAATCTTTTTAATTAGATCTTATTAAACTTAAGAATGTTTCATCATTTGAAATACGTAGATAATCTTGTTGAATCACTAAATATAGATTAAGTCTTCTGGGGGCTAACTTATATTAAGATTGGATATGGGTTCTGCTTTTATGAAGAGAGCAATTCATACTACAACATATATTGACTATTAGAGGGGCCCACTCATGGAGAATTCAATGTAGATAAACAGTTAATTACTTTGTCATTCTGTGAGACATTTTTAATCCCATTTTAGAGGTTTTATTTTTTTTAACTCTAGTTTTCTTTTTTTACAACCTTTTTGTTATTTGAAATCACAGAAGGAATATATTGGTATGGATTATTTATGAGCCTAAGAATGTCCGCAAAACCTCACTAACTAGACACAGCATACTTCGGTAGTCTTAGCTTTGAAACACTTAAGCAAATTAGATAAAATGAAATTAGAACCAGAAAATGAAAACTTCTGGTATTTACTGAACAATTTGAAAAGAGAAAGTTATGTCTTTTCAGATTAAAGCAGAAGTGCATGGTTGATCAAACATGTTGGCTAACAAAAGTTGTAACTAGTATTTCCAGAGAGTAATTTTTAAATATTTTCAGAGTAACATTTTTACAAGGAAGCCTGAGAACTATTTAAGAGGAACTCTGAAGCTGAAATTGTTTTGCAGACAGATTTCACAACTGAATGATGAGATGATTTTTATCATTTTTTTCCTTATTTTGCAGGAAGATTAGAAATCTATACCATCAGCCAAAATTTACTACTAAAATTGAATTATGTAATCATGGATAGCCTTATTAGATTACTTTACAAAGTGCTTAAATACTACTTTAGAAAAAAAAGGAATAAGGATTAAAAGTTGCTGTCTTTCTCTTGTTTCAAGAATGTTTTCAAGGCATAATCCTTTTTCATTAACATAAAAACCTGTATTGCTTGTATTTTTTCTATGTATTTTCTTATTCATCTTTTAGTAAGTAGTTAGTTCATATCCACTAATCAAAAAGTACATACATCTTTTCAGTCTTAAAGACCTGCTTAATTTAGGTATTCTGCTTACTAAGAGAATTTTAATATTCATGTTTATTATATTCTTGATGAAATGTTTATGCTTATAATGTTAGATCATTCTTATTAGTGGTAAACCAATATATGTAGTAATTGAATTGTCTCTATACTTTTTGTGAATGAAAATTTGTTTGTCAGTATGACTCACCTATAATGGCTAATTCAGGTGTCTTAATGAGAGAACCAGGTTTCCAATAAAAAAAAAAAAAAAAACCCTAAAACCCTTGTCTGCCCACTTTGATTTTTCTTTTCATATCTTTTGAAGATCTCAAATAGGCATGTTATTCTTTATTTTGTCTCATTTTTGTCATCATTCTTGTTGGGGAAAAAATGCAAAGAGGGGATTGTATAGATTACCTGTTTGGATTTTAAAGCAGCTTTTCTCTAAAGCTACTAATAACCCCAACATTTTAACAGGTCTTCAGTCTAACCACTCTAGTGACCACTCTAGTGTTATATTACTAGCTTGGAGTTGCTTGTCATATAGCAATGGCATGAACCTTTCATAATATTTAAATGTTCCTTTGAGAATGTATATGTAAACCAATTTATTTTGGCCTGCCCACATCTTCCTCAACCCCTTTTTCCAAGTCTGGTTTCATTTCTGAAGTCTTTAGTGAACTTATTCTCTGCAAGTTGTTTCTATAAATTTTACAGTAGTACTTAAATTTTGTGAAACTCAAGAGTTAGCTACCAAAAGTGATTTGTTGACACAGTTATACTTGTTTTTTAACTTTGTCACCCAAGTTATTTTATAAATCTTAAATAATGCATACTTATTGAATTAAAGTACATTGCATTTTTCTAGAACTTGGCAACATTTTTGGTTACAATTTCCTCCCCTCTTCAATAATTTTGCTTCCTTCTCAGTTGGTCATGAGGAATCAGTTTGAGATTATGTTGTCTTCAGGTACCATAAATTTGGTTGATGAACTAATTTAAATAGCACCTAACTATCTTCTTTTTATCTGGAGCAAATTGTTTTTTATTATTGACAATTCAGGTTTAGTTTCTGCATATTTTTATTGTAACTATTCATGCTTGTACATTAAATACCTAGATCCTTTCCCACAGTCGTTATCTTGTTAAACTGTGGTAGCTTTTTCCACAGAAGCAATGTAAAAACTCCCTGTGTCAGGAAAGCTACCCTGTTCTTTATCTTTACAGGTTATATAGTGGGTTCTCCAGAGAGAAAGAGAATTCTCTGAACCTTAGCTTTTTGTCTGTAATAATTAAAAAGGCAGCAGATACCTTTTACAAGGCTCAAAGTTTTAGTTAAGAGTCAAAAGTTGGAATGTAAAGTTTCCATAGAAACTATGTAGAAATAGGTTAATTGGTACAAACATGTTTTCAAAGAAGTGATAAGCCTTGGAACATAAGTTGTTTGTAAATTGGGGACTACTTCCTGTACTTTGAGGTCTCCATGTTTTTCTTCACTTTGCAGATGACAATAAGATGCTATTGACCTTATTTCTGAAGAAGACAAAATGGGTAACAAAACAAGTTTTAGAAAAACGCCCCCAAATCTTAAAAAGTAATTTTGACTGTGGGATCATTAGCAACAGCAGTCCAGCTGCACTTCAAAACAGGTATATTGTCACTGATTTCATTGTAATTTAAAATATTTTCAGGCCT
Organism: Marmota flaviventris; assembly: GCF_047511675.1. Taxonomy (NCBI): domain Eukaryota; kingdom Metazoa; phylum Chordata; class Mammalia; order Rodentia; family Sciuridae; genus Marmota; species Marmota flaviventris. The sequence goes on from NC_092498.1 coordinate 191,167,500, forward strand.
TGAGCTTCTGAGAACAAAGTTGCAAGTATGCATAGTGGGGAGAAGGGGAGGTGCCTTGAGTTGTTGAAATAGATGATGAGATTGGACCTTCTGCTTTCAATAATGTTACTCCCATAAGTAGTAATCATGGATTTCATGAGGCATATAATAGGTCCTGGGGTAGTTAGGATCTATCATCAAAGACCTTCAAACCTTTTTTTAGGGTTTTTATATCTTGAGGGCTAACTTGGGTAGGACTGCAAGCTCCTTATTGCCATGAGTAGTATACATAAAGACATAAGCATTAGAAACTCAAAAGTAAGAATTTCTGTTACTGGCTCTGACCTAGTTTTTATGAATATGGGGATAACTTAGCAGCCTGATCTCCAGTTTTTGTTTTCTCAAAAAGCATTATGTGTATAGGAAAATGTTAAAATTTCTCTATTGTAATATCTTAGTATTCATTAGTACACATATACTCTCAAAGAAAGATTGGAAAGGTTAATATTTCTGAATGACCAAATCACATTTTTTTCAGTTTGTTTACTTTGAAAACAGTGATTTTAGGGCTCCATAAGACTGCTGTTAACTTGAATTACAAAACCACCACAATTCAACAGACTTATTTATTGCCAAATGATTGTATTATGAAAATTTTCAGACATACAGGAAAATGGAAAGATACACACCACCTAGATTCTTCAGTTAATATTTTACTTTGTTTTATTATTTCTGTTCATTGCTACTTTTAAATACTGCTTAAAGACTAGTCATGTATTGTTTACTTTGATATGAGGAATGTTATCCTTGTTCCTCAACTCCATTATGAAAATCTCTTATTTCTGGATAGCATTTGTTTTCTGTAACACTTAAACATACACGTGTATAAATATTGTTTCTATCCCTACTATCATCCATCCAGGTTTTGGTTAGTAACTTGAAGTTCAATATATATAGTCCAGGACCTGCAAATGTACTGTGTGAAACAAATTTGTATTACTGAAAGGAGAAAGAATATAAATGATTAACTTACTATTTTGTCTTCACCCCTCTGCTTTACTTGAATCTGATGGGTGATTTTTGGTTTTAAAATCACTTTTCTGAGAATTGTCCTCACCTTACTATACTTCTCTGACTATGAATAATTTCCAAGGATTCAAATATTGATGGAAATGGCTATGTAGGAGGAGCTGGGGAGGTGGTCTTAGGTGGAGGTAAGTGTTGGGACAGGTAGGAACAGTTGCTCTAGAGATTCCCATATTTTAGATAAATGTAGGTTAATTGGCATTTATAGGCTTGGTACTAGAAATGCCTAGCCACTATTAGAATTTTATGCCTTAGGAAAAATGTTTTCATATTGTCAAATGAAAGAGGTAAACATATTTTGGAATACAACTTGTGCATAAATTGTATGAATGCTTTTTATGTTGTCCAAGTTTGCTGTTTGTAGATAAATAAATCTGAAGGATTATGATTGTTACACTAATTAAATTGACCATATCACCTATAACCATTTTTTTCTTTCTGTGGAACTGGGTGTTGTAGGATAACTTAACTATATGTTCTGAATGGTAGATCAAAGTTTATAGTGTTTTACAATTTGTATCTTAGAATTGAGGAGATGAGGGGGGACAGCTTTTATTTCCATAGACGAAGTATATTTTAGTTCAGTATTCTCCACAAGGAATGAAAAGAACAGGTCTGCCTGACTCCAAAGTGTGTGTTCTTTTTTACTGTACTCTTTGCCTCCAGGGCAGGCTTAAATGAAAATGTCCTCCATTTAATTTATGTTTTTCAATCAGTTTCTCTAATTTAATTCTTAACATACTGGCCTATCAAAATGCCCAGTCTTTCCTCTAGCTAACTAAAGCTCACTAGTCGAATGATGGTTAATTATTTTGATTGTTTTAATATAGGGGAGAAAGGAGAGTTAATGATATTTCAAGTTATTTAACTGGAATGACCAGGAAATTTTCAGAAACAGGAGTTTTAAGGGAGTAGCTGGATTATAGGAATAGATGATTGAATCCAGTTGAATGTTGTTTTTGTTTAGATTTATTTTGTCTGTGAAAGTTCATAGTAATGAGATTGGAGGTATTAAGCCAGTCTAGCTAGCTAAAGGGATTATGAAGCAAATAATTGAACTTTCAGAGAAGACTCAGAATTCAATATCTTAATGGGTTTTTGGAGTATTTGTTAGCCACCTCTCTTTTTGCTTTCTGGAAAAGAAGCTGAAGAACAGAGGGATGAAATACTGAAGATTTAATACTGTTATAGCTTGGCTAGATTGTTTTTCATTTTCTTTGGCCTTCTGCATTAGAGTGTTTTTGAGAGGTTATTTGAAAATTGTTACTTGAGCAGGTGAAGGGAGGTTACTTTCTGTTACCATTCACTTTGCATTGACAGTTGGAAATGTTGACAATTCAAGTTTAGATATGGGAGCAAATGGAACTTTTGTGTGAAATTTACTAATTTGGAATTGGTGATAGGAAAAACCATGTACCTGATTGTTTGTTGCTGGCCAGATTTGCCTTAAGAACATCAAACCAATTAACCAAATGAAGTTGGAGGAAAGGATCATGACTAGAAACTGACTTGTTAAATTATTACACCATCTTACTTGAGCAATCAACAGTAAAAATAATAAGAGTATGACAGCATTCTTATAGTCTTTGAAGTAGTCTTTGAAAATAAGTCTTAAATGTTTATATAAATGAACAAAGAAATGTGTTCTGCAAAACCTTTTATTATAGATGAAAAGGTGATTTCAGTCTTTAAAACATTTTTTTAAAATGTGGAACTATTACACATGTTGAAAAAGTATAAATCTAATATATAGTAGAAATGAACCCCACTTGACCTTTACCCAGATCAAGATCATTGCTACTCAGTGGCCCTGATGTATGCCTTCCCAATCCCCCACCTGCCAACTTTTATAGTGATTAATAAATCCTTTTTTTTTCTCATAAGTGATGAAACTTTGTGTATTGCTAAATAACATAGTTTAGTTTTGCCTATTTTTAGACTTTAGATAAATGTGGCTTTGGTGTTTCATTCTTTTTGCCCAGCATTGTTTTTGGTCAAAGAGTAGTCAAGAATATGTGGCTAAGAATTTGACTAAGCATTTTATCCACCTCAGGAGATTGTCTGCTCTTTTATAGCAGGAAGTGCTTATAAGAAAGGAAAGGGGAAGACTATACCTCTTCACTTAAGATTAAAAAATTTATCAAAGCTTAACTCTTAAGATGGAGACAACTTTGTCCCTAGATAACCTTGACAACTATTTTTAAGGTATTACCTGACCAGAGAGAGTCAGTCTTTCAATAGATACTAAGAATGCAAGGATGAGGGAATTGAAGGTGGAGACTGTGCTTTCAAGAGACATGATAATATGAATGCACAATTACTAGTTTTAAAGCTGTGATTTTTAATGGACATGGCAGCTCATACTTGTAGTCCTAGCTACTCAGGAGGCTGCAGTAACACATTCACTTGAACCTATGAGTTCAAGACCAGCCTGGACAGCATTGGGAGAGCTCATCTCAAAAACAAAAACTATGGCTTTTATCAGCTGTTGCTTATATTGAAGTATATGTGTGTATTAAAATTGAGAGTAGTTGATCGGTAATTTTTGAAATAAGGAAACTGAATACTGGAAAAGAATCTGAACTGAAGGAATTTAGGAGAACCGAAAGAACACAAGCTACTTGATGTGCTGGTATTTTTGTAGAGGATTGTTGATCCTGTTTTGTGTGTGTGATATTTGTTTATGTTGATATGGAATCTCAAATATTGTGTTTCTCTTATTGCTTTCCATGTTGCTTCCTTATGCTATTTCATGGCTACCAATTTTATTCTTCTCCATTTCATTTCCTTTATTGATTTAGTAAAAGGTATGATATTATGAAGATTCCTTCAAAAACTATCCTCAAAGGATAAAAAATTTAATTCAAAGAACAATAAAAGGTTATCATTGGTCTCTATGTAGGAACTTGAAATCTGCTGGGATATGAGAATTTTTTTTGTGTGTTAGCAAATGTTTTAGGACATTGGAAACCTGATTCCTACAAGGTTTTCTTTTAATTAGCAGTTCTTCAATGAAACAAATATGAAAGCTTTCTAATGCATTTCTATTTACTGGTCAATCATTTAGATCAAATTTGATGGTATTTTTCTATTGTGCATAAATGTAACCCTTGCTACTTGTGGATAGTTTATTTTTTGAACAAATAATGAGCTTTTATCATAGTTAATTCATTGTTAACTGAAGAAAAGTTTTAATCTAGGACTGCCTTTCTTCAAACTCTCAATGTAGTCAGCCAGGGTTTCTATAGAATTCAAACTTAAAATTTAAACCAAGTATCATAAGGGAGATGTACAACAGACTGGGGATGTAATTTTAGTGGTGGAGTATTTGCCTAGAATGTATGAAGCCCTGGGTTTACTCCTAAGCACCGCAAAAAAAAAGATATATGTCCCTTCACCACAAAATCCCCTGTAGTACTTGCTGTGATATAATATAAATGCCTTATATTAGGTAGGCTGTATTTGGATAATGGTCCGACTTAATGATGTAAGCTATTTTTAACACCCCTAGTATTTCTCTTATATGAATTCCTCAAGCGGATATACTTTTCTGAAATAAATTAACTCTTAAGAAACATGGTAAGCATTGTTCTTTGAGGAATATCAATTTGATAATACCTTATTGGCCTTATGTGAGGAGGTAATTAGGTACAGGGGTTATTAAAACAAAATTATAAAACAAAATTACTTTGGTTAAATTTTACTTATTAATTTAATTGAATAGACTGGAGTTCTTTGGAAGACTTTTAACACCTGTTAAGTAAAAGCACTCAAGGAGACCAAGTCATAAATGACTTGGTTATTTGTTTGCCTGAATTGGTTAAGATACTGTTATGGTGATTTGAATTTTGATGCTCATTTTCCCTTGTAGTGAATAATAATAGTTTATTGTTACTGTTGCTATAACTTATTGTAATTCCTATTATAGACAAATGATTCTTTAAAGCAAGAAAGGTAATCTTCCTGCAGTATCTTACACAGTATCAGGAACTTAATGAGTGCTCATTAAATACCAAGAACAGACCCTTTCTCTTTAATAATCATATATGATTTGTTTTGGTCATCATGGTACTAGGTACAGTGAATCTTTTGTGTAATAATTAGCTCAATCTTGAATTTGACTGCTATGGCAGTAAATCATGTACAGTAACCATTATAGTCTTGCTCTTTTTTTTGTAATCCCACTTTCAATAAAATTGTTTTAATCTTATAGAAGAAGAAAGTTGAGGAAGAAAGGAGATAATAGTGTTTACAGAAGAAACGATTTATGTGTCATTGATTGCCATTAGCTGTTGGGAGGTGAACAGCTAGATGGATGGGTTAGGAAAATCTTTGTGGAAGATTTTAGTTTCATGAGTATTTCCTCAAAATTCAAATAACATGAGTTCTATCTCATGTTTTAACTAACTAGTTAGAGAACACTGAATTAGACAGTAAGGATGAGTTAATATCAAAAAAACCATATGAATTATGATAGTTTCATTGTTAATTTTGAGATGGTAAATGGAAGGAGATACCAATAAAAATTAAATTTGTAAACTGACATTTTAGGAATAACAAGAATTGAATTTATTGTTGTATACATTGATAGTAGTTATAGGCAATTAATATGCAAATACAGCGATACTTTAGGAAGCCATCATAGCTCTGACTGGTCTCATTTAAACTTTAACATGAGGTTAAACAATGCTAAATAAAAACACTCTTTAGAAATGAAATAAGTTGCTTGTCTCCATTAAAGTGTCTTTGCAATGAAAATAGCTTTGTCTATGTCTAATTACTGGAAACATCATTGAATATAGTAGATCTTTTATGTTAATAAACCAAGGGTCTTTATCTCTTTTACTATGAATTGAACTCTAGAAAAATAACAGGTCAGCTCTTTAATTATAGTATAATTTCATATAATAATAGCAGTATTATCCTGTGAGTCCTAAAACTGATGGACTATACTGATCTCACAAGATGTTTTTACTTAGCAATAATATCTGATTTGGGGAAAAAAAAATCTTTATCAGTGTGCTTTCTTTAAAAAAATCTATTATATTGAGTAGTATTTGTTGAATGCATTGATACTTGAAACATGTTATATGTTCTTAGTTTTCAATATTTAATAACTTTGCTCTGTGGACATTTAGTTTCAATCCCCAAATCATTTTTACTCTAAATCAGAGTGAAAGAAGGCTTTTATTTTTATTTTATTATGCTACACAGCTATCTGGCATTTAAAGATGGAACAAGATAATGAAACTATGTGAGATAGATGAAATAGATCTTAAAACTGTGTAAAGGCCAGTCTTGTAGAAAAAATGAGCGTGAGGAACAACTAAAATTTTTTAAAATAAAGATATTTTTTAAAGGTTATTAAATGAGCCAGTCACTTTATTAAAAGGCAGATCTCCCATTTAAGATAGTTTAATTATTAAAATAATTATATTTAAATAGCATCCTGTATAAATAGCCTTTATACAAAAAGTTTTCCTTTTGAAATAAAATAAAAATCATTATGTTTAGAAAGAATTTGTATAATTTAAGTAATGTTGGATATAAGTAATAACGTATCTTTTTATAAATTAAAGTATTTTAAAGTAAAGTTTGCATATGAAGTCAAATGTGTACACTTAACTACATTAAATTGTGAAGATTAAGGATAGCTGATTCTAGATGATGTGCCTAGAATGATGGAGCTGGAACCCTTATATTTAGCCCCAAGTTTTTTTAGTCTTCTCTGACATCCTTCTTCCTCAGTTTTTTGCTTCTAAATTATTCATTTGGATTAGCTAGTCAGTATCTGCCAAAACATTCCCTACCGTTTTGTTTTATTTTTTGTTCTATTTTTTTATTAGTTGCACATGACATATCATACATTTGAATCAAATGGGGTATACTTTCTCATTTTTCCAAGTGTACAGGTTGCAGAATCACATTGGTTATACAGACACATATATACATAACAGCAATACTAGTGTCTATTTTATTCTGCTGCCCTTCCTATCCCCCCTTCCCCTCCCTTCACCTCCCATCACTTACCTCTACCCAATCTAATGTGACACGTTTCTTCCCCCCCCCCCTCACATCATCATACATGTATTTTGTATAAAGATGAGGGTCTCCTTCCATCTTCCATGCAATTCCCCTTCTCCCTCCCATTCCCTCCCACCTCTCTTCCCTATTTAGTGGTAATCTTCTCATGCTCTTCTTCTCTACCCCATTTTGAGTCACCCCCCTTTATATCAGAGAAGACATTCTGCATTTGTTTTTTAGGGATTGTCTAACTTCACTCCCTTTTGTTTTAAATAGACTGGTTACTATCAATGCTATATCTGAGAGTATGTTGAAATTGTCAAGAGTAGAATGGTTTTACCAGATTTGAGATTTTCTTGCCTGCCCCTACTTCCAAACTTTATCATGGGAATTAAGATTCTTAAGTATTGTGACCCAAATATTTTTTTCAGTATTATTTAGAATCTAGAAATTCATGGTTTAATATTTAAATGTTTGCCTTTTGTACTTAAAAATAAATTGTAGGCATGCATTGAGTACTGTTGAGTTGCTTTAAAGCTGAAAATGTCACAGAACAATTCTGATCTCCAAAATGCAGAGCTTTGAATAAAATGAAACAATTTTCTCTCATGTCTGAACAAACACAAGAAGATATAAATAAATTTGTAGACACTTTTCCCAATCCTCAAATTAGGAAGATTTGGTTTGTAGTTTTCAATTATTGCAATTCTATATATGAAGACACCTCAGTATAGCTTGCCTAGTGTAAAGCAGTGCTTCAGGCAGCATGACTTATTTTTATATCACTTCAAATTTCTTGGATCTAAGATTCATAGGCAGAAGTGGAAGTGATAATAGTATTTCTATTCATTGGAAAGATTCTTGACATGTGGAATACAGAGCAAGGATATTTTCTGTCAGCGGTTCTAGCCATTGCATGACCAAGGCTTTCATTCATTTTTATTTTTCCTGCCCCAGATTCTTTCATTTTTAGGTCATAAAGAATTAAGTTACCCTCTTCAAAAAATAACCAAGTATAATGTGTTTGCTATAATAACCACTTTGATTATTATATCATATAATGTTACTCCGATAAAGTACCAATGTCAAGTAATTTGGCTAAAAATGTAAAGTGACATTCCACCACTTTGAGCAGTCTTTGCAAAACAGAGGGAAAAAATAAATCTGTTTAAAATTCAATAAACTGGGGGTAGAGGTGTGTGTAGTTTAGCAGTACAGTGCCGTCTCATTAGCACATGTGAGGCCCTGGGTTCAATTCTTAGCTCCTCTTCCCTCATTAATGAATATATCTGTAATTCTCAAACAGGTTTTAAGATAAACATGCTAACCCCTGTGGAATAATGAATGTTATTATTTTATAGAAATTGGTAGTTTCTTTTAAAATGTTACGGATATTGAAGCTTTCATATAGTTCAATATTTCTAATTACCTCTCCCTAACACCTTTAAAAAAGGACAAAATTGATTTACTCCTTTTTGTTATTTTCTTTTTTCACTCTTTTTCTTGCTGATATTTTCTGTTTGAAAAAGGAGCAATGTCTAAGGGATTTAAACTAGCTAAGTTGGATAGCTTTTGGTTTCTGTGGAATAAGGAATAAACTTCATGTGAGAAGAAAACTTAAAATTCCACTATTGTCATGTATGTAAGAAATAAGAAAAAATTATTTTTAGTGTTTGCCAAAATGAACTCTGCAGACCACATATCCTAGAACTTGCAGTTCAAAATTTAAATTTGGAAAAAATTTCTTGCCACATCCTTTTATATTGATTTTCAATGGGCATTTACATATTACGAGCTAAGATACTCATCAATAAACTGTTAATTTCAGTATAATATTTAGTATTTAATTTAGGAATCTTCATACTAGCTTTATTTACTTAAATTGGTATTTGTCTTAATCTGTTTTTTTGCTATTACAGAATAGTGAGAATGGGTAATTTATAAAGAAAAGGATATTTATTTCCTACATCTCTGGAGACGGGGAAGTCCGTGGTCAAGCAACCTGTATCTGGTGAAAGCCTTCTTGCTGCATTGTTATGGTGGAAGGTAGAAGGGCAAGAGAGCACACATGTGACAAAATGTACATCTTGCACATCTACCCACATATGCACACGATTGGTCTTGGTTTTATAACCAATCTACTTCCCTAATGATGACATTAATCCATTCATGGGAGCAGACCCTTCAGGACTAAACACACCTGTTAACACTGTTGCATTGAGGATTCAGTTTTTAACCCATGGATTTCCGGGACACATTTAAAACAACAGTAATCCATGCAATTCAGCTTGAGAAAGACCAATCTAGCTACTTTATTTGAAGCCTTATGATGTTAGGTGACTTTTCCAAAGTCATAGAGCTACAATTAGGACTTACAGCCTTGCAAATTTTAAATCTTTTTATTCTTTTGTTTGAATTATTGCATTATGAATGTGAAGGTTATGCATATTGTAATCAGCATTTTTTTCAAAAGAGTATCTGTTCATTTATAACATCCCTCTTGACTTGTCTTGGTGATTATTATGACACTTCAATATTCAGTAGTTTTTCAGCTTATAAGTATTTCTTCCCTTACATCTTGAAAACCAAAAATGTCCAGAGAAGGCCTGTGTATGCCTCACTTTTTTTTCAAGTGATCACTTTATTTTGGGTTATCTTTTGTTCTTTCCACCCAGAGTAATCCCTACAGTATTGCTCATTTTGCTTTTGATTTTATTAGTTGGCCAAACCACTTTGATTATTTTATCATAGTAAATTGTATGTCAAGATATTTTTACTAGGACTAGGACTGTTCCTCAGTGGAAGAGTGCTTGCCTAGCATGTGTGAGGCACTAGGTTTGATTCTCAGCACCACATATAAACAAACAAACAAATAGATAAGTCCAATGTGTGAGGCACTAGGTTTGATTCTCAGAGTCACATATAAATAAATAAATAAATAAAAAAGTCCATCAACAACTAAATAAAAATTTTAAAAGATATTATTACTATAGATTATGCATATTAATTATAAATCTTACAGTATGTGTGTCCTGATTTACATATAATGTGTATATACAAATATATAACATAATATACATATTATAATAAGAATATAATGCAAACTATAACATAATGTGATCTGATTATTAGTGGGAAATCCTATTTACATGGTATATTATACTGCATAATTATGTTAAAAGATAATGTAGCAACAAATAAATGTAAATACAACATAATTATATGTAATGTTTGTTGATTTTTTTTCCTATTTGAATGTGTGCCTGACAGATATATAACATACATTTAATATTATTGGTTTTTTGTATATTATGTAATATAGAAAGAAAAAAACACGTGTCTGGCTCTTTTGTCTAGATTTTTAAACTTTTAGCTAGTACTGGACTTAGCTGAATAATCATTGGATAGTTTTAGTTGATCAAGTATGCTATTTTATATCTAAGTTGGAATTTTTTCAGATATTTTTAGTTGCATCAAAATGGTATATCATCCTCTTTTTTGGTGTAGTTCTTTTGTTGCCAACTTCTTGTTTGTTCCATTTTCCGATTAGTTTATTAAGTATCTTTTATAAAGCGGAACAAACCTTTTTTCAAATGGATACTGATGAAAATTGGTAGTTGTCAATGCCAGTTAAAGTAGAAGTTAAAAGAATTCTGTTTTTGGATAAAATTTGCTGGGAAGAAGTTTTATTCTGTGTGTTCTAATGTCTTTTTGATTTGACATATGTTTAACTTTAAGTGGGAAAATACAGAGTAGCTTTAAATAGTCTATAAGACATTTTCAACCTTTCCTATTTTGCTCAAAAGTAGAGAAACAACTACTTTGTTTATCTGGTAAGTACAGCATGCTCTCTGCTTGTAAAGAGTCCTGTTGGTTACAAGAGTATAGGTTAGTAAGAGTAGTCTTAAGACAATTGCTTATACATAAATGAGTACATTTATAGATGGTGTGGTAGTGGCCGTCTGTATATTTGTAGGTCTTTTCCGTCCTAGAGTTGACCTAGTAAAAGTGATTTAGAAAAGTTCTTTTTCACATATCAGTAATTCCTTGAAATTTGTATTATTTTTCTGTTATTTAAATATTTACATGAATCTCTGTAATGATACTAGGCTTGAACATATCCTCATGTGAATTTCCATATTTTAAGTTTTAAAATTAGCTTTGTGTTTAATGTTATTACCTAGACAGTGTTCACGTGTATCCCTTGGTGAGATTAGATTTCTATTGTTTTAGTAGTCCTAGTAAAGAAGGTTATTTCCCCCCTCTGTGTACTTAATAATATAGCTGGCTAGCTTGGCTTGCTTATATTTTTGATCCTGCCACTAGATGGCAGGAATAATAAAAGGTGGATTGAAACGCCAACTCTAGCTGTTGGCCTTAGCAACTTTGTACTTTACGTTGGTTAATGCTGAGTTTGGGTATGCATGAAGTCTTTCAATTTGTAGGACTTGCTGTGTGAAAAGATCTGGTACCTTTGTATAGCTCGTGAAGGTCTAATATCAGGGTAAAGGAGAAGGAAGAGAAAACCTTTAATCCTTGAGGTAATCATTGATATTCTATCACTTTGATTTTCACTCTTTTATTGAATTATATCCTTTGTTGGATATACTTCTTTAATTTTCTGATTGTTTTGCTATATTGACATCCATAATTGGTCATTTCTTTTGGTACCTCTAGTTGTTTGCCCGCTTACTAGTTTGAATACATTTTAACCTGGACAATTTTAGTAGTTACATGGGTAAAAACTTAGCTACACTTTACAAACAAACTCTTAAGAGTGTCTATGTAATTCTTTTTATAAGACGTATTATTTTCCACAAGAGCCTGTTTGATGATTAGCCTTTAAAGAATAGAAAGGAGTCTGGGGGCAATAGAGCACGCCTGTAATCCCAGTGGCCCAGGAGGTTGAGACAAAGCCAGCCTTAGTAAAAGTGAGACACCAAGCAACTCGGTGAGACCCTGTCTGTAAATAAAAATACAGAAAAGGGGTAGGATTGTGACTCAGTTGTTAAATGTCCATGAGGTCAATCCCCAGTACTCGGTACCCGCCCCCCTCAAAAAACAAAAAAACAGAGAGGTGGACAGAGTGTTGGGATACAGCTTCTATGATTATGTGACATTATTTTCATAAGACTTTGTAAAATAAGCAGTTATATTGGCAGGGAGTTATAGACAGTTTCTGTGATGTTCCAGCCAAAGTCATCAGGAGATTGTTGGACCCTCAGTCCTATACCCTTAAGGAAATCAATTCTGCCAGTAACCTAAGTAGACTTGGAAGTCTTAGCCTCCAGATGAGAACCCAACACTGTTGACACCTTGATTACAGCCTTATGAGACCCTAAGCAGACAATCTAGGTAAACTGTGCCTGGACCAATGAAACTATGATATGTTGTTTTAAACCACTAAGTTTGTGGTAATTTGTTATGTAAATTAACAAACCTTTCTTCCTGTCTTTGAGTGTTACTTCCTGACTTCTCTCCATCTCATGTTATCAAGAAATATTTATCAAGTACCTCTTAGGTGGCAGGTACTGTGGCTACAATGGTGTGAACCCAAATAGATATGAATTCTAATCCAGAAGGGAAAACAGACTTGTAACAAGAATGACAAATGCTGTGAAAGTCATGAGATACAAAGAGGGCATATAATAGGATTTTCAGAACTTATTCAACTTTTAAAAACTTATGCTTTCCACATTGCTTTCTGTGATGGTTAATTTTGATTGTCAATTTGACTGGATTGAAGGATATCCAGAAAATTGATACTGAGAAGTGGGGTTATTGTTGTGACTGACTGTGGTTCAGAAGCCTTTGGAATTGGCTCATGGGAATAGTTTGGAAAAGTTTAGGTGTGGGATACAGAAAGCAATAAGCAGAGCTTAAGAGTGGTTCTGATGTGGGCACAAGAGACTGATAAAAATGCAGACAGTAAAGGCCAGACTGAAGATGTTTCAGATGGAAAGGAGGACTGTGTTGGAAACTGTACAAAAGCTATCCTTGTTAAACCAAGGGCACAGAATTTGGATACATTTTGTCCATTCCATGATACTTTGTGGGAGGCTGAGTTTAAAGGTGATTGACTAGTTTATCTGGTGAATATAATTTCAAAGGCAACCCAGTATTCAGGCAGTGGCATGGATATTTCTGTCTGCTTTTTTTTTTTGCCAGATTTACAGCAAGAATCAGGAGTACAGATGAGAAGAGTAGAATGATTTGGAAAATTTGCAGTTTGGTCAAAAAGAAGAATGTGTAAAGATGCAGCCAAGGAGGGTGCCCTTGCTAAAGAAATTAGAGCTGTTCAGAAACCACATTTGCATAGCGACTGTAGGAAGGATGCCTGGAGGGAATCAGAAACCTGCAAGTCCATAGCTATCACTGGCTGAAGGGTTGAGTCTGTGTATGTTTCTGGGTCTTGAACTTAGTGGAGTGCTGTACCACTGAGTTTCATCCCTAGCCCTTTTTATTTTGAGCCAGTCTCACTAAGTTACCCAGGTTGGTCTGGAACTTTTGATTCACCTTTTTAAAGAAAGTCGCCCCCAAAAGCCCTTCCCCCACCCTACACTGCCTAAGCCAACAAGGTAAAATATTCAGGGCAGCTGTGGCCAGATTAGGCCCAGACCTTGATATCATCTGCATCCATGTGATGCTGGTTTTTCAGGATGTAGAATGCAATTTACAGGAATTCCACTAATCTCCCAGGAAAGGCCGTGTGTTGCAGATTCAGAGTACCTTGCAAGTAGTCCATGACAGGAGGATGTGTGGAGTTGTGAAAGGTAAGCTGAAGCTGCAGTGGAGAGAGACCCCAAGAAGGTAGAGGTGCCGGAAATATGGACCATCTGCCAAGGGACGCTATACTAATAGTTGAGATTGACTTGGGTCTTGAGACTTTGTACTTGGACCTTCAAGCAGTGCTATAACAGTTAAGACTTTAGGGACCCTTGGGAAAGGGCTGAGTGCATTTTGCATTGTGAGTTATCTCCCACCCCCACACTGGCAGAATGTTGTAATTTGGATTTTAGTGTTCCCTAAAGGCCCATGTGTTAAACACTCAGTCCCTGTCTTGGTGCTATTAAGACATAATGGAAATTTAAGAGAGATGGGGCCTAGTGGAAGGTCTTCCAGTTGTTGGGCACATGCCCTTGAGAGAAATGGTGGGATTTTGCCCCTTTCTCTTTCTTGCTTTGGTGCCATGAGGTAAGTAGGTTTGCTATGCCACATGTTACCACCATGATGTGCTCCTCCTTACCCCTCAGCAGAGGCCTAAAAAAATAGGTCTCACCAATCACAGACTGAAACCATCAGCCTCCTCTTTATAAGCTGATTATCTTAGGTGTTTTGTTATAGTAACAAAGAGCTAACCACTTTTTCCCCTTTTAAAGCATATTCCTGCAATCACAAAAACTTGCTAAAGCTTTATAGTAGTAACATTATGAAAATAATGATACATGTACATTCTTTAGCCCTTGTATCTGCTCTTTCCCTGCCTTTTTTGCTCAATAATTTATCCAGGTTTAAGTTAAATTTCAGTTGTAGAAGCCCTCCATATGGTAAGCTTTCTATGGCCTGGTCTACCCTGCTTACTAGTATCTTCAACACCCAGTGTAATATATAAGGATAAACAAAATATATAAGGATAAATAAAATCTGATATGATGGAATTGGAGTTCCTATACATTTTTGAAGGGAGTGTAAATAGTATTTATTTTGGAAAATGATTTAATACTTTTGTAAATACATGCCTACTCCATAACCTAGGAATGGAATTGGCCACAAAGTATTCACACCCCCCCCACACACCCCTAATGAAAACACATGTCCTTAAAAAGACCTTTACAAGAGTATTCATTCATATTTTGTAAGAATGTATAGCCTCCTATTATTGTCTTAACTGGAAACAACTCAAAAACCCTTCAGTAAAACTATGGATTATAGTAATAGTAAAAGGAATAAACCTCAAAAACATGTTAAGTAAAAGAAGCCAGATTCACACATATAAAAAGTAGGATTTGGACTTCATTTACATGGAAAAAAAACTGCAAATGAACAAAATAAATATATGAACAAATATTAATATGTGAAAAAAGTCAGTGTTTGAAAAAGGGAAGTGACTGGAAAGGTAAGGTGTATGTGGAGACTTTCTGGGTTGATGTTTTCAGGTGATGAGAATGATGTTATGTATACAGTTGTCAACTCATTAAATCAATATGTAAGGTCTGTTTATTTTAATGCATGTAAATTATACTTCAGATTCTTTTAAATGAGAAAGTATGAGTGAGTCATGTGTCCTTAGTACCTCATGTGTTCTGTTCTTTGCTTGATTGTATTTGCTTGTTTGTTCCTGCTACAGGATTATCAGATATTGTCAGCTCTGTGAAGTTGGGTACCAAGTTTGCCTTTGTTTCTTAGTTAGAAATGTGTACTTATATGCAGAATGCCCAGGCTTATTAGTTCTGAGGTTGAAAAGTATTTGAGAATATAATTTATTCATAGCTTGATATCTATATTTTATGATTGCATTTTCAAGAAAAATATTTTCTTTATTACAGAATCTCATATTTGATGTTTTTCTTTATGGAGCTTCTTGATTTTTTTCTGAGAATTCACAAAAGACATGTAGTTAAGTATTGGTAGAGTAGTCCTGTTCCAACCATGATTAGAGATAGAATAAAGTTACATTTATAAACCAAAATTTAAAAACCAAAATTTTCTTAAATGTGATTTATTTCTTAAAACTAAATATTAATCCTAGTTCTTTTAAACTCACTTCCTGCCACCTATTCCTAATTTCTTGAGATATGTAAGAAATGGACCAGATTATTTTACTTTTTGATAGAAAAGTCCTTAAATACCAGAGCAGTTTGAAAAAGAACTAGATGGCTATATAACCATCTAATTTGCCTAATTAGTAAGATCCCTTGGTGGGTTCCCCCCCTGATGGAGATAGTATTAATTTTTTTATGATATAGCGGCTAGATCAAAAACTTGAAAAATAAGTATAGTCAGGATTTTCTAGAAACTAAAAATTGTATAACTATTGATGAAGGTAACTTGGCAGGTTTCTCAGTGCTGGTGAGTCTGATTTTTTTTCTTTAAATAGATGCCACTGTTTATGACTTATGTTGGGAAGTCTTTTAAAAAACAATTTTGAAATTCTGCAACACTTTTATGCACGCTTTTCTGGTAAGAAAATCCATATCTATCAGATTCTCAGAGATCCTCTTCCAGAAGGGTTAAACAGAGGCCTTTAACCTCTGTTTTCTGTGAGATTTTTTTTTTTTTTTTTTTTACATTGCCAGCTGTTGGTTGTGCCAACTTTTTAGAAACAACAAAACCTAAAGTTGACAAGACATTATTCCATATTGAACATTTGCCTGTACTAAAAACACTGTCAAAGTATATTTGATAGGTTTGTTGTGTCCCCTTCTTTTCTTCATTGTTTTTTACTCTTTCTGATCTTTTTGGCTGCAGAACTATAACATTTTGCTTCTGTGTTCCAAACCATTCTAGTTAACAGCTGTAAAAATGAAGAAGAAATACTCCCTTTAGCATATCTGATTTTTTAATGGAATCTTTAGTCATAATATACTTGTTCTCAATTATAATATCAATTTTATGGGGAATATGAACTTCTTGGCAAGATGTTAAGGAATGCCAGAATCTGAAACCCTGTGGCTACATGCATATCTTGTCACCTACCTGCTAACCTAATCTGCCTTAACTCTCCTATTTCTAATACTGTCATTATTCTTGGGGTGGTAGATACCCAATTTTAAAAACCCATGAAAGGGAAACAATAATATGATTTTTGCAAAAAGTTAGTTACGATAAACTTCATATTTTAAGAAAATTCACAATGTAGACTCACTACATTTTGATACCTATAGTCAGTTTTAGTTTAAGAACATATACCTTTAGCCAGGTGCAGTGGCACATGCCTGTAATCCAAGCGACTGAAAAGACTGAGGCAGGAAGATCAAGTTCAAAGGTAGCCTTAGCAACATAGTGAGCCCCTAAGCAATTTAGCCAGAAAAATGTTTCAAAAAAATAAAAAGGGCTAGGGATATGACTCTGTGTAATGGCTCTTAGAATTTGAAATAACATTGGCTTATGGGCTTCAGATATATATATATGTGTGTGTGTGTATGTATGTATATATATATATATGTATATATATATATATATATATATGTATATATATATATATATGTATATATATATATGTATGTATATATATATATATGTATATATATATATATATGTATATATATAAACTTCGGTAAAACAAATGTTTTTTGTATTAATAATAATTTTAACATTCAAGTCATTTAAAAAATATCCATTGTATGGTAACTGTGTGCCAGGTACAGAGTGTGGGATATAAACCGTCTTTGTTGTAATGGAGCTTATTTTGCAAAAAGGGAAACAACAGAACAAAAGGATCAAGATAATGTTAGTAATAAGGCCATGAAAAAATAGAGTAATATGCTAGCTAATATCTGGGTGTACTTAACGAGTATAGTTATGAGGCTACCACTATAGATTTGAAAGTAAAAGAAAGCCTTTTGAGGTGATATTTGAGCTAAAACCAGAATTTTCAAGTTAGGCATGTGAAGATTTGGGTTAAGTGCATTCCTCCAAGTAGAAATAAGCTTAGTATGTTGAAGGAACAAAAATAATGTGCCTGTAGCCAGGATATAGTTTGAAGTGGTTGTGTTAGGATAGGGTTAAGTCAGTTACTAAGATTGGTAATTGTGAAAATTAACCCCTTATTGAGATGCTTTTTTCTTTTTTAGCTTTTTATTTTTATTTATTTATTGTGTATGTTTTGTTCCTTTGGTTTTGAGATGGGATCTTATTATGTTGCTCAGGTTTGTCTCCACTTCTGGACTCAAGCAATTCTCTTATCAGCCTCCCAAGTAACTAGGAGTAGCTGGTTTACAGACACATGGTACCATGCCTGGCTGCAGAGATTTTTTTTTTTCCTTCTAAATAATGCAACAAAAATTCATATGTCTACAGGAGATGTTTTTCATTTCTGTATACAATACTAAGTGGTTTTGTGAGTTATATAGAGAACTGATGAAAGACTTTAGAGACCAGACCATACAGGGACCCACATAGGACCGAAAAAAGGATGTGGAGTATTCTCTGAATGAAAATTTAATTAAGCCAATTGCACTTTTTTGTTTAATTTTAATTTTTTTGTTCAATTCTCAATTGAAACCAGGTTCTTCTCCTGCTAGGCAAGTGCTTTACCATTGGGCTATACCACCAGCTTCCAGGTACACACTGTTTATTATCCTTTACCTGAGTAATATATTTCTTTGGAAAAATGTTTACTGTACTAGACTGGGAATGTTACATATTTTACACAACTCGTAACTGCACACTAGCACTAAATCAGTAGAGTTGAGGAAAATTTTTGTTAGGTTGGATAATATACAAAATATTCTAGCAGAGCTTTAGCAAATACTTATGAAACTTACTCTATACCAGGCACTGTGCTTGTTGCTGGGGACTGGAAGATTGGTTTATTCATATTTGCCTAGAGCCTAATCATGTGAGCTTGGTTCCTTACTTTGCTCTTTGCATGACCTCAAACAAATGACTAAATCTCTCTGTGCTTTTGTTTCACATAATTCTTGAGAAGGAAGGATAATGCCCATCTCAGTAAGTTGTCATGATGATTAAATGAGCTAATACAAATAAAGGTAGTTAAATAGTGCATAATGTATAATAAGCACTCATTGGATATTAAATGTTGGTTTTTGTTTGTATCATTTGCTTAAGGTAAAGGAGATTCCAAGTCTCAAGGACTTTCTAATACATGGCAGAGGCAAATTGAGAGGAACCAGTAAATTAATGCTATTTAGTATGTGTATATATATATATATGTATATATAATATTATATTTTTAAATGGTTAGTGCAAAGTGCAAAATCCAATTAGGGCTATAAAGGTGGGAGTGCTGACTTCTATCTGAAAAGATAGTTAAGATTTAGGAGTAGGTGTCTTTTGAGTTAGGTTTTGAAAGGTAGGTGTGGGAGGATATAGAAGGAATACTTGCTTTTCAGTAGTAACAAAATGGCTTATCCAATGGTATACAAGTATGGAGAAGCATTAATAGTACATGTTTAGGGAAAACTCAGAAGTTGGGAATATATGGTGAGAAAAAAGTAGGAAGGGGCCACTTCAGGATAGAGCCAGAAAAGGGAGTTTTAAAAACATAAGCACTTTACCTTATAGATTTGGGGAGACAACTGAAGGATTAGAATAGCTAACTAATAGTTCATTTTAGAGAGAAAATTCTGTTTTGTGTAGGATGTATTGGAAGTAAGAATAGAATACTGGAAGCCAGGAAGCCTGTAAAAAGACAAGTGAGCTAGATAGATAAAATAAAAGGCCTTAAATAGGGTGGAGGGAGTTTAAAAGATGATTTCATGGGACAACTGAATCTAAGATGTCTCCCAAAGAGCTGTGATAATGGTAACATTTTAACTAGAATAGAGAGCAGGGTTCATAGTGGAGGGCAAAATTTAAAATGAGTGCAGTTATAAATTACTGTTGAGCATGAGGTGCCTGTGGGCTGTTCAAATATATGGATTTAGAATCTGGAAAGGGAATTGTGTACTTGGGAGTTACATGTATTAGTTAAAGTTCAGGGAATGGGCACCGGAAGAGAGGAGAGGTTATAGTGAAAAGAAAATGAAGAAGACCAAGTCTTGATGTCAACATATGAGTATAATCCTGAAATATTTGTGAAGTACAATAACATTATATTAGGACTATGCTATTTCTAAAGCATTCAGTAGAACAGAGAAGTCAATATTAGTAAAAAGGGCAGAAGTTAGTTTCAGGCATAGAAAACACAGTACACAAACATTGAGATGCTTGCCTTGGGTGAAGTGTGCCTCATTTGGAATTTTGGTGTTCAGGTGGTGTCCCTTAGGATAGAGCCAAGTTTTTATTTAGTTTATCATAGATCTCTAATATATGTTAAAATGTTAGAAGTATAACATTTTTCTGCACTAGATTAATCAGAGATTTTTCTAATAAAGCTGATCATGTTGAAATAGGATTTCTTTAGGAAGGAATGTAAAACTCTGAAATTAGAAAAATAGAGCTTTTTCATGAAGCCAGTATCTTCTTAAAAGACGGGGCTTTTTCTTCTTGAATTTTCATTGTATGGTTTTTGCTACTATGTATGAAGAAACAAAAACTCTTTTATGGAGGACCTAGAGTAATGCTGGAAGTGGAAGAGATTCAAAGAATGAATAGAAGTCATAAGGTGTTGAAGATGGTTTTTACTGGTCAAGCAGTACTTAATAAAAGATTTCCGGCCATGTTTATAATATGTTATCTATTATCAAAGAGTTGAAATCTGAAATGCTAAAATAAGACATGTGTTGGATTTTTTGTTTCTGAAGTAACTGAAGAAAGGGCATTAACTTCAAGGCTTATAAGTTATATCTCAACACATTTTTAACGTTTTTTTTTTTTTTTTTGGTTGTTGTTTATATGTATTTTAAACATATGCCAGGGGCTGGGGATGTGGCTCAAGCGGTAGCACGCTCGCTGGCATACATGGAGCGCTGGGTTTGATCTTCAGTACCACATAAAAATAAAATAAAGATGTTGTGTTCACCGAAAACTAAACAATAAATATTTTTTTAAAATGCCAGTGTTTTTCAAATATTTAACTTTTGAACTCTTTTCAAATGAGAGTTTTATATAAAGAGCTCAGTAGATAAACAAATGTGGATTAAGTAAGATGGTATTTGTTGCTTCCATTCAAAAGTGTTTATCTATTCTGGTATTCCACTCTTGTCAGAAAAGTAGTTCTAGAGGAGGTCTTTGGAATCCCTAAGGTACTATGAACAGTCTGAGATCCACTTTTAAAGTTCATAGTACCTAGAAGGTAGTAGAAATGATTACATACCTTGATTGCTGCATTGTTTTTTATAAGAATGTGGATGATGGAATCAAAGTTTCCCAGTTTAGATCCCATCTTGGTCACTTCATTACTGTATGACTTTAGACAAGTATGATAACGTATTTGTGCCTTAGGCTAATCATCTAAATAGTATCCTACCTCAGGTTTGTGTGTATGATGACGGAATGAAAAATGTTTTTATTCCAGTGCCTAACAAATATTTACGAGTATTGATAATGACTGAAAGTAAGTAGTGTTCAAAACACATCTCATTACCACTGTCCCTCTTTTCAACTTTTCTTTTGCTTCATCACACCAATTCTCCTACTTCATGATTTCTGCACTTGCATGTTTGCCTAGCACAGCTCTTTGCCCTCTTTGGCTGCCTCCATCCTTACATATGTCTCATAGTTGATGTAAACTAGATGCCTAACAGAACATGGTATGTATTACTTGCTCAAGGAATTTTTTTAAAGAAATAAATGATTTTTACTTTGTAAAAATGAAAACAAAACAATGCTAGATATCAGCTTAAGCCAGATGTTTTAAATGGTTAGGTATCAAGATCCAGTAGAAGAAAAATACAGAGGTAGCTCTTTGTGCCTTTCCTTCCTTGTTTATACAATAGCCCTCCTTGATAAGCAAGTTAGTACCTAGTGTTTGTTTACCTAGAGAAATAATATAGCATTTGTTGGATAAGCCTTAAAACAACTCAAAATACTGTTTAAACCATTATGTTTTTGAATACAGTATTGTACCAGTCATTCTTTGTCAGAACTCAAGAACCTGTAGAGGCACATGCCATTCTAATGTTGTCAAACAAGACTTTCTGGGAGTCTTTGAAAGGTAGACTGTCAAATTGACACTGTTTCTATCTACAGGAGACAGTCTGCACCCTCACTTGGAGTCCATGTATCTTTATTTTTAATTCAGGAGGGGGGGGGAAAAGATCAAACACAAAAAAAACTTTAGCTAACCTGGTTTCTTGACTCAAAGCAATTAGAACCCTGGGGTGATTCAAGGTTTTGCCTAGCCATAAGGGGACTGTGTTGACACATAGTGGTACTTGGTGTGGTATTCCACCCCTCCCCCATCTTCCCTTTTGCCCTCCCTTTTCTCTTCTACCTTTCTTTCTGTTCTTTATCACTAGCATCATTGAGCAAAGTTGCTTTCCTCCCTTTTCTTAATTTTATTTTCCTTTCTGGTTCTGATTGATTTTTTTCTTTGTCTTTCTTGGATTTGTGACTTGTGATCTTGTGAACTGAACATGTATGGATATGGGATGTGTTTGCCTTTAATCACCCCTATATTTAGCCTGCTCTTTCATTGACAGAAGGTTTCCTTTTGTTTCTTTTTTTTTATTATTTCCTACTCAATCTGTTTTGTAAAGCCTAACTTCTATACTTCTGAGGTTACTTTTGTGTTCAAAGTATACTTATCTTAGATTATATAAGAATGTAATATAGAAGTGAAGAGTATCAACTATTAAAGTTGATAAGTCATTTTAATGCTGGTGTTATGAAAAAGCAACACCTCTCACGCATCCCCTCAAAGAGCAAAGCAGAATTGATTCGTTTATGTGTATGCATTTGGTAGATCATTTTAGAGAAATAATATTTGAGAAAAAAGACTGAACTGACCCTGATGATACTTAATTTTTACTTTTAGCACTTTCTTCAGCACATTTATTTGAGCTAAAAGTTTCATTTAGCTATAAATTAAGAGAAACTTTTATTTCTCAGATTTTCTAGTTCAGGTTCTACTATATGCCATATTATGTTGAAGATTACCTCAGTAGTAGAGTGCTTAGGCATGAGGCCCTGGGATTAAGAACCTGGGGTATATGCTTTAGGTTAATTTTCGGGCTGAGACATATTAAAGGGCATATTATAAATAGATATTTTGCTTCAGTACATTATCATTATTGTGATATTTCTTAGGTGGTTTTTTGAGTGTACATTCAGTATTTCAGTGTGATATAAGATGAACTAAATAGATCTTAATCCAGATGTTTTAAATGGTTAGATATCAAGATCCAGTAGAAGAAAAATACAGAGGTAGCTCTTTGTGCCTTTCCTTCCTTGTTTATAAAATAGCCCTTCTTGATAAGCAAGTTAGTACCTAGTATTTGTTTACCTAGAGAAATAATATAGCATTTGTTGGATAAGCCTTAAACCAACTCAGAACTGTTTAAACCATGATGTTTTTGAATACAGTATTGTACCAGTCATTCTTCATCAGAACTCAAGAAGTATAACCGTTTTTTGTATAAATGCAATTCTAGTATTTACTAATCTTTTCTTGCTATATTAGGAGACAGGCACTTGGAATTTTCTTGGCTTTTGTAAAGTTTGTTGGGATGAAAAATAAATAAACTAGAGGCTTTACAAGGATTTAGGGAGGAAAAAGTAGCTTTTAGCAAATTCCTTATTCTTTTGTTTCCTATAAGTAAAAGCAATTATAATACAGTGTATTTTAATATCCAATAAAACAATACATTTTAGAAGACAGTACAGTTTATATATATTTAGCTTCTTTATAAAAGTGAGTCTTATAATAATTCTTTGCAATATGTCTATTTCTCTTCTCAAATTAATCACTTTTTAATTCTTTCATCCCAGGTTCTTACATGTTTACTTCTTTTTGAGAAGTAGTTTAATTATTTATATGCCACTTTCAGAAATGGAAAAACAGTTTATGTGAAACTTATTTTTTCTCTTTGAGTAAGTCTTTCTTTCATACATTATTGGAATTGCAGGTTGGCTTTGCATATATAATAATTATCAACTTTTGTCATATACTTGATAATAAATTCTTTTATTATAGTTAAAATACTTAAAGTTGCTCTGATCACATTAGCAAAAGGAAGGTTATGATAATGTTATTGGACTCTTTTTACTACTATGTTTCTCTTTTTTTAATTTTAGTATTTACTTTGGCTGCTAACTTTTAATGTCATTTTTGAGCCAACTCACCTAGTTTTACTTGGGGAAAACTTATAATTTGTGGGTGGGGGGAGTCTGTGTGTATATGAAATTTCCCATAATAAAAACTTTACACATATATATGTAGTTTTTATTGTGTTTTGCTTTTTGTGTGCCAAGGATCAAACTCTAGGGCCTTGTGCTTGCTAGGAAAATGCTCTACCATTGAGCTATATCCCTAGCCATGTATATACTTATTAAATTCTATAAGTTTTATATATACATACATGTCTACTAGATATATACATGCACATATCCGGTTTTCTTGGAAAAGTTCAATTGTACAGGAAAGTAGAGCTAATGTTACAGCGACCCTTTATGTATATATCACCCAGCTCCAATGATTATAAATATATGGTCTTATGTATAACACCTTCCCCCAACTATTTAAATAATTTTTAAAAATATGTGACTTGGGGGTTGGGATTGTGGCTCAAGTGGTAGAGTGCTTGCCTAGCATGGGCGGGACTCGGGTTCGATCCTCATCACCACATAAAAATGAAGGCATTGTGTTGTGTCCATTTACACCTAAAAAATTAATATTAAAAAAAATATGTGATTTGGACATGCCAAAATGAAAAACTACTTTCGTGCACAGTTGCTTTAGTTTTTGAAGAAGGGAATAGAATACAAAAATTTAAGGTTTGTTAATAAGTAAATGTGCCAAGAATGAATCATACAGTAAACATTACTTGGGTGTGGTGATACATGCTTGTAATCCCAGCGATTTGGGAGCCTGAGGTAGAAGGATGGCAAATTCTAGGCCATCCTCAGCAACTTAGCAAGACTCTGTCTCAAAATAGAAAGGGCTGGGGTAGCTCATTGGTAGAGCACTCAAGTGTGAGGCATTGTGTGTTCAATCCCCAGTACTGAAAAATAAACAAAATTAAATAAACATTAATTGAATCTTATGAGGGAAGTGCTGGGAACTATGAGATACCTCCAGAGTACAAAAATCACTAAGAAGATATTTCACTGTGAGGTAAACCTAGAATAGAGGTTCCCACATGATGTTTTGAAAGCACAAATTAACGTGGACTTGCAGAAGCTGGGTAGAATAAAATATTAGAGAAAGCATCTTTATGAATAATTATAAGCTTCAGGTATGAGATGATTGCATGAAATGGGGAGAATAAAATACATGGTTTTGGCAGGTTTCTAGATAGGCAAAACAAAGATCTGAGAAAAAAGACTATGCTAAAATTGCTCAAAAGAGGGTATGATTAAAACATACATTCCATTTTTCGTTATTTTCTGTAGTAGAAAAGAGTAGTTGTATGTGTCTTATTTGTTTTGCGTGACTTTTTTTTCTTTTCTTTTTTCTTTTTGGTGGTGCTGAGAATTGAACCCAGGGCCTTGTTCATGTTAGGCAAGCACTTTACCAACTGAGCTATATTTCTTATTTAGTTGTAGATGGACACAATATCTTTATTTTGTTTATTTATTTATTTTATGTGGTGCTGAGGATTGAATCCAGTGCCCTCCACATGCTAGGTAAGCGTTCTACCACTGAGCCACAACCCTAGTCTCTCATATATTTTTTTTTTAAATTGGAATTTTAGTGCTACAACTGAGGCATCCTGGAAATTTGCATAAAAAAATAAAAACTATTCTTTTTGTAGTGAGAACTGAATCTATCACAGATTTGTGTTATGTTATAAATCTAGTTTTGGGCACTTCCAGTTTAATATTTATAAACATGATGAAGAATTATTATGTAGTCACTTGATCTTAAACCAGAATTTTTTATGAGATCCAAAGCAAACTTTCATATCATTTAGTTGAAGAATATTATTTAACCCCAAGGAAAACTTAAAAAAAAAATTCTTTTATGCATATCAGTCAAGTTTTGTACAAACTTAAGTCTGAACTTAATTTCTGTTGTCTTTTGAGTTCATGAACATTTTATTTGAAAAAAGATACTACTTTAAAAAGTATCCAGGAACTTACTCCATTTTGGAATTTATGTTGTTTATCTTTGTTAACTTAAGTTTTACTTTGAACAAAATTGATATTTATTTGTATTTGTATTCTTGTTTAAATGCGCTTTGTTAACTAAGTTTTACTTTGAACAAAATTGATATTTATTTGTATTTATATTCTTGTTTAAATGCGTATATACACATAAATATACACACACACACATATATATATATATACATACATATATTTGTGATTGAAAAAATTGGCAGTTATAAGGGATGTCAAAAGGATAGAATGATGGGGGGTGAAATACTACTTCTTGTAAGTAGAACATTAAAAACTTGAAGTTTGTGAAATAGTCTAGATATCTCTGTTTTTAAGACACATGGATATTTTTTTCAAATTTTAAATTTAAAAGAATCTGATGATAAATTACTAGAATTAGTAAACATGCAAGTTGTCTGGTTACACAGTCAATGTAAAAGTATCAACAGATGCCTGTCAACATGTCAAATTAAAAAAAAATAAATCATGCTAGCATTAAGGTGTGATTAATTCTAAGCAAACATGTTCAAGACCTCTAACATGAAATTATATACTTTCTGGAGAGACATAAAGAAGACCTAAAAAGAGAGAGAATCTGACCTAAATCAGTAAAGGAGATAATCTTACAGATTCATGGATTGGATGTATCTACATTATAAAGGTGTTAACTCTCCTTAATTGATTTGTAGAGTAAGTGAAATATCAGTTAAAAATCCTGCCAAATTTTTTGGGTAGAATTTATTTTAAACTTTCTGTGGATATTCAAAGAGACAAAACAAAAAGCACCAAATAAAAATGTTCTACCATATGTCAAGATTTAATTTAAAATTGTAGTAATAAAGATAGCATAATATTGTTGCAAGGACAGAGGTAAATAACATTTGGATGGAATATAGAATCCAGAAGCTGATTCAGACATTAGTAAACCCTAAATAGAGGTGGGACTATAGAAAGATGGAGAAAATAGTTATTTCAATAAATGATGTAGCAAATATAAGGAGGAAAACAATTAAAACTGAATCCCTATTTGCACTACATATAATAATCAATTTCAAGTATATTAAAAACTGAAGAAGAAAAGCTTAAACTATAAATTCTCCAATGGAGAAAGAAATTGGATATCCTGATGATCTTGGGGTTACAAAGGATTTTTCCCCCAAGAAAAATACTAGCTCTGTCGTAAAAAGTGATAAATTTAGGCTTATGTCAAGAATTTCTGTTCCTTAAGTACCATTAAAAATGAAAAAAAAAAAAAAAAAAAAAGTCCTAGAATGAGGGAAGTTTACAACTCATAAAACTTGACAAAACAGCCCTGGTGATGATGTCTGTAATACCAGCTATTATGGAGGCTGAGGCAGGATGACTGCAAGTTTGAGGCCAGTCTGCAACTTAGACCCTGTCTCAAAATAGAGAGGACTAGGTTGTAGTGCAGTGGTAGAGCTTCCCTGGGTTCAATCCCCAGTACCACAAACAAATAAACCTGACAAAAGAATAGTACTCACAATATATGAAAAGTATTCAAATCAACCAAAAAAAAAGTGCAAAGTACTTAAAAAAAATTTTTTTTTGTAATTGTAGGTGGATAGAATGCCTTTGTTTTATTTATTTTTTATGTGGTGCTGAGGATCAAACCCAGTGCCTCACACATGCTAGCAGGGGCTCTGCCACTGAGCTACAGCCCTATCCTGCAAAATGCTGATCACACTCCTCCCCACCCCAGGATGCATTATGGAAATGCAAATCAAAACTACAATGAAATATCAACATAGTCACTATTGGCAAAATTAAGAAACTTGATAATCCTAAATGTTGATGAGAGATTACTAAACAAGAATCTTGGGTGAGTATTTATTTATGTATCACCACAGGCAGGTAGTTAACTGTTGACCAGGGCAACTGATTAGTTGAGTGTTGTGTATAGGGTGGGGCATGAGTTTAGGGTACTGAGTTGTAGTTTCAAAAAGAAAATAGGGGACTGGGGTTGTGGCTCAGTAGTAGAGCGCTCGCCTCCCACCTCCCATGTGGAGACCCTGGGTTAGATCCTCAGCACCACATAAAAATAAGTAAACAAAATAAAGACATTGTGTCCATGTATAACTTTAAAAAGGTGGGGGGATCACTACTAGTTGAAAAAGCTAAGTGAAATAAGAGTGTATTGCCCTTTATAGTCTTGTCATTTCATTTTCAGGATATAAGATGGGAAAGTCATAGGCTGCTGAAAAGAACATTTATAGAAGTGGGTAGAAAACTGGGCCAGAAAATAATAAAGAAGGAATAGTGACAATTCAAGTAGGAAGAAGTTATCTGAAAATTAAATAGCATGGTTATGTAGGGATCTGTAAGGGAGTTGTGGGAGCCTGAAAAAAAAATGGGTACCAGGAATGACTTGATCATAAGGATAAACTAGGACTAAACACAAACTACTTTCATTTCTAATTTGCTTTTTGGTGTCCTAGCTAGGTTTTCAATAGAATCATAATGGGTTAGTTAACTTTTTAATTGTAGGCTTGGATCACAGGAAATGTATAGTTAAATTGGTTCTTTAACTTTGGGACCTATTTAATGTTAGCATCTGAGGAAGTGATTGGATCTCATCTCCATTTAAAAGCATTATGGAATCAGTTATTCATTCATCATTTATTAAGAGGGTTGAACTATGTACTATGCTGGTGTTGGGAGACTCCATGATACCTCCTCCATAGAGGTATTGAAAACAAGTGTGAAATTGGTATTCGTGGCAAGCAGTAGGAAGAAAAGAAAAATACACTGAACCTTTTCTGATAGGTACAGGTTCTTTTAGAAATGTGCTGAAGTGTAAAGGGTGCGTTAACCAGACTGAAAGGGTGGCAATAGTGATGTAGGCACAGGGGATTCAGTCTAAAGATTCTGTGAAAGGAGGGGAGGAGGTGATTCTAGAGGACTGAAAGATGGGTGTATGGAAAGTAGGATAGTAGAATGGTATGAGATAAGACTGTATCTTATCTATGTATGAGCTAGAGAAAGTATAGTTTCAACCATTATGTTAAGAAGTGGAGGTTTTTTTCTCTTTAATGTTGAGAGCTAGGTAGACTTTGTATATATAGTTCAAGTTGAGAGTCAGATTATGCTCACTTTTGCATTTTGAAAGGACCTTCCTTCTGTGGCATGGTACACAGATTGGGGAATTAGAAGATTGACAGAATAGATGAAAGGTGACCAGGTAGAAACTATTTCAGTAGTTTCATTAAAAGACATTAGCTTGGATTGGAGTACTAGTAACAGAGTAGAAAAATAGTGGACAGATTTACAAAGTATCTAGAAAGTAAAGTGACAGCCTTGTTAGGATTTGTGTATAGGATGTAAAAGAGAAGGAACTCTGAAGGATGACTCCTAAATTTATTTATTTTTTAAGTTAGGCAATAGAGAACATAATGTAGACATAGTGTGTGTATTTGTATTGAAGGTGTATGAGAAGCGTCTGATGGTGACATTAGTTGGATGTTGAGTTTGAGATGCCTTAGTGACGTTCAAGGGGAAAAAAAGCACATACGCAGTTAGATAATGCTAGTTTGAACATGAGAAGAAAGGTCTAGGTGGGGAAATGTTAAGTCAGGAGCTAAAGGCCTGGGTGTGACTGATGTCCCTTGGGCAGAGATTTTAGAATGTACAGAAAGCAGAAATGGGCACTTGAGAGGTGGTGGGCAAAAAAAATCAGGAGACTACTATAGTCATAAAAGTCAAAGGAAGAGAGTAATTTGGTAAAGAGGGAGAATTATGTAAAGTCGAAAATGAAAAATACTCCTAGAAAATTTTGATGAAGTTGGGATCACATAGTTCCTGTTTTTAAAAACATGTTGTTAATCACATTTTGGGGTAAGTTTATTAAAATGAATAATTAGGTTGAAAATTTAAAACCTCAATTCTTGCCATTATCCTATAATTAAAATATTTTCACAAGTTTTGGAGGTATTACTTACTCTGTGTGTACTTATTTTCCTGTGGTGATTCTCTTCCTTCTGTAGTTTTTTTATTGTTTATGAGCTCATCCGGGCTCTTCAGGGATGTTTAGGGGTTTTGTTTGTACTGTTATTTAGGTGTTGAAGTCTGTTTTTGATGATAGTTTTGTGGCTTAAGGATTCCTTATAAATTTAGACTGTACTCTTATGCATATTACAAAGGTTAGGTCTGCTTTTTTGTGGGTCTCTTTTTCCTTCAGAAAAATATGTCACTTCTGTGGTGGTGGATAAATCATTTTCCATCTTCTTTTACTGTATAGACTTTCCGTGGCCCTGTCTTTATAAGCAGAATAAATTCTTTATTCAGAAACAAAGTAGTTTGGATTTCCCATTCTAAGTTTAGCTTAGGTAAATACTTTTTTAGGTGGGAGGGTAACAATCCTAGTATTGTCTTAGTCATTCATGTTACTGACAAAAAAAATTATTGTTTTATTTAAAATTCTGATTTTAAAAATTCTCTCCGAAATTTTGAATATATTACGGCACTGTCTTATAGCATCTAGTAGTTCTGCTGAGAAAAATATAGTATTAATCTGATGTTGTTATTCCTTTATAGAAAATCACCTTTTCTCTGAAGAAATGATTTTAAAGTACTTTATCCTTAGCATTTTGAAATTATTGGGTTTTGTGATCTCTGTTATAATTCATTCTTTGTAAAAATATTTATTTTTTAGTTGGACACAATATTTTTATTTGATTGATCAAAACCAGGGTCTCACACATGCTAGGCGAGTGCTCTACTGCTGAGCCACAACCCCAGCCCTATAATTCATTCTTTACTTTTGTCCAATAGACTGTTTAACCTAGCTTTGATTTTGTTTATCTCAACAACTTTGCCATTCACAAATCATAAATCTGTTTCATTAATTCTAATAACAGTACCTTCCAAGTACTTCAAATTGTTCACTATGTTATTTGTTGTTCACTCATTTTAGCTACCTTATGATGTGGGTGATATTGTTATCTCTGTTTTACAGATGAAGAAGGTAAGGCACAGAGAGCATAAGTAACTGGTTGGTTCAGTAGAGTCACAGCAAGATAAGCTAAGGTTCAAAATTAGGCAGTGTGACTCTAGAACCTGGACTTCTGACATCCAGGTTATACTTGTATCTCAGTCTACTGTAAAGGTTTTCTTCTTTCTGTTTCCTAAGATGATATTCTTTTTGCTAATTTTGTTCCTTACCTCTCATGGTGCTTATTTTCTCAAATGTTTGATTTTTAGGGTGTGCTCTTATTAGTATTTCATAAGTCTGTCTAAAAGTGCTACAAAATTGGCATGTAGTGATTGTTGTGGAGTTATGTTTTGCTGTTGGGAAAAATGTGTCAAACTGATTGGGGGCATGAGGATTTTCTGTGTATCTTGTGTGTCTAGCATTGTCCTACCTCTTACCTTATTTGACTAAAAGTAATTTCTTTTTAAGGCCATACGTATTCATGTTTTATAGTGCTATTTATTCTTATTTGTTTAGTACTATTATAGTTTTTCTTTTTGTAGTTTTTAGTGGCAAAGATATTTGGCAATTATGTTATATGCTGCTTATTTCATTTTTTAAATATATTTTTTTATTTTTATGTTTTTAATTTAATTTTATTTATATGTGGTGCTGAGAATTGAACCCAGTGCCTCATACATGCTAGGCAGCTCTCTAAGCCCTGTTTATTTTATTTTGATGCTATCTTTTGTCTATAGTTTTAATTTTTTGAGAGTTGTGGACTGACTTGTTCCTATAATGAATTCTATTGAGTTACCACTTTTTTCACTCAAATTGTAACCCTCTGTCCTAGGTCAAGGAGTGACCACATATTAACTTGAGCCTTACTAGTTCTGTAGGCATAGTTTCTTGGGGCGGTGGGGGGTGCTTTTAGTAATATTAGAGATATAAGTGTATTTCTTTACTTTTTAGGTAATTTATCTATTTGAGTTGGAGAAAAATACTATAAAAATATATATGTATAGCCACAAAATTTAACATAAAGAGCTATTTTTTTCTGTTAATTGGTTTTATAACATTGTTTTTCTCTTTTCTCTCAGGTTTAACTATAGATCAACACATCATCTTGCATCTCATGGGTTCTATGAATTTTTAAATTGGTTTGATGAAAGAGCATGGTATCCACTAGGAAGAATAGTAGGTGGTACTGTAAGTATATTAGTAGTTGTTTTTATTAATTGTAAAATTTTATGGTTACTTATGTAAATTGTTAATTGCTAAAGGGAAAGAGTTTCTTGAAAACTTTGTATAATTTACAACATTTTCTGTGGCTAATTACCCAGTATTTTCATAGATTCTTTTCTTGATAAATTTTCTCCCAACCTGTTTTGTTTTGGGGTTAGTTCACAGTGGCCACTATTTCTAAATGGTAGAGGCTGGATAGGGATCTACTGTCACAGTGTATCTCAAGTTCAGATTGTTTTATTCTATTCTGTATCTCAAGTTTAGATTGTTTTATTCTATTCCGTAGTAACTTGGTTAATATAATTTAAGAATTTTGAGTATAAGAATTTTAAAGAGAAGGTGAAAGACAAAGCAGCTATTGAGGAAATCTTTGTTTGATTTTTTTTTTCTTCCCCTTGATCAATTTCACCAAAGGTTTATCAGTTTCATTAAGTTTTCTTCTTAATCCAGAGAAACTTTGGCACTGTTGATTATCTGTTATATGTTTATTTTCTGTTAACTTCAATTTTTCTTCCATTTCTTTAAGTTTATTTTAATGTTCTTTTCCTGGTTTTTTGAGATGATCTGCTAAGTAATTTTCAAATTTTCTTTGTGTGAAAAGCTATACTTTCACACTAATTACTATACTGTATCATGTTCTTCCATAAGTTTTGTTGTTTAGTATTTTCATTATCATTGTTATTTTTTTTTTTAACTCATGGGTTATTTCAAATTGTATTTAACTTCTAAACATAAGAAGATTTCACAGTTATCTTTCTTTATATTTCAAATGTTTTGCTGTTATACAACAAATTGTGTACAATTTGAACCCTTTAAATTGAGAAATTGTTTTGTGGCCTAGGATATATTCACACTTTGCATATGTCCTCTCTATTTAGAAACAACATGTTTTCCATTATAGTAAGGTGTTCTAATTTGGAGCATCTTATCCTGATGTAAATAGAGATGAAGACACACTAAAGTAATTGTGATAGTCTCCATTGTGAATTAGAGAGGTATTAAATGGTAGTGGTGATGGTCAATGTCTGTTACCTGTAGTTCTTATGGTGCTAATCTTACAGGCCTGATTGATGGCTATAATTTGTTTCCTTCAATTTTACAACTTTTTATCTTGAATTCATCTTCACTGGAGGCCTGTTGTACTTGTACTTAAGGAGTCCTGGGATTTAGGGCCAACCCTGTAATAATCTTTGTCTTCAGATCATTAGGGGTTTCATCACTGGTTTTAGAACATTTTTAGAGGTTATTTCTCAACTTAAGATTTCTTAAACCTAATGTTATAATAAATTTGGAACCTGCATTCACACGTTTCAGTGAGTTTTTTATTTCTCCTTTAGGACTTAGTTTCTGTTCAAAGCTGTGGAAGAAAGGCAAAGTTCCTTACTGCTTCACTTGTTGGATGAGTAGAATTTGTCTAGTTTAGTTTCATGAACAGGACCTGACTTTGTGCTGAGAATAAGGTCTTTCTGATCCTTCTGTTGGGTGAAAACCCTCTGACCCTAGTTCCTGAGGTCTCTATCAAGTCTGGGTTGTTGGTCCCCCCCACCGCTTCTTTTCCTTCCTTTTATGGGCTACCATAACATTAGTACCTACTTTGAATTTCATCTATATTTTTGATCTCTGGAAAATTGCCTTGTTTTTTAATTGAATGTGGCTTTTTTTTGTTTGTTTGTTTCTGGGATTTTATTTTTTTTGTTTTGGGTCCTTCCATGTAGTACTTTTATGTATTTTAGTCTGTTAGCTGTTGCTCAGTTGGCCGTATTATATGGACATATTGAATTATCTTAAGAAGTGTTTTCACATTCATTTCCATTTTCTTACATGATTGCTGACAAAATCATATAGTGGGACCTAGTGTTGAATGTGAAATGAAAGAAAATTTCTGTTTTGTAAGAATGATGATAAATTACTATATTTTTTCTTCCTTCCTTGAGTCCCTTTCTTCTTCCATGCATTAGTTAGGTATTGAGGATCCACTTTGTCCCAGTTATTATTCTTACAACTGTGGGGAAAATTCTTGCCATTCTGGAACTTATGTTATTGTGAGAGTGGGCACTTAATAGTTGATAAATAGTATGTCAAATGATGACAAGTGTTACAGAGAAAAAGCAAGGGAGTGAGTTGAAGACTATAGGGCAGGGGGATTTGCAATTTCAAATAGTATAGTCAAAATATGGAATTTATAATTTTATCTTTGTAATTTTAGATATGGAAAAAAAAGGAGTCTTGGGAGTTAGCTAGGGATGTAGATGTAAATGCACATTTTAATCACCAAGGAAAAGCTAAAAATAAAATTTACCATTGTTTGAATCTTCTTAATGTTTCTCTTTTGGATAAACATGATTTTAACTGTTAACTGGCCATTTCTTATATATTATTTCCCTTCCATTCCTAAATACTTTGACATAAAATCTTCAACCTTTCAGAAATCTCATAAAGTTATCTTTGAATTCACCAACTGGTCCTTCTTTTCTTAGCTAGAATTGTTTGCTTTCCAAATCTTGAGCTTAAAAGGAAGGCAGAGTTATTTATAAATGCTAACTAAACATATCTAAACATATTTTACATACAACTTTGTTTTGTCTCCCTTTTCTCCTTTTCTTATATGCATACAGTATGAACAAAATTGAAGTGTGTTAAAAATCCCAATCTTTAGGATAGGTTAAATTGAAACACTATTTTAGGAGTGAGAGAAAGAATAAGTGGAATCATTAAAAAAAAGTTTACCTGTAGTTTAGCTTTGTTAAAAAATTTTAATTTTAATTATTGTTTCATATTTTTTTAAAAAAATATTTTTTTAGTTGTAATTGACACAATACCTTTATTTTATTTATTTATTTATTTATATGTGGTGCTGAGGATTGAACCCTGGGCCTCGCACATGCTAGGTGAGCGCTCTTGTGCTGAGCCACAACCCCAGTCCTATTTCATATTCTTTTTTATCTAATCAGAAAAAATTTTATTTTGTACTACGTAAAAATGGCAATCTTTTTTGACACTTATTCTCAAATTTACTGTAAACAATTTGTAATATTATAAAGAAGAGAATGAATGTTAACATTTTTATACACCTCATTTTATATGTAATTACATTTTCCATTCTTTTTTCTTCCTAGGTTTATCCAGGGTTGATGATAACAGCTGGCCTTATCCATTGGATTTTAAATACATTGAACATAACAGTTCACATAAGAGATGTATGTGTATTCCTTGCACCAACTTTTAGCGGCCTTACATCTATATCTACTTTCCTGCTTACCAGAGAACTTTGGAACCAAGGAGCAGGACTTTTAGCTGCTTGTTTTATTGCTATTGTACCAGGTTACATATCTCGGTCTGTAGCTGGATCCTTTGATAATGAAGGCATTGCTATTTTTGCACTTCAGTTCACATACTACTTATGGGTAAGTAACAC
The DNA here is from genome assembly GCF_047511675.1 of Marmota flaviventris. NCBI lineage: Eukaryota > Metazoa > Chordata > Mammalia > Rodentia > Sciuridae > Marmota > Marmota flaviventris. The sequence goes on from NC_092498.1 coordinate 191,203,061, forward strand.
TTAATGATTTGCTACCATTAATGCCTATGAGCTTTCCGCTGAAACGCCTGAGATTGTACACTTTTGTGTTTTACTACTTGTAGTTCCATACAAAATCTTTATTATTATTCTTAGTAAATTTAATAATAGGTAACAACTTAAAATATGTCAGGCACTATTTTTTCTACATTATTAGATAAATGTGTGTGTGTGTGTGTATATACATTTTTGAATATTTCACAATAATCCTGATATTAATTTAGAGGTGATAATAACAGTTATTCTTTCTTTATAAGTCATACCTCCAAAACAGGGGCTATCACAAAACAACATGTGATGTTTGTGTGTGTTTGGAGGGAGAGAGGTCAGAAATAGAAAAAAGAAAGAAAATAGTTTGGCTTGAAATTTTTAAATTCTGTTTTAGAAACTCGCAGTGTTTATTTTGCTATTGACAAATTATTTAAATTTGGTTAATTTTTTCTGCATATAATATGATGCTGCTTCTTATTGTGTTCAACTCAGAGCTTGAATTTATGTATTATTTTAGCTTTAACTTATGCGTTCTACTTTTTCAGTGATAGACATTGCCCAAAAGCTTTGTGTATCAGTACTTTTTAAATTAAGGATGTTTTAACGAAATGAGGGGATGGCAGCATGTTTTGTTTATTCCCTCTTTAAAAATTATTTAATGTTACTTAAAATCAGTTGGCTAGTAGATATTTGTGCTCTGGCCTGAAATTCCAGAAGAGAATGTTGTAGTATGATTAATAGAGACGGTGTCTTGATCTTATGTTTTAAAAGAGAAAAAAGAAAAGCACCCCTGGAGATAAATATAATAGCAAGCAGTAGGATGTTGCCAGTGCTGCTGTATTCATCAAAAAATGTTTTTAAAAACTCTTCTCATTTATTATGAGCAGCTGAGAAAAAAATTTTAAATTTGAAATCTGTTTAATACCATTTAATAAACATAATTTTTAATTATAAAAATAATACATATAAGCTGGACGCGATGGCACATGCGTCTTGGGAAGCTGAGTCAGGAGAACCTCAAGTTCAAAGCAAGCCTCAGCAACTGCGAGGCACTAAGCAGCAAGTCAGTGAGACACCATGTCTGTAAGTAAACTACAAAATAGGGCTAGGGATGTGGCTCAGTGGTCAAGTGTCCCTGAGTTCAATCCCTGGTACCAAAAATAATAATACATTTTCTACCTGGTATTATCAAGATGTAAGTTGCAGTAGAATAGGCATGATAAATCTTTTATGTAAATTTTAAAGAATACAAACTATCCTATCTTTGTTTATACCTGTTTATAATGAAAGTACAAAATATGGTATATGTTCTTCATATACCCTACTTTAATTATAGTGTTTTTTTCCTGAATCTGCTTGGGTGATCGAGAAAGCAGAATTAAAGGAGCTTCAACTTATTGTAGTTAGAACTTTTTTTTTTTTTAAACAGATAATCTGAAGCAAACACAGTATTTTAATTTGAAAGTCTGGATAGCTAGGCTGATATATTCTCTAATGAATTAGGGGGAAAAAATGTCCTGTTTGTGCAAAATTTTAAACAACAGAAAGAAAAAAAAAAAACCCAAGGTAACTATCATTTACATTTGGGCACATTTTTTTAAAAGTTATACTCTTTAGAAATACAAAAATGGCATGTATGCTTATTTTCTTTTAATGTATGTGTCTGAACCATTAAAATTATGTCAAACTATTTTCCATATTTTTAAAAATTTTCAAAATTGAGATGAAATTCATATAATATGCTGAGCACTGTGACTGAGCTGTGACTGAGGTAGAAGGATATAAATCCAAAACCAGCCTCAGCAATTTAACAAGGCTCTGAGCAACTTAGTAATATCCTGTCTCAAAATAAAACCTTTTTCCTCGGAATAAAAACATATTCTTGAAACTAGCCAGAGCAAGTAGGTAAAAGAAAGAAATTGAAAGGATATGAATAAGAAAAGAAGAGCTCAAACTTGTTTGCTGATAACATGATTCTATACTTAGAAAATGCAAAAATCTCTACCAGAAAATTTCTAGAACTCATAAATGAATTCAGCAAAGTAGCAAGATACAAAATTAACATTGAGAAATCAACTGTGTTCCTGTACTCCAGTGACTAATCAGTTAAAAGAGAAATTAGAAAAACCATTCCATTCACAATAGACTGGGAATCAATCTAATAAAAGAGGTGAAGGATCTCTACAAGGGAAACTAGAAAACACTAAAGAAAAAAATTGAGGAAGAACTTTAGAAGATGAAAAGATCTCCCATGTTCTTGGATAGGTAGAATTAATATTGTCAGAATGGCCATACTACCCAAAGTGCTATACAGATTTAATGCAATTCCTATCAAAATTCCAATTATGTTCTTCATAGAAATAGAAAAAGTAATCATGAAATTCATTTGGAAAAATAAAAAGTCCAGAATAGCCAAAGTAGTTTTATAGCGAGAAATGCAAAGCAGGAGGCATCACAATACCATATCTTAAGTTATACTACAAGAGTTGTAGTAACAAAAACAGCATGTTATTGACACCAAAACAGGCAAGAAGACCAATGGAATAAAGTAGAAGACACACAGGCAAACCCACATACAGTTACCTCATACTAGACAAAGGTATCAAAAAACACACATTGGAGAAAAGATACCCTCTTTAACATGAAAGAAACTTAACTCCCATCTCTCACTCTGCACAAAACTCAAAAGTTGATCAAAGACATAGAAATTAGACCAAAAATCCTGCACATACTAGAAGAAAAGGTAGGCCCAACACTTCAACATATTGGCTCAAAAACTGACTTTCTTAACAAGATTCCTAAAATGCAAGAAGTAAAAATTTAAAAAATCAATAAATGGGAAGGCATCAAACTAAAAAGCTGCTTCACAGCAAAGAAAACAATCGAGTGTGAAGAGAGAGCCAACAGAATGGGAGAAAATCTTTGCCACTTACTCCTCAGATAGTACATTAATACCCAGAATAAACAAAGAACTCAAAATTAAAAAAACAAGTAAAACCAGTCAGTAAATGGGCAAAGGAAAGGAATAAAACAGACACTTCTCAAAAGAAGAAATACAAATGGTTAAAAATATATGAAAAAATGTTCAACATCTCTAGCAATTAGAGAAATGCAAATTAAAACTACACCTATATTACATAACTCCAGTCAGAATGGCAGTTATCAAGAATACAAGTCACAATAAACATTGATAAGGATGGGGGAAAAGTTACACCCATACATTGCTGTTGGGACTCCAAATTGGTGCAACCACTCTGGAAAGCAGTAGGGAGATTCCTTTGGAAAACCTGGAATGGAATCATTTGACCTAGTTATCCCACTCATTGGCATATAAACCCAAAGGGCTTAAAATCATCATACTATAGTGATGCAACCACATCATTGTTTATAGCAGCACAATTCACAATAGCTAAGCTATGGAACCAACCTAGGTACCCTTCAGCAGATAAATGGGTAAAGAAAATGTGGTATATATACACAATGGAGTATTACAGAGCCATTACAAAGAATGACTTTATGATATTTGCCAGTAAATGGATGGATTTGGAGACTATCTGCTAAGTGAAATAAGGCAATCCCCCAAAACCATAGTTTGAATATTTTTGCTGATATGTGAAAGCTAATCCACAATAAGAGGGGTTAGGGGAGAATAGAAGTTCAGTAGCTTAGAGAAAGGGGAATGAAAGGAAGGGAGGAGGGATAGGAAACACAGTGGAATGAATTTGACATCATTTTCTTGTATATGTAGATTAAGAGTTTGAGGTTCATTGGATTTGGAAATCCGGTCACTAAAACATCATGTGATGAAAAATGCTAACCTTTCTTCACTGAATTACCCACCTTGATAGCTTCGTGAGACTATCAATTGGCTATACCTCTGGATCTATTTAGAAACTTTTCTGTTCTGTTGATCTGTATGTATCTATCCTTACTACAGTATACCATGTTGTATTGATTGGTTTATAGAAGCTTCTGGAATTGGATTGCATAAATAATGCAACTTTGTTCTTTTTCAGAATGATTTTTGGTCCTAATTGCTTCATGTAAATTTTAGAATCACATTATTAACTTCTAATAAAAGCTTTCTGGGATATGATTTTGGAGGGCATTGATTCTGTAGATCAGTTTGGGGAGAATTGTTTTGTTGGTATTCTAATCCATCCATGAATGGGATATTTTATTCTATTAGCTCTTATTTGATTTATTTTAGTTTTTGTTTTAATTTTTCTAGCTCATTAGATTAGTAACTGAGATCTCTTCTAATAACACCTAGAGCTGTGAATTTCCCTCTGTACCTCACAGGTTTTTTAAATAGCAAAATAATTTGTGTATCATAAAGTTTACTCTTTAAACTAAACGTACAGTTCAGTGGCTTTTAGTGTATTTACCTTGCATATATTTGCATCACTGTTACCAATATTATAGAACATTTTTATCACAGCAAAAGGAGCACCAGTCTACTATTGTTCACTTCTCATTGCTGCATCCCCTCACCCACTAAGAACAAATAATCTACGTTTTGCCTGTATGAATTTGCCTATCCTGGAATTCTATGTACATGGAATCATAATATGTAGCATTTTATATCTGGCTTCTTTCACCTAATGGGATTTTCAAGTTTGATTTATTTTGTATCATACATCAATACTTCATTTCTATTTATGGGTTACAATATTTCATTGTGTGAATTATTGCAATGTGTGTATTTTTCATTTGAGAAAAATTCGGATTATTTTTTCCTATTGGCTATAACAAACAATGCTCTATGAACTTTTATGAACACATTTTGGACAAATGCAGATATTTGTGTACAAGTTTCTGTGTAGAAATTTTATAAATTTTGCTATGCAGTGTTTTCATTGTAGTTTCTTTTTCATTAGTATTTCTTTTTCAATCTTTTTTCTATCTCTTTCCGGGGGTTTAGGGATAGAAAAGGGGTTGGGGATTATATGTCCTAAATATGAGTATAAGCTCTATCACTGAATTACAACCCTGTTCCTAAATTGAAATGTTTTCTAATTTCCCCAGTAACTGATAGTGTCACTAAGGGGACTTGAGTTTTCTACCCTTCTCTAAATCTCTCATGACAACCCATTGTGGTTCCACAGGAAGGAGCTTATGAATGGAAACACCTGTATCTGAATCCACAGTTGGGACATCCTAACATTTGCTTATTTATTTGCCTTGTTACTTTAGTTTTATAAGTTTAAGGAAACTTACATATTTTGTACATTAGCCATGATTTTTTCCTCATTGTTGGAGTGAAAATAACATTCTGTGTTGCAGCTTCATGTGTTCTAAGCACAAGAAGAATTCACCAGATCTTTAGTATTGTGAGCCAAAACACGAGATGGCCTGTGTTTATAGATCTAGAACAATACTTTCCACTAGAACTTTCTGTGATATGAAAATGTTCTCTGTTTACTCCATTTAAGAAGTTATTTAATGGTCATATGCATGTGGCATTTTTTTGGTGTGGATCTTAGGTGTTTGAGTATTGCCTAGGTAAAATAATTTAATTTTATCTTTAAAATGTCCTAAATATTTATTTCTTTTAAAGCAATTAAGAAATGTTAACTTGTTCTGAAACCAAAGGATCTCAGAACTTGTGATAATTATTATGTCAAGTTATTGCTCAACAATACCCTAAACCCAATTAAAAAATGCTTTCAAAAAAGTTCTGTGTAAGCCAATCATTTGGATTCACTTAAATTTTCCTCTGGATTTGTCCATTACGTAAAAGACAAATTATTTGTAAATGGCAGTGGAATGTAGTTTTTATGCTACACCTAGGCTATAGCTAGTTTTGCCCTTTTTTCCAATTTAAATTCTTCTCAAACTTTAAAATTTAATTATAGGTTGTACATTTAATGTTATGTATTTTGAGAAAAATAAACCTCATCACCAAGCCCAAGTTTATCCAGATTTTTTTGTTTTCTATAAATTTTATAATTTATATATATAATATAATTTATTATATTTATATATGTAATCCATTTTGAGGTGGGTTTTGTGAAAGGTAAAAATCTGTGTCTATATTTATTACTTTTATGTATGGATGTCCAGTTATTTCAGCACCATTTAAAAAAAAAAAAAATCATCCTTTATAGAATTGCCATTGGTTTTGGTTAAAGACCGATTGATTTTTTTTTTTTTTTTTTGTGGGTCTATTTCTAGGCTACATACTGTTCCATTGATCTGTTTGTTTTTCCTGCAATATAATGCTGTTTTGATTACTATAGTTTTATAAGTCACAAAGTCAAGTATTATCAGTACTGTGATATTGTTTCTTTTTTTCTTTCTTTTTTGTGGTGCTAGGGATCAAACGCAGGGCCTTGTGCATGGGAGGTGTGATGTTCTTGTTATTCAATATTGTGTTGGCTTTTCTGGGTCCTTTGCCTTTCCATGTAAACTTTTAAATTTTTGGTATTTGTATTTTTAACCAAAACATATTTTACAATATTAAATCTTTCTATTATAAACATGGACTATCCATCTATTTAGATCTTTAATTTCTTTAATCAGAGTTTGCTGGTTTCCTTTATATTTTATATATATTCTGATAGTCATTCCTAAGTATTCATTTTTTATGTGTGCTTATACGTACTGTGCTCAAAATGGTATTTGTTTTTAATTTTCTATTCTGGTTGTTCATTGCTGGTATATTGATGTTTGTGAACTAACCTTGTATCCTAAGTGTAATCACTTAGTAGTTAACAATAGTTTTTTGATTCTTTGGGATTATCTGTGAAGAAGTGTCAACTTGATTCCAGTCTGTATCCCTTTTATTTCCTTTTCTTATCTAAATGCATTTACTAAGACTTCAGTACTATATTGGAAGTGATGAGACAAGACAACCTTGTTTTGTCCCCATCTCAGAGGGAAAACATAATTATGAATTTATATCTAGACTTTTATTGATCTAGATGAATGTACTTAACCTCATTGTACACTGTCTTAATTATTATAGTTTGATAGTACATTTTAAAATTGGGATGTACTATAGATTTTTATGTATTTATAATGTATCCTGTGACTTTGATAAACTTAGGTGTTAAATTTGTTTTATCTTCTAGATTTTAATACATAATAAGATCATGTTATCTGCAGAAAGGTGGGAGGAGTTTATTGCTGCTTTTCCAACATGCATACCTTTACAGTAATTTTTTTTTCCTTGCCTAATTGTACTGAGTAGGACCTCTTAATACCATGTTGATTAGAAATAAAATGGATATTCTTTCCTTCTGATTTTAAGCAGAAAACATTCAGGCTTTTATCATGAAATATTATATAGCTGTGGGTTTTTGAAAGCTGTCCATTGTCATAACTTAACAAAGTGTTCTTCATTTTAGGTTTGAGAGTTTTTATAATGAATGGGTGTTAGATTTTATCAAATGTCTTTTGAGGTGATCACATAGTTTTGTCCTATTTTATATTAATTTATGGTTTATCAGCCTCAACATTATTAATATTTTGAGCCAGGTAATATTTTATTATTTCTTATGCTTGTGTATAGTAGGATATTTAGGAAAAGTAGGATGTTTAGGAGCATTGCCTCTATACAATAAATACCAGCCAGCTGCACACCCATCCTCTCCTCTAGTTGTAACAGCCAGAATGTCTCCAGAGGTTGCCTGATGTTCCCTAGGATTGAAAATTTACCCCCAGTAGGCAGTCACTGCCTTGATTATTTTCAGATGTCAAAACAGTTTTGTACTTCTGAACTAAACTCCATTTATTCAAGATGTATGATCTGGATTTATATTGCCTATATTTTGTTAAGTAATGCTTATATATTGATGAGGGATATTGGCCTGCAGTTTTCTTTTCTTGTAATGTCTTTGGCTTTAGTATTAGAATTATAAAAGACTCCTAAAATAAGTTAGGGTAATGTTTTCTCCTATTTTCTGAGTTTTTATAGGATTGGTATTTGTTCTTTAACATTGAATTCACCATTGGACTTATGAAGACTTTAGTTACTAATTCTATTTTGAAATGACACAGTTCTGGTCTGATTTTTGTCTTCATGAATAATTTGACAATGTGTATCTGCTTTGAAGCTTTTGTTTCATCTGAGTGGTCTAATTTATTGGCAGAAATTATTCATAACAGTCTTATTTTAATTTTTGCACAGTCTGTTTTGATGTCTCTTTTCTTTCTGGTATTGGTAATTTCTATCTTCCCTTGGTTAGTCTGGCTGGCTTCATGTAACTTTTGGTTTCATTGATTTTTGTTTTCTGTTATATTGATTTCTTGGTGTTTATGATTTACTTCTACTTTTCATTTGGTTTGGTTTTTTTAAAATCTATTTCTATTTTCCTAATATAACCATTAAAATATATATATACTATAATTACTGCTTTTGCTGTCTGCCGCAGTCTGGCTGGGCACAATCAGGAGCCACTTGTCAAAAGAAACTAACTTTATTTTTAGAACCACACATGCCAAACCACACAGCTCCTCAGGAAAAACCCTCAGAGCCCAACTGCCACCACCGGCTTTCCACAAGCCTCTCTCTCCCACACAAGCTTCTCTCCACCTCCCACAATCCTCCTGCTCTTGAGGCCGATTGGCTGGGTCACGTGGGCGGAGCCAAAAAAGTCCCCCAATGAGCAGCTCCGTGGTCTGAAAGGGCAGGGAAACAGCCCAATGAGCATCACCGCAGAGGAGCCAATCAGCTAGATGTTGCTGGGGCCGCTGTGAGCCAATCATCAGCCGGCAGCTGGAAGTTTGCTGGCAGCTGGAAGTTTGCTGGGGCCCCTTCGGCTGTGGCTCTCAACATCTCCCCCTCTCTGTTTAAACAACAAGCATGTGGCTTAGGGACCGTGCCTGCCTTAGGTTGTCCAATAGTACATATGGTCCTTAGGTTGGTACCATTGCAATTGGATCTTACCCGTCACTGACTACTGGTCCAGTATACAGCCACACCTGTGGAGAGGTCTTTGTACCAGCGGGGGGTGAGGTTCTTTGCCTCACCTCTGTTGGCCCCCAAATTTTAGCTGGACGATCATGACAAGCAGAAGGGAGGAAGATACACCAAGCCAATTGACGGCTCCTTTTGGAAAAATTGTTCCACCAATGACATCATCAGCAAAAATACCCCAACACTACCACAAGTCGCTGCACCAACAGATAGTTCACAATGCATACAGGTGAGCTCACAATGTGTCCAGGCAAGTTCTGCAAGCAGTTCAGTGATGGCTATTGTAGAAGCTGTAGATTGGTTTTATCTTTGACTTCACCAGCACTGGGATGAAGATAGGAATTCTGGCAATAATGGCTAAAGAAAAAATTATGTAACATTACAGAAGGCACTAAAAGAAAACAATTTTCTTAACAATTTACATTGTCTTCACCGGCACTGGGATGAAGATAGGAATTCTGGCAATAATGGCTAAAGAAAAAATTATGTAACATTACAGAAGGCACTAAAAGAAAACAATTTTCTTAACAATTTACATTATCTTTAAGAGAATTATTAAATATAATGAAAAGGAAAGGTGAAAGTAAACAAACAGATCTGTTAACCTTCTTTTTTGTTTACATATTAAAACAATCCTCAACAGTTGTTTATCCAATTTAAATTAAACCATATAAATCACGTGAAAAAAATATTTGGATCCATTTTATCATGAGCGCTCATCATATATGATATATGGACATACATACATTCAAACATATAACACAAAACACAAGTGTGCACACATAATATAATACATACAACACATAACATTATAGTAAAGGCCTTATAACTTTTTACAGGTGAAATCTCCATTGCAATGTTTAAAAACTCTATAGTCAAAAAATAGAACTGATCAGCAAAACATTAAGCTAGGTCTGTATGAGCTCAAAAAACAAAATAGAACTTCATGATATGGCAAAGGGCAATAATAAAATAGATATTGAAAAAAGCATCTTGGTTCTGTTGCAGATGTAAGAATAGCCAAACTGGAGTTTTGGATATCAGTTGTTATGGATTTGAGCCAAATCATCTTCTTTTTGGTCTGTAGAAATCGCTTTAGTTAATCTTTCTGGAATCCAAATCGGCTGCTGTTCTCCCTGTGGAAACACATAAACAGACCCCCGACTCCAGACAATCACTGGGTCAGGACCTTGGTTAATCTCTCTGGAATCCAAATCGGCTGCTGTTCTCCCTGTGGAAACACATAAACAGACCCTCGACTCCAGACAATTACTGGGTCAGGACCTTTCCATTGTCCTGTTAGAATATCCTTCCAAAGTACCTTGGGCTTATGTACATTTTTTGGACACATATGCCTTTCCGCAGCACTAAGTCCTGATGAATCCAAATTTAAAAAGTTTAGAGTAAAAAGGGTTATTTTAAGTTTATCTTTGGGGAATATATACCCCTTCCCAATTCCTTCTTTTTGCTTTAATAAGTACATTTTAATAGTTTGATGAGCTCTTTCAACTATGCCTTGTCCCTGTGGATTGTATGGGATTCCTGTTATATGAGTAATGCCAAATGTTGAGCAAAATTGTTTAAAAGAGGTAGAAGTATAACCAGGGGCATTATCTGTTTTTAACTGTTTTGGAACACCCACAGTGGCAAAATTTTGTAAGCAATGAGCTATAACATCTTTAGTTTTTTCTCCGGCATGAAGGGAGCCCATCAAAAATCCAGAAGAAGTATCAACTGTAACATGCAAATATTTTAATTTTCCAAATTCTGGCAAGTGTGTGACGTCCATCTGCCAAATATGGTTAGGTATCAATCCTCTAGGATTGACTCCAAGATTAACTTGTGGTAAAAAGGTCACACAATTTTGACATTGTTTTATTATTTGTCTAGCTTGTTCCTTAGTTATTTTAAAACGCTTTTGTAAAGTATTAGCATTGACATGGAACTTTTTATGAAAATTTATAGCTTCTTCTAGTGTAGAGAAAATATGTATGTCATGTGTAGTTTTATCTGCTAAATCATTGCCCAAACTAAGGGCTCCAGGCAATCCTGTATGTGCCCTGATATGTCCTATAAAGAATGGATCTTTTCTGTCCCAGATTAGACTTTGTATAGTGGAAAGCAAAGAGAAAACAGTAGAAGAAGGGGAAATCCTACCAGCATCTTCAAGAGATACTATAGCATTAACTACATACTGACTATCAGAAAATAAATTAAATACAGAATCTTTAAACAAACCACCATTCTCAAACCACCATAGAGGGTACTCCATTATCAAAAAACGAACAAGGACCAGGTGTTTATCCACGACATCGTGGAGAAAGGCATTGGGCTCCATTGCCAAAAAATGGACAGGGGGGCCCAATGCTCCGGGGCCCAAAACCACAAATATACGGAGCACTGGAGGAACCCAGCAACCCCATCAGGGTAGTGCCCAGGACACATTGTCCATCAGATCCCTCATCAGACAAACCAGAGGGAGCGCAGGGTTGGACATCTGCGCCTCCGCCAGAGCAGTACTAACTCCAGAGATGGGAGTTCAAATCATTCCCACAGGGGTGAAAGGACCTCTTCCCAAAGGAACAGTAGGCTTATTATTGAGACGCAGCTCTTCTACTCTAAAAGGACTTATGATAAGTCCTGGGGTAATTGATCCTGATTATGAAGGTGAAATAAAAATTATAGCCAGTTCTCCAAAGGGTATATCAGTAATTTCACCAGGAGATAGAATAGCACAGTTACTAATAATACCCAGCCTACATGATAAATTTTCCAGTCGTACTGTAGAAAGAGGTTCCAAGGGATTAGGCTCCACAGGTGTAGATTGGGCTATGCTTTCTTTAAATTTAGATTCTCGCCCCATGCTAAAACTAAATATTCAAGGACATGAATTTAATGGGCTACTGGATACAGGTGCAGACCTTAGCATCATCTCTCGTCAAGAATGGCCATTACAACAAGCCACTCAAACGCTTCGAGGCCTAGGAGTGGCAACTAATCCCCATAGAAGTGCAATGGTATTAGATTGGAAGGATCCTGAAGGATGTGAAGGAACTATACAGCCATATGTATTGGATCATCTTCCCATAAATTTATGGGGACGAGATGTTCTAGATGTTCTAGATCAATTAGGTTTGACATTAACAAATAACATCAACCAAAATGCACCCACTATTATGACTAGACAAGGTTTTAGGAAAGGAAAGGAAAAAGATTAGAAAAACAAGAACAAGGTATAGCAGCACCAATACAAATAGATCAAGGAACAGACAGACATGGGTTGGATTTTCAGAAAGGGCCACTGAGACAATAAAAATTACTTGGAAATCAGAAAGACCAGTATGGGTTCCTCAGTGGCCCCTGACTAAAGAAAAGATACAAGCAGCCCATGACCTGGTCAAACAACAATTAGCAGAAGGACATATACAACCTTCTGTATCTCCCCATAATACTCCCATTTTTGTCATCAAAAAGAAATCTGGTAAATGGAGATTATTGCAAGATTTAAGAGCCATTAATAATGAGATGGTTATTATGGGACCTGCTCAATCAGGGATTCCTCAGTTGTCTGCTTTGCAAAAACCTGGTATGTTTTAGTTATAGATATTAAAGATTGTTTTTTTTCAATTCCAATTCATCTTGAGGATAGTCCACGTTTTGCATTTACTATCCCTGCACTGAATCATGAAGGTCCTGATCAGAGATATGAATGGAAAGTACTCCCTCAAGGGATGGCTAACAGCCCAACTATGTGTCAAATTTATGTTAACAAAGTAATCCAGCCACTTAGAAATCAAAATCCTGAACTACACATATTTCACTATATGGATGATGTATTATTAGCACACAAAGATAAAAACACATTGCTAGAATGTTTTGCCACACTTACAAACTTATTTAAAAATTATAATCTAGAGATAGCAATAGATAAAGTACAATTAAATTTTCCAATTAATTATTTAGGAGTTCTATTATCCTCAACCATGGTCCGTCCACCAAAAATTCAAATACGAGTAGATCAACTCAAATCACTTAATGACTTTCAAAAGTTATTAGGAGACATAAATTGGATAAGGCCTTATTTAGGTATACCAACAGGAGAGTTGGGACCTTTATTTGATATCCTAAAAGGTCCATGAGATCCAAATTCACCCCGAATGTTAACGCCTGAAGCAAGAAAGGCATTAAAAATCATTGAAACATATATGGAAAATACGCATTTGGATAGAATTGATATAAGTTTGCCTTTATTATTTATTGTACTACTAACAAAAAATATTCCTACAGGAGTATTTTGGCAAGAAGGTCCATTATTATGGATACATTTATCTTATTCTCCTAACACTATTCTTACTAGGTATCCTGAGGCTGTAACAACCTATGGTCCTCAAGCACCCTTCACTGTAAGCATGGTCGAATCCATTAACAACTTGAACATGACGCCAGCAGATTGGGCTAATATGTGTAAAGCTGTGCTAAATGGAGGACAATACCTGTTATGGAAGGTTGCCAATGAGGAATTTTGCAAGGAGACGGCTAGGCGAAATGCAGCAGCTGGTTATCCTCAGAGAAATCTAGATATGTTGTTAGGAAAGGGACCTTATGAGGATCAGCAGCAACAAATTGCATATGATCCTGGTGTATATGCACAAATTGCTGTAGATGCAATTAAGGCATGGAAGACTTTATAAGGACATGGAGGTTTACAAGGTCAATTATCTAAGGTAATACAAGGAGCTAATGAACCTTATGCTGAATTTGTAGATAGGCTTATTCAAACAGCTACCAGAGTTTTTGGGAATACAGAACAAGCAATGCCATTACTAAAACACCTGGCTTATGAGCAAGCGAATCGTTGGTGCAGAGATATCATTAGACCATGGAAACATGAAGATTTAAACACATATATTAAATTATGTAGAGACATTAATGAACAAGAGCAAGTCGTGGCAGGTGCAGTAAAACAGGCTTTAGATGCCAGAGACATTAATGAACAAGGGCAAATTGTGGCAGCTGCAGTAAAATAGGCTTTAGATGCCAGGCCAAGAACATGCTACAATTGTGAACAAATAGGACATTTTAAAAGGAATTGCCCCATTGGAGGAGGGTTTAACAAAACTAGGTATCAAAGGAGTAGAATACCAGGTATTTGCCCACGATGCCGTAGAGGGAGACATTGGGCTAATGAATGCCGCAGTCTGGCTGGGCACAATCAGGAGCCACTTGTCAAAAGAAACTAACTTTATTTTTAGAACCACACACGCCAAACCACACAGCTCCTCAGGAAAAACCCTCAGAGCCCAACTGCCACCACCGGCTTTCCACAAGCCTCTCTCTCCCACACAAGCTTCTCTCCACCTCCCACAATCCTCTTGCTCTTGAGGCCGATTGGCTGGGTCACGTGGGCAGAGCCAAAAAAGTCCCCCAATGAGCAGCTCCGTGGTCTGAAAGGGCAGGGAAACAGCCCAATGAGCATCACCGCAGAGGAGCCAATCAGCTAGATGTTGCTGGGGCCGCTGTGAGCCAATCATCAGCCGGCAGCTGGAAGTTTGCTGGGGCCCCTTCGGCTGTGGCTCTCAACAGCTGTCCTCTGTATCTTATATGTTGTGTTTTCATTGTCACATAATTCAAGATATTTCAAATTTATTTTCTTCCTTTGACTTATGTGTTCTTCAGAAGTATGTTAATTTCCAAATATTTGGAGAGTTCCCAGAATATTTTTTTCTTGTTGATTTCTATTTCTATTGTTAAAGAACATATTTTCCAATCCTTTTAAATATATTGAGGCTTGTCTTATGGTTTAGCAAATTATGGCAAATACAGGCAGGCCACCCACTTTTATAAATAAAAGTCTTACTGGAACATAGCCCTGGTCATCACATTATACATTGTTTATGCTTTTTTTCCTATTGCAGTGACAGATTTGAGTTGTCAGAGATATGGCCCCTAAACTTATATGTTTACTGCTTTGTGTGTTCAAGAAAATTGCTGAACCCTCGATTAGCATGAAATCTTTTTTAAAGTTCTGTCAACCTGCTGAGAGGTAGTTATTGAAATATTCAACCACAAAAATATTGTCAGTTTTTGTTTCTGTTTTATGAATTTAAGTATCTATATTAGGTCCTTATACACTTGAAATTTTTACATTTTCCTGGTATATTGACCCATCTATTGTAATGAATCCTTTCTTACAGTGAAATAGTTTTGTCTCTAGAAGTATTCCTTGTCTTAAACCTGGTTTGACTGCTACCAACTTGCTACTCTGATTTATTTCACAGCTTCTCTCATCTCATTCTTTAAATTCAAACTATTTGTGTCTCTGAATTTAAAGGTTTCGTAGACTATGTATAGTTAGATCATGCTTTTTTAAAATTCATCTAGACCATCACTGCCTTTTGATCGGAGCATGTTTTAGTTCATTCACATTTAATGTAGTTTTTGTTAAATGATTTGCTTTGCATGAGCCATTTATGGTTTTCTTTTGTGTTAAAATGTATTTTTAACTGTCATTTTAATTACTCTTTTTTAAGCTTTGTTATTTATACTGGTTGATGTAGAGAACTGAGAACAGTCTGCTTCAGATTAATACAAACATAATTGTGATAAAATAATAGCAGCTCTGCTATAACACAACTTTATTTTTTCCTTCTTCTGTGGTATTATATGAATGCTATTTCTCTAACAGTACAGATTATAATAAAATATTTATATAATTTTTACCAGTAAATTAAGAAGAGAAAAAATGTAGAGTCTTACCTGTTCTTCATGTTTACCATTTCCATTGCCCTCATTTTTTTCTTTTGGGTCTGGTCTGGGTTTACTTTAGTATCAGCCTAAAGGACTTCCCTTTGTATTTCTTGCAGGACAAATCTGCTAATAATAGAATCTGTCAATTTTGTCTTCATTTTTTTCACTTTTTAAAAACTATTGTGAGACACAAATTTTTTGTTTTGACTGTTTTTAAGTATACATTTTAGTGGCAGTATGTACATTCATATTGGGCACTGATCACAATCATCTATCTACAGAATACTCTTTATCTTGAAAAACTGAAACTCTGTAGCCATTTAACAATTATTCCCTCCCACTGCCAGCTCCCAGCAATCACCATTCTACTTTCTGCCTCTCTGACTTTGGCTATTCTAAGTACTTCCTGAAGTGGAATTATACAATATTTTGTCTTATTTAGCTGGCTTATTTCCCTTAGTATAATGTCTTCAAGGTTCTTCCATATTGTAACATGTCAGAATTTCTTTTCTAAAGTTGTGATAATATTCCATTATTCGTATATACCACATCTTTAATGCTGATTCACTTGTAGATGGATACTTGGATTGCTTCCATGTTTTAGCTGCATTGACCATGGGTTTACAAATATCTCTTTGAGACCATGCTTTCAGTTCTTTTGAGTGTATACCTTGACATGGAATTGTTGGATTATATGTTAATTGTTTTAAAATTATTGAGAAACGCCATACTGTTTTCCACAATAGCTATACCATTTTACATTCCCACCAAAAAGTATGCAAGGGTTTCAATTTCTCTGCATCCTTGTCAACACTTTTAACTTTGGTTTTATTTCCACAATGATGTTGAGCACCTCTTTTCATGTACTCATTAACCATTTCTGACGTCCAGACATTCCTCTGGGCATGCATAATAACTTTTCAATTTCTAATGTATATTTGGCTGCTTTGAATGTTATAATCTTCAATGTCAGACTTCCAAAAATGGAACAAAATAGAAAATGAAGGAGAAAAAAGTACCAGCCACTTAAATTCCCTGGAAGTCACCTTAGCCCTGGGGAGATTTGCAACAGTGGGAAAAGATACAACATTGGCTGGTATGCCTCTTTGTCTGCACCTCCATGATTTGAAGCCGAAACTAAGTGATCCCCAGTGTTCAGAAAACAGGATTGTTTTTGAATTCTGCAAACTTCAGGCTGCTTCAGGAATAGGTGGTAGCTGCTACTCTGCTAAGAACCGAGAGCGGCCAAAGTTAACCTTTATTTACTGTTCAAGTCTTCCCTGCCTAGAAGGTATACTCCCTCTATCAACTCCAAAGTTCTGAAATAGATTCTGCCAGTGCAATTGGTTATCTAAGTAGGGAGAAGATTTCTGGAATTTCTTATTCTACCATTTTCCCAGAATTCTTGCCTGCCTTCCATTTTGAAGGATAGTTTTATAGGAATATATTTAGGGTTGATACTTTTTTTTTCTTTTGACATTCTGAGTGTGTCATTCTGCCTCTATCATCTTTTTTTTTTTTTTCTGATACGAATTCAGCTAATAATCATGTTGTTACTTCCCCATGCATTTTTTTCTCCTTTTAAGATTTTTCTCCTTACCTGTCAGCACTTCAATTACAGTGTGTCTAGATGTGTTTTCTCATGTGTTTATTGTACTTGTTCGTTTGTTAGATTTCATGGATCTGTAGTTTAGTGTTTACTATAAAATAGGAAAGTTATAATTGTTTCTTTAAAATTATTTTCTTCTGTCTCTTTATCACCTCTTGTTTCTATTGACTAGTTTTCATTTTTACTGATTGTTCTGCTATCTCAAAATTGCTATTAAGCCTAGTTAAGGAATTTTTAATTTCTTCATTGTAATTTTCAACTCTAAAATTTCTAGTTGGTTCTTATTTCTCACATATAAGGATTTATATATTTTAATTTCATCATCAAAATTCCCTACCATAATAGATATTTTCCTTAATTTTCTGAATATGGTCTCCTTTAGTTCTTTTAAAATATTTATAATAGCTTATTGAAGTTTTTGTCCTCTAAATCCACTGAGGGTTTTTTTTTTTTTTTTTTTTTTTTGTCCTTCCCACCTCCCTTACTTTCACCCCTTGATATATGCATCATATTTTCCTATTTCTTTGCATGTCTTGTAATTTTTTTTTTGAAGCTGGACATTTTAGGTATGTAGTAACTCTGAATTCTTTTCATTTTTCTGAGACATGTTGGTTTGTTTTAGTAATTTACCTGGACTCCAACTGCAGAATCTCTCTCCCAGTCATGTTTTATTGATTTGTTTGCTCAGTTATTTTTATTTCTTATTTTTGAATTTTAACTTGGCTTTCTAAAGATCACCCCATGATCAGAGATTGCATGTCAGACAAAAATTTGGGCAGGTTTTGTGTTTAGACATTTGGGTTTATAAGGCTTCTACTCTGTGTTGATTAGTCAGATTATGGGGTGATAAAACACAGTTCAGGGGCTGGGATTGTGGCTTAGTGGTAGAGCACTCACCTGTCACCTGCGAGGCCCTGGGTTCGATCCTCAGCACCACATAAAAATAAGATATTGTGTTCAACTACAACTAAAAAGTAAATATTTGGGGAAAAAAAAAATGGTTCAAAGTCCCAGCCAATTCTCAATCCTTCCTTGGCTTTTACTTTTAGCTTCTTTTCTCAAGTTTTCCCTTTATGTGTAGCTTCTTGGTCAGCGAAGATAGGTAGAAAGCTTAGCTCAGGGTTTTGTTTTTGTTTTTATTTGGCTTTCTCATTTTCAGGATCGTTTTATTGATTTCTGACTAGTCTGTTCTTAACTATTCTCACAACTTTAGACAAGCTAAGTTTCAGATTTCCCCCCATTTGATCCTGTTTTTTCATTTTTACCTCCCCCAATACTGCATCAAGTCTTCCTCCCTGGACAAGAAAGCATTTTATTTTTTTCTGCAATCTCAATCTAATTAAACTACCATTTTTACCAGGCATGCTTTTGGAGCAGGCTCAGGTGAAAAGATCACAGTTCTCTATTTCTCACATTTGTTTGATTTCAAGTACCTGAAATGATTGTTCTCTCCTCTCTCCCATTCTTCCTTCAGTGGGGAATCTCCATCCGCATAACTACAAATGTCTCTTATGTCAATTTTTCTTTGATAAAGTCTCCTTTTTCACTAGCTTTAGAAGAAAAGATTTTCTTTATTAATTTAATAAATTACATTTAATAGCTGAGAACTCAGATAATAAACTTATTCATTGATTTAGGAAGATACTGGCAGAAACCAATTAACTTCTCAATCTACTTGTAACATCCTTTTTTTTTCTTCTCTCTTTTTTTTTCTTTCACTGTTACTCAATTCTGATTTCTCATCATTTTGTTCAATATTTCTTCCAAAATGATGAGGATAAGTTCTAATGTTTGGAATGTCTTTTGAGTGCTGTACACAGGGCATTTATGCTTTTGATGGTTTTTGGTTTTTATTCTCAAAATTTTATAAAGATGGCTAGAGATATAGCTCAGTTGGTAGAGTGCTTGCCTTATATGCACCAGACTCTGGGTTCTAATCCCCAGCACTACCAGAAAAAAAAAAAAAAAAGAGAGAAAGACAATTTTATAAAAAGATACTTTACTGGTTAAGCCATAGGGGTTCAGAAAGACTAAGTAACTAGATTCAAAATCTATACCCTAAAGTCTTTCCAGTTCCTTTTGAATAGTTTTGCTGATCTGCTTTCACATTTGGGGCTATTTCCTCTTTTGTTATTCCTGTCTCCCCATGTATATTCCTTCGGGACTTGCCTCTTTGAAATCTTGACTATTTGCTCAGGTAGATTTTGTTACTCTCATTCCTGTTTTTATAGAACTTAGTTTATGCTACCCACCTCTGTTAGCATTTGGTGTATACTGTCTTTCATCAATTCCAAAACATATGCTTTCTGAAATATGGTATACCAATTACTTTTCTACTTACTCCACACCCTACTTCTTCCGTTTCTGTACCCGCTACTGGATCCACTGTGGGTAATTTGAATTCTTTCATCTTTCCTGCCTCATTGCTTACAAATATCACTGTCTCAATAAAGCTTTTCGTAGATTTTGTAGTTCCAGCCAGAACTGCTTTCATGCCTTTTACATTCAGAAACTGTAAGGACCACTATGTGCCCTTATTCACTGCATAGTCTCTATGGTGCCTTTGAATGAGGAGCTCACCTTCATGTATTATCTCCACAGTTGGAGCAGGACTTAATAATTTATTTGTCCAACATAATCTACCAAAGTTTTTTTTTTTTTTTTTGGTGTGTGTGTGTATGTATATATTAGTGAGTCCTGAAGAATGTGTTTGATTTACTTTCCTCATTCTCCCTGAGTCCAATTGGCTTTAGAGAGACTGAGCAAATTCAGGAATAGGAACTTTTTAGTGGTTGTAAAATACATCTTGATTTTCTTGTGATAAATTATAGTAACCTAAATCCAGTCAGGAGAGAGAAACAGGCACAGTATGGTTTTTTAAAAGGGAAATTTATATATAAAAAAGTATAACTGATAAAGAGTAAGACAGAGAAACTATGGTAACCTCTGGCTGAGGGGAAGTACCCAAGGAAGGACAAACATGAAAGGTATAAATAACCCTTTGGACAGGGTATGGTTCCGCCCATTAATAGCAGAATAGTTCAGTGGTTTGGACAGGCTGGAACTAATGTGGAGCTATTGAACAGGCAATAGACAACCCTCTAAGTCAGGCAGGTAAGGAATGGGGAATTGGAATATGCATGGGAGCTCTGGTTATCATCAGGTCGTGAATGCTATAGAAAGAATCACCAGATCATGGTTGCCCAGTCACAGAAAGACTGTTCTGAGTTGATGCTGGCATCAGCTCCATTAGATGAGTTCATACCTACACTGCCAACCCCTAGCATGCATCTGAAGTGATAGGAGTACCCCTTCTCGTACATACAGTGTTTCTTTAACACTCTGCTGAGAAAGTTTAACATCATAGTCACCTTAAAGGAGTATTTACTTAAGGGAATCTCATTCTTTATCTTGACAGAATGCAATCAAGAGCTGAGAGGCAATAACTGATACACAAATATAAAGGAAAAAATGGACGCTTGCAACTTTCCCTGATAGCAGTTTTCTTCTCTACCTCCAATTTGCTAGGATAAGCCTATCTTTTCTACTCTCAATTTCTAGGTTGAACTTTGGTTGGTTGGTTTGTTGGCTCTGTTGACACCATTTTCATGTTACTTTTTGTGCCCTTTCCTTGGGATTCCTTTTTGCTTTTTTGCCTACCTCATCTTCTCAGAGTACTGGTATTTCCACTTAGGATTAGACCTGTCTGCATTTCACTAGCACCTGCCATACTGCCTAAAAATTGTATTTTGGTCTATTCTGTCTGTACAATTTTTGGCATTACCACTTTTCCCTTCTGCATTTTATTATACTTTCTTCCCTAATTACATTAAGTGCTATAAATTACATTAAGTGATATAAATTAGAACTGCTCTTCCTTCCTTCTTCTTGCCCTCCCTCCCTTCCATTATATTCTTTTTTGTACTACTTTTCTCCAAAGTTTGGATGTCATCTCTATTTTAATGTAGAGACTCATTTTAAAAGTAAAGAATTTCTGGAAATTATTGTGTTAGGAAGACTTAAATATGAATTTGCCTCTCAGGACAAAAAGATAAACTTAAGAATTACTCATTGTAGAACTCATTCAATTGATTTTTATTTTTATTTTTTTATGTTTTTGGATACTCATTTTAAAGAAGACTCTTTGAGAGTCTTCTTTAAGATCTATCACTGGAGTGATAGATCTTGTGTTTCTAAAACTTAAATTCAGTTTTCTGAAGGTGCTAATGCTTAGCTTTTTCAGATGGACAGTTAAACTCATGTTTGAAAATTTCTTCTTTCATTATAAGACACAGATTAATCAACTTTTGGACTTTTTATCACAAATTGCCTTTGTATTTGAAAATTTTACTTACATATCAGCACTTTAGTGTTATAATTTTTTTATATTATTGACTATGGTATCAGAAAATTTCTAAGTGAAGTAATGAAAAGTTTTAAAAAATGCTAAGAATTATATGTAAGATGTACGTGATTGCATATTTAAATAAAGACACATAGGTTAAACTGTTAGGTCTAAGTAAATCAACCATATAAAAATTATAGATATACTTAACAAACTTATTCCTTAAGGCCCCGATTTATTGACAATCATTTTAAGGTTTAAGGTGGAAAAATGTAATTTGTTACTTTTAAGATAGTTATTTTTACTGAAAACCATATGACAAAAGGAAAATAGTCTGTTATTTTAAAATGTCTGCTGCCCAGTGGTTAAAGTGCATGTATTTATTTATTTATTTTTAGGTAAAATCTGTAAAAACTGGGTCAGTTTTTTGGACGATGTGCTGCTGTTTATCGTATTTCTATATGGTAAGATTTCATATTTGAAACTATATGAGCTCTAATTTAGAATTTAGAATAATTCCTCCTCATTCTTTTCTAACCCTGGTCTAATTTTTTACATCCTTTCTCCTGAAGTCTTTAAGGATTTTGATTTTGTCTAATGTGTTACCTAACATTGCTACCAATCCTCTTCCCTTGTCCCCAGGACCTTTATAGACTTAATGATCAATGACATTTAGACTTAAAGTTTAAAAATTTTTAAATTGTTTCTAGCTTTTGTTTTTCGGGTTAGATTACAAACTAAAAAAGAACAGGGAAATTTTCCTGTTAAATATTAAGTTTAGACCTATGTTTAAAAGAAATAACTTTTGTTTAACACTCAAATAGTTTTAAATGCCATACTAAAATTATTTTTCCAGTATTTGAATTCAGTGAGT
The DNA here is from genome assembly GCF_047511675.1 of Marmota flaviventris. Taxonomy (NCBI): domain Eukaryota; kingdom Metazoa; phylum Chordata; class Mammalia; order Rodentia; family Sciuridae; genus Marmota; species Marmota flaviventris. Next base: position 191,225,568 of record NC_092498.1, read on the forward strand.
AACTGCTTAATGGTAAAATAATCTAAATTTTAACAGTCGTTATGTACTCAACTGAATAAGTTGACCTAGAGCAGAAAAATAAGAAAAAAAATGCTACCCCTAGTAAAGATTAACTAAAAAGATGGAAGGAATGAAAGGAAAGGTTATAAAAAGGATGTTCTTTTGGCCTATTCTGTTCTCTTTTCATTCCTTAAAGTAAATGGAAAAAAATCTTTTTTAAGATGAATTTCTAAGAGACTGAGAATAAATTATTACTAATAAGCATAATATCAAGTATTTTTCAAATATCAAATTTACTCAAAATTGTTTTTGGTTCTTCATTTGTAATGAGTCAAAGTAGATAAGGTAGTATATTGATATGCATCATTTTCAAAATTCTAGAAATTTTCTAGAGTCATTACTAAACAACGGTCACATATCCTAAGTTAGCCTATAAACTACCTACACAGTTTTTAAGTTTCTTTAAAATTGGGGTTCAGTACTACCAATTCATTCTTTGGCTTCTCTTTTTCAACCTGCAGCCTATATAGTAGTCTTGTGCTGAAAGTTAATAATGTTAGCTAATTTTAAAAAATCACTGTATAGAATAAGAATGAACTCTTAAGTTATTTGTGGCCCCGTGAAAGTATTTGAAGCCTGAGGAACATCTTGTGCATTTGTCCTCAGTAATAACAAACCCATATGCTTTGAAATTTATACTTAAACTTTGGAATTAACCAAAAGTCTTTCAGTTGCAACTGGTGTTTATTTAGGGTAATTTTGTATTTTGGTGAAATATAGTATGTGACTAAAGCAGTTATTTATATGTATCAGGCAAACTGATGGCAGTTCCTTAACAAGGGTTTCTGAATATTTGAGACAAGGGAAGAATTATTTTATTGTATATGTTAATATATATCCCCTTTTGGTATCAATTATTCTTAGAGCACATCCAAGAATGTTGATCTTAGCAAGAGCTTATTGCCTATTATTGAATTACTGAAAAATTAATATATTGTGGAGAGTAAACATTTTATTTTTAGAATATTCATTAATTTAGACTAGAATATCCTTAGTTATCCTGCTTTAGAATTCATTTATAGGGGGGGGAAAATTATACCCAATTAGCACTTTTAAGAATATTAGAGCATGTTCAGATCATCTGCATATCTCTTTCAGTTAAGATGTGAATGCTTACATTTATTGTTCTACTCTCAGTGAGCTTTTTTGCAGTAAATTTATCATCAAAAATAGTTGAAGTAACAGCTGCTTTTTATTCTAAAAATGTATGGTCTGTATTTTAGAACTCCTTGTCTTCATGACAGTCTGTTTATTGCCAATTCACAAATTAAAATATTCTCAACTTTCCTATTAAATCTCATTTAATTTGAACATTTGTCTTCAGTGAATTGAGATAAACATTGGATTTATGGAATCATGTTACTTTAATTTTCAATAAAAATAAGGGTATATGGGTTATTTAAAAGTAATACCACATTTAAGCATCTTTCAAATTGCTGAAAGTCCTAATGTTTTATGTTTGCTCATTATGTTTAGATTGTCTTGATGAATGAAATGTGCCTACTTTTAAAAGTAAAAAATTATCATATCATTTCTTTTCTCATAGGTCTCTGCTTGGGGTGGTTATGTGTTTATCATCAACCTTATTCCACTGCATGTATTTGTGCTGTTACTGATGCAGAGATACAGCAAAAGAGTCTACATAGGTAAGTGATTTTAACTTTGAAATGTATCAGTGTTATTTTCACTGAGTAGATATTTCTGGTTTGGGTCAGTATTATTGATGAAAAGGTGAAAATTGTTTGCTTTTTATGTTGATATGAGGGCAAAGCATTTTGCATAAACGATTTTATCATCAGCTTTAATTTGATGAGGGTTGGCTTATTTCATTTTGTGGAAATTAATCATATTTACTAGCCTTTCCCCCCAACCCTCTCTTAATTTTGGAGAAGGTCATTTTTATTGTGAAAATTATCCACACTTTTTTAACAACATATTCAAATTCATCTTACTCTAAGAAATTGACATCCTCAAAATAGTTTTATAAACTTTTAAAAGCCTTTCTTGTATAATATACAAAAAGACTGAGTCTCTCTGTCTCTGGATAATCTATATTTTCACCACAGGTTTTAAAATAAGTTTTTTGACAAAGATGTTTAGTAAAAAGTGAAATCTCAACCTTAGAGATTATTTTCTGTAATAAAGATGGAGCTTTTAAGGGCTGAATAAATCTGAAACCGTCTTAGTGTTATAACAATGCTGAAAAATAGACATATAAAACTTGGTTAAGTAGGTTCACTTTTTAAAACATAGCAGCTTGGCAGTTCCTCAAAAAATTAACTTAATGTTTATAGCAACATTGATTATTCTTAATAAACTAAAAGTAAAGATAACTCAAATGTCTAGTAACTAATGAATAGATAAATAAAAGGTGGTGTATGTATACAGTGGATTAGTATGCAACCATAAGGAATGAATAAATACTGACACATGCTATAATGTATGTAACTTTGTAGTAGTCATCATGCTGAGTAAAAATGCCAGACACAAGAGGCCACATAGTATAGGATTGTGTTTGTATGAAATGTCCAAAATACGCAGATCAATAGAGAAAGTAGATTTTTGGTTGCCAGGTACTTGGGGTGAGGGACAATGGCCTTTCTTTTTTGAGAGAGAAATATTCTGGAATTATATAGTGGCGATGATTGTGCAGCCCTGTGAATATACTGAAAACTCATAAATGGTAGATGTTTAGAAGGTGAATTTTACAGTAAATGAATTATATCTCAATAAAATTAAAAACAAAAAATTTATAGTATGCTAGTGACATTTACATCTGATTGCAGAATAAAAATCATTGCCAAAATAGATATTAAATTCTTATATACCACAAAGTGTTCTAAATTTTTATATATATATATTTAATTTATTTAATCTTCATAATGTCTCTTTGAGGATAGGTACTATTACCATCTTCATTGTACAGATGAAGTATAAAAGGAGACATAATAATTTGCTCTAGATCTTGGAGCTAAGGCCCAAACAGACATTTTGGCTTCAAAGATATTACTATCCACTATAACTATTATATTCAGAGATGCTACTATTCACTATAACTGTGTGCCTCTTATAAAAAGAAACAACCTATATTTCTTTACTCTGAAAACACTGTAAACAGTACTTTTAGTCCAGAAAGAAAAATAATGGATTGAACTATATTCCTCAGATTTTTGAGAGGGCGAAATATAAAGAACAAAAAAAATTAAAGTTAAATGGTTATAGAGGAGGTATTAAGACAGTTTTAAAAACCTGGGGCCCAGAAAATTTAATTGTCACAGGAATAAAATAGGGAGGCAATCGAGAGAGAAGTTTTCCTGAAGTGCCCAAATGTCAGGAAGCTTAAGGAAATGTTAGAAGTAGTCAGATAAATACAGAGGTCAAATGGAAATATTTTCCACATTAGAGTTTAAAATGGTTAAACTCCCTTTGAATATTAGCAGCAAGATCAAGAACTGGACGACAGTTCTGTATGAGGATTAAAATTGAGGAAAAGGGACTTTGTATGTGGTTACTGGAAATTCTCTAGTCACTTGAGAATACCATGCAGTTACTACTAGCACTTCAGTTGGCTCTGAGAATATTTCTTCTCTTTCTTTAGAAGAAAGAAAAATTACATGGTTTTGGGATGTACATGTATATAAAATTAGTTTTGTGAATGTCTTATGGACCCTGCTTGTTTCTTTTATCTCTTACTCTACCCATATAATTATCTAGCAGTATTCTTGGTGATTTCTACTCTGCTTTCATAGGGTTTTCTTTTGAATGAATAGAAAGTGATGGTATTCTCCTTGTATTCTAAATACCAAATTAAATGAGTTTTAAATTAGTTATATAAAATTGTTATTAAAAATTTTCCCTTTTTCTATATTATTCTGCATTAAGCTTAGTATTTTTGATGATATAGGAAAATGGTAGTAAAAAGCAGTCATCAAGTATTACTAGTGACACTTTGCTTCTGTTTTCTAAATTTTCTATAATGAATATGTATTAAATTCATAATATATGATACTTAATTCTTAGTTTGTAGAAATAAGAATTTTACCTCATGGTACAGAAGGGACTACATTAATTAATTTAAACAGTTAATGATTTTGAAATATTTTTGGCATCATCTAATTTAAGGTATTGTCTAAATTTTTGGTAGCAAGTTTACTTGAGTAAGAGATTAGCAGAATTATGTTTTTGACATTTAAAATGCATTTTTATGGTGATGTTTGCTGGAAACTGTTTTTAAAAGAGGAAAGTTTATAGACATTCCACAAACTTAGTTCTGTGCAAATTGTGGGATTATATATTTTGGGAATGAAGAAAAGTTTATCCTATTGAATAAATTAAGAGTAAGCAAAATTGCTAAGATTCACATTTTTATTTAGCAGCTGTAAACAACACCTAATGCTAGGTCAATTTAGGGAAAAAAACTATTTAAAAGATTACATATAAAAATCCTAGGATATAAGAGGTAAAGGCTCTATATATTGTGTAATTTTACTATACTATTTATTTAAGAAATTAAAGTGAGTCCATTAGGCATTTGTTGTTTAATACTGAAATTTTACTAGCCATTATGATAAAAAATGAATAAACAATGATCATACTCTAAGGAGCTTATTATAATGTAATCAGCTTTATAGCCTGTGATCAAAATGGAAATTGGGAGAAGTTTTTAAAATCAGTTTGAATTTTGAGGGAAATTTTGTTAGACTTTCCAGCTAATCATGTCCTTCTAAAAGTTTTGTAGATAAATCTTAATCTTGAGAAGAGAAAATAATAAAGGAACATATTTACAAAGGATTTTTGATGATATGACCATAAAATATGAGATCAATATCATACAGAATAAGTATACATACTTCAAGGTCAAGTTATCAAGATTTAATTTCTGGTCACCTACTGCTAACTTTAGACAGATTACTTAAGTCTTTATATATAATATTCTCATGGGTCAGATAGAGATAAGAATAGTTCCTGCCTCACAGAACATTAAGGATAAATGAGGTGCTTATAATAGCACTATTATTTAAAAGGTGCTGTTTGTTTATGTCTGTTAACATTAAAATTTTGAATGAATAGCCAAAAGAGTTACAAAGGGAGAGGTAAATTTGAAATCTTAGGAGATAAAACCCTAATATGAGTCTAAAAATTGTCATTCTTTCCAGGCACAGTTGCACACACCCGTCACCCAGCAATTTAGGAGACTGAGACAAGAGGATTGCAAGTTAATAAATAGATAGGACTGAGGAGGTGGCTCAGTGGTAGAGCATCTTTTTTAAGTGAAAATAAGTTCACTGTTAACTGTTTATATATGTATGTGCTGGGGATTGAACCCTGTATCTCACTCAGCCTGTTAAGCAATAGCTCTTCCTGAGCTTAGCAACTAAAACAGCTGGTAATAGAATAGTAGTCTTATCTTTGTTTATAATTTTAAATATAAGGTAATTGAAAAAGTCAAATATTACTACAAGGCTTATAGCAAAATCAGCAGCTCCCTTCCTTACTTTTTGGGGGGACTGGCTCACTTCCTTAAATAGTACCTAACGTTCTTTGGACTCTTATTTCTTGATTTGTTTTTTTTAAGCTGTCACCTATCTCATGTTACCCTTGACTTTTAAGATTTAGCTACTCCATTAGTTATTTCTATCTATCTCTATCTCTTTCACACATACCTGTAATACTCTTTCCTACCTCTCTGCTCTGAATGTATTTATATTATAGCCTTTAAAGATATGATGTTTGCAGTTTTTAGGAAAAATAAATCTGATCTGTTTTAAAAGGTAAAAATATTACAGAATCTTCTTTTTAAAAATACATAGAACTTTATTGACATGGCCTGTTTCAGGGTCTTGAGAAGTCTCTATTTTGAGAGGAGGGGTAGGAGTATTGTGAAATAACAAAGACTAGCACCAGCATACTGAGATAGGAATGTAGTTTAATTTATGAAATAGAAGAGAAGTAGCATCTCTAGTCTCGCATGTAACCTGTACTGCTTACCAGAGTAATTTAACCTAAGAGATTAGAGCTACCTGCCTTGTACAATCAATAAATGAGGATCAAAAAATCAGTTAAACATGGAAAATAGTAGTGGTTTATTCCCAAATGAGAGTTGTAAATCAGCAAAGAATTCACAAAACAACAAAAAAGAAGTCATGTTTCCTTATTACAGAGATACGTTTTTTAAATTGCTGTTAACATTTTATAGGATGGAAATGTTAACTATCAAAGTAATGTCTTTGCCTTTTGTGTATAATTGAAGTTAATAGAACATCTTTTGGACTGAGTCACTTCATTAAATATTATCTAATGTTCTTTGGACTCTTAATTAAGTAAAGCTATTAATTATCTTTTTTGTGTATTTAAGAATAACATAGGATATAGTAAACAGTCTGTAGAATCAAGAAAGGTAATTATAAAATATCCATTTGTCAAAATAATTTGACAGATGGCACATCGTGCTATAAGTGTTCAGTGATTCTTATAATTTGGATTTTGTCTTATCTTTGTGGTCTTGAGTTTGTAAAAATTGTTTTGAAACTCATTTTCAATTATTTTACCTTATTTAATATAGCTAAATTTTACTGCCACAAAATTCATGAAATAATAATTCCAGTATTTATAATGGAAGTCAATATGTAATTAAACAGTTTTAATGATTTTGAGCTAAGATATTGAAAGCAATAAAAGACTGTATGAGTTAAGAAAAATTTTTATTAGTTGTAGATGGATACAATACCTTCATTTTATTTTATCTATTTATTTTTATGTGGTGCTGAGGATAGAACCCAGTGCTTTACACGTGCTAGGCAAGCACTCTACCACTGAGCTACAACCCCAGCCCAGCTGTATGATTTTTATATTTATGGTAGGTGAAGTTTTACCAAGACAAAAGATCATTCCTGTATCCTACAGATGTTATTTGCCAGTATATGGAATATTTCTGTATAATCTTAAAATGATTTTCCCTAGAATGCTCAATTTATCAATGATGTACTTTCTTGAGTTTTGTTTTGCCTTTCTAAATTGTACCTTTAAAGTATGTCAACCAGGAATAGAAAAAGAAAGGGACTATTCAAGATTTTTGTCCTAGATCTTCATTTAAATTTAGAAGTTTTTGCAGTATTGGTTATATTTTTATAAAGTGAGTTTCCCAGATGAGTATTATAATAGGCATTCATTGATGCTATTGGGGGAATGGGTAGAGGGTTTTCTTTATCCTGGCTTATAATAGATAGTGTTTTATTAGCGGGTATTTTAAAGGTTAGTTTTTGGAAAAAATTCACCTTGAGTGCACAAAGAGAACATGCTGTTGCTTCAGTAATCTATACCGTTAAATATAACTCATTGTTAATTTACAAAGGATTAGTCTTCCAATATCTTCTTAAATTAAGACTCAGGATATTTAGAGCAAGGGAAGGGTCTTACCTAAAATTTAGTAATAGTCACTGGCTTGATCAAAAATGCTTTTTCAACAATGGCTCTTCAATGTTCTGTAAGCTAAACAGATATAATAAATCAGCCTGTTCTTTTTGAGAATTGTGTCTATTTAATAGACCAGAAGAATTAATTTATGTGTAGAAGTTAATAGACTTATAATTAATAAATGTCTTTAGGTGCCTACTTGCAGTAGTAGTTGAGATTAAGAAAAGGTAGTGTTAAGAAGGCCCTAAATGTTTTTTAGTGATAACTTGATTTGTGATTTCATGTAGTTCAAATCTTTTTAGTCTGTATTTTTTTTTTGTTTATGAATTAGATTTACTGATTATAACAGGATCTTTATATAGTAGTTATAATCTCAACATAGCTCTCGAGGTTACTCAGGAGCCTTTATCCACTACTTTTAAGTTATGAGTTCCCCTTAGTCTTTACTCATTTATATTTATAGATTTCAGTGTACTTTGATTATTATCTCATTAGCCATTCCAGAATTAAATGAATTGCTTCCGTATAATTTTAAATCCAGATATATTTATTCTAAATTATCTTTTTTTTTCCTGTTACCTGAACTGAAATCAAGGATAATGTATTTGTACAAGATTTACTTACTGTTGTTATAATTAAGTGTCTCTGCTTAAGTATTTTGATTAAGCTATTTCTTGCTACTTTTACAAATCAGAGCTTATAAAATTCAAGTTTCAGTGACTTATTTTCTCCACAGTTTACCATGAACAGTGTCCTTGGAAAAGAAAAATAGTTCTTTTCATTGTGTATACCTGTTAAGTTAATCATGTATCTTCTCTCTGCTGGTCAAGAATCAGTTTTTTGTGGTTTGTTTTAATCTTGCATTCATGTAAATGAATGGTAAATTTCTTACCATTTTTCACCTTGCATATTTATCAGGGGGGGGGGGTCACAGTGTCTTTATTAATCAGAAATTTCAATATTCTTACCAATCTTTAATCGTATTTGTTAGTAATAAAGCATAATTGATCGGAATTTAAGGTATTTCCCAACTTTTTCTTTGGGTTTATTCTATTTTGGTTAATACCTAAGTAGTATAGCAAAGGAATATTTTGTTACCCATCTCCACTAAAGATTAGCCAGAAGATAAAAGCAAATCAGAAATAATAATATAGTATAATGATGGTGGGTTAAAGTTAATGAGAATATAATATTCACAAAACTTTTCTGACTTTACATAAAGAAAGTATAACAATAACTTTAAAAATATAGAGTTCTATCAACACAAGTTAAGTCAAGGCCAATGGTGTTTTTCCTCTCTGTATCTTATCTTCCTATACCATACCTTTGGATTTAAAGTACTTTTAAGAATGAAAACATGTGTAGGCTCTGTTTAAAAGAATACTGTTTGTTCCAGATCAACAAGATTTTCTTAGGTTAAAAATAAACAATATTTTTGTGTATGTGTACATGTTACCTGTATGTACATATCTTGGTTATTTTTTTCTGGAACTTTTCTATATTTGAATTAAGATCTGTAATAGTAAATGCCAGTAATTGTGCTTCCACAGGATGGCAGTATGGCAACATTTTCATGATGTGTAATAAATGATTTACAACATTACTGATATTGTGCATTTTCTTAGACCTCACCACTTTGATGGAATGCTTTAATATTCTGCTTTAAAGGGTAAGAAAAATAGTTAACATTGATGAGTAGAAAGTTGTAATAGTTGTGGATAGTAGTTTAGTTCCTAGATCCTTCATAGGAAGGAGAATTGGTAGAGAATGATTGCTATGGCTATTCCTTACTGAGGTCTTCTGAGAACATTGGAGAATCAATACAGAAATTGTCTACTCCTCTTCCATGCTCATGTCAAGAAGAAATCTCTCCCCTGTTGAAATTTTTAATAAAGCCCCACTATCATTACTGTCAGAAGTAACTTGCTTCATTGTGTTATGGTTGTTTGTATGCATCTCACTCAGGTTTTGCCAAGTCTGGAGGAAGCATATGCTTTTATATTTTGCAGTGGAAGTTGTTTATTTTTAAGAAAAATTACCACTTCTTTCTACTCTAGCAAATTTGATTTCTCATTTTTTAGATTTTAAAATGTAGATTTGTAAGTGTGATTAAAAAAGATGTTTTATGTGTCTATAATTTTACACATTTGAGAAGAAAATCAGTATTAAGGAAGATAAATGTGTGATGTTTGATATTATATATTCTTGGCAAGCAATCTTGAACTTTATTTAATGGAAATGCTTACCAGTGTATTGAAGAGTACTGTGAAATAGGATATACATTCCCATGTGTAAACATCTCAAAATTAACAATTCAAAAATAATAAAAAATTGGAATGACTTTTTGGTTCCAGTTCTCCTCAAAGAGAATGCTTATATTTGGGTTATATTATGGGTACCCTATCAGATTTATTTCATTGGTACGTATAGGTAGGTATGGATGATGATAATTGGAAAAAAGTTTCAAAGGTAAAATATTGATAAGAAATTATCTATTTCTATTCAGTTTTATTTGACATTAACCTATGTTTAAGTACCTCTTGACTTATTTTGTTTCCTAAGATTCTTTTTTTTCCCTTGAACTCATCTTTATCATTCTTATTAAACTATATAAAGTATTTTCTTTTTTGCTAATGAGAATAAATGTCTGTAAAGTTGTATGAAAGTGTTGATTTGAGAGTATTATCAGGCTTAGTCTTCTCTTTTTTTATGCCTGGAAATGAACTTGAATAAATACCCAAGAGGAAATTTCATCTATTTTTGCCAAATAGTTGCTGAAATTTTTACTTTATCAGGCAAAGAATATTCTCATTTGAAGAGAAGCGTATGGATGTGACTACAAATGTTCACAGCACATCTTCTGGAGAATATAATTTAGAAGGAGATAAATGAAGTAGTCTTTCACTTTTTACTTAATTTATACACACACATCAGTAATCTATAGAGACAAATCAGACTTGTGATTACCATAGGCTGGGAAGAAAGGGAAATGGGGAGCAACTGCTTGGTGACTGTGGGGTTTGCTTTTGGAGTGATGGAAAATGTTTTGAGGCTAAAAAGATTATACAACATTGTAAGTGTACTAAATTTCCTTGACTTGTTGGCTGTAAAATGTAAGAAGAGAGGGGGTTACTTTTTGATTCAGTTTGCTCCATTTACTCAGTCCAAATTCTGTATCAGTGTTAATAGCATTCCATGTTCATGTAAACAAGAGAGAAATCCAGTCTAAGAGGTGATGGTAATGTTTGGTTATTAGTGGACCCACCTCTAATAAAAGCACATAAATGATGAGTTTTTCTTAGGTCTTGTCTTTCTAGTTATGCCTTTGTGTGTTCAGTATTTGCAAGGATTTGATTTCTCAGCTCCGGTTTCTAAAAGGTCTGTTGATCATAGAATCTTAGATTTTGTTGGAAGGGATCTTATCTTGTTGGTCTATTAAGAAAACTTAAGTATTTGTTATTTATATAGTTTTTCATAATCACAGTGATGTCCTTATTCCCATTTTTTCTGATTGTGCGTCTGTGATTCTCCCATGTCGGGGATACAGTATGTGACTGATTGGTAGAAGAGATTTTGGTATTAGGAGACCCATCAACCACATTTGTTGACAATTCAAATCATGTGACACAGAATTTTTTTTATATTTTTATTAGTGCCTTATAATTACACATAATAGTGGGGTTAATTGTGACCTTGATTTTCACATCAGTTTTTTACCAGTACCGTGCTGTTTTTGTTACTAGCTCTATAGTATCAATCTGAGGTAAGATATTGTGATGTTTCTAGGCTTATTCTTACTGTTCAGCATTGTTTTGGCTATTGTGAGTCTTTTATTCATCCAAATGAATATGATGACTTTTTTTCTAGTTCTAAGAAGAATGTCCTTGGAATTTGTTAAGAATTAACACTGAATCTGTAGATTGCTTTTGGCAATGTGGACATTTGAACAATATTGATGATGCCTAAGTACATAGGAGATTTTTTCGTCTTCTAAAGTCGTCTTCAGTTTCTCTCTTCATTGTTCTATGATTTTCATTGTATGGGTCTTTCATCTCCTTGCTTAGATTTATTCCCATGTTTGTTTTGTTTTGTTGAGGCTTTTATGAATGGAATTGTTTTCATTTTCATGGTGTTTATTATTGGTATATAGAAAAGGTATTGATTTTTGTATGTTGATCTTCTGTCCTACTCCTTTGCTGAATTGTTTGTTTTTTTTGTGTATGGGGTGTGTAGTACTAGGGATTGAACCTAGAGGTTCTCTACCACTTAGCTATACTCCCAGCCCTTTTTATTTTTTATTTTGGGTAAGGTCTTGCCAGCTTTCTAAGGCTAGCCTTGAACTTGGATCTTCCTGCCCAGGTTTCCTGAATAGCTGAGATTATAGGCATGTGCCCCCTCACCCCCTTGCCTGGCCTGAATTCAGTTTATCAGCTCTAGAAGTTTTCTGGTGGAATTTTGGGGTCTTCTAAGTATAGGATCATATTACTTGCAAACAGCAACAATTCAACTTCTATTTATTCCATCTCTTGCCTAAGTGATCTGGATAAAAGCTGAAGAACTATGTTGAATAGCAATGGTTAGAAGTGAACATCCTTGTCTTGTTCCTGGTGTTAGAGAAAATGCTCTCAATCTTTCTCCATGCAGTATGATATTTTGCATTTTCAGTTAGAACATCTGATAAAAGGTAATTCCATTTCAACATTAATGTGTCTGGAAAGCGTTCTGTTGTATGGGTTACTTCTGCTGTCTTCTGATAGCTAGTCCTCCATTAGCTTCAAAGTCATCAGGAATGTTATTTTCATACTTTGGTTCTTCCTATTAAATTTATGAGTTTCTTATCCTCTTCGTAACGCTGTAGTTGTTTCTTATGATTCGGCTTGGGAGACAACATAATATTTGAACTAATATCCCATAATTTACCTTCTGTAAATAGATTTTCTTTAAAAAGCAATTTTTCTTATCTAAGGTGAGAAGTATATGCTATACATAATATATAGCCTGCAGAAATGCATGCTACAGCACTGTGCTATTCTAAAGTGTGCTTCCCACTCTTTTTGATAATGGTTTATTTGCCAAAAACTGAACATTGACTATATTTATAAAATGTGAATAAATTTTATAAATGGTTTTTATATTGACTTCTGGTGGGCTTTATCTTAATTTCTAACTATTGTGTGTACAAAGTATGTAAACATGTGAGTACAAAGCAAGTCCTTTACACAGATTGTAATTCTCTCCCCAGCTTTCCTGTGCACTGGCATTAGCATAAGCTGAGAATACTGCAGCATATTCTGGGCAGAGTGCAAATAGTTTTCTTTTATTAGATTCTAAATTCAGTAACTGGTCTGCTTTAGGGCTTGACTTCCATGTTCTTTAATCACAGAAAACTTGGTGAACATACAGTTAAGTTTTTTACTCTTAAAGTACAATATGAAGAATATTACAAGACTGTAGAAAAGGTGTGAAATTTTTAGCACTTTTGAGACAATAGCAGGTATTCATATATGCTGAGGGAGGTGATAGTAGATTGTGAATATTAGGGATTAATGCCAATTGGAATGGAATTAACTTATTTCATGTGTGTGTTACATAGCTTTGTGGGTCATATTAGTGGTTACTAATTTAGAGTAAAATGAACTTGATTCTGTGTGTGGGAAAAGAAAGTAAAAACAGACACTTTAGGATTCTGTTCTTAGGTCCAGTTGAAACTTTGCTACAAAAAGTAAAATTTTATGTATTTATATTTAGAGTACTTACTGATAGTAGTAAATTATCCTTGTTTCCTATTTTGTCTTTATAGCATATAGCACTTTCTACATTGTGGGTTTAATATTATCCATGCAGATACCTTTTGTGGGATTCCAGCCTATCAGAACAAGTGAACACATGGCAGCTGCAGGTATGAGAAAGACTATTTTCCTTCTAAAGGATATGTAAATGTGTGATTGGTCGTCAATCTTCCAAAGGAATAATATTTTAAAAAAATTTTTTTTAAGTTTTCAATAATAACCAAAATAAACTGAGTTCCACTTATGGGAAATCTATAAATAAAACTATCAGTGATTCTCAGTGCAGCATCCATGACTCACAATAAGTCCATGTGTAGTTAATTTATTTATAATATTTTATGAATATCAGCTCAAGTTGATTATCCCTTTGCTTGGCACCAGACATGTTTTAGATTACAGAGTTTTTCAGATTTAGAATATTTGCATACCAGTTGAGCATCACGAATCCAAAAATTTAATGTGTTCTAGAACCATAACTTTTTGAGCATCATATTTGTGCTTAAAAAGTTTTAGATTTTGGATTTTCAGATTATTGATGCCCAATTGGTATACAGTATATAACTTTCTGTGAGACATTCCAAAGTACTTACCATCAGATTCTCAGTGGGTCTTAAAACCTTCTATCATCCACCCTCCTCAAGGTAAGAACCACTATCTTACTGTTACGTAGCACTTCAAAATTTAGAACATACTCTGACTTTATCAGTTTGCTAATTACTAATTTCAGACACAGAACTATATAGTATAATATAAAGCAATGTCAGTATACACAACCACCTATTTTTATGTATGTTATTACATTTCCTAAATCTAATCTTTGATAATACTCTTATGTAATTATTCTGTAATGTACTTGGAAAAAAAACTTATTTTACAAGAATCAATAAGTGGGATGGGATGGACTCAAACTAAACAGTTTCTTCTCAGCAAAAGAAACAATCTGTGAGGTGAATAAAGAGCCAACATCTTGGAAGCAAATCTTTACCCCTACACATCAGATAGAGGACTAAACTCTAGGGTATATAAAGAACTCAAAATGCTAAGCAACAAAAAAAAAACAAATAACCCAATCAACAAATGGTCCAAGGACCTGGACAGACACTTCTCAGAAGAGGGTATACAATCAATCAACAAATATATGAAAAAATGTTCATCATCATTAGCAATTAAAGAAATGCAAATCAAAACCACTCTAAGATTTCATCTCACTCCAGTCAGAATGGCAGCTAATATGAAGACAAACAACAATAAGTGTTGGTGAGGATGTGGGGAAAAAGGTACACTCATACACTGATAGTGGGACTGCAAATTAGTGCAGCCAATATGGAAAGCAGTATAAATATTTCTTGGAAAAGTGGGAATGGAACCACCGTTTGACCTAGCTATCCCTCTCCTTGGTCTATACCCAAAGGACTTAAAAACAGCATACTGTAGGGACACAGCCACATCAATGTTTATAGCAGCACAATTCACAATAGCTAAACTTTGGAAGCAACCTAGATACCCTTCAGTAGATGAATGGATAAAAAAAATGTGGCATATATACACAATGGAATATTACTCAGCAATAAAAGAGGAAAAAAATCATGGCATTTGCAGGTAAATGGATGGAATTAGAGAAGATAATGTTAAGTGAAGTTAGCCAATCCCCAAAAAACCAAATGCTGAATGTTTTCTTTGATATAAGGAAGCTGATTTATAGTGGGATAGGGAGAGGGAGTATGAGAGAAATAGATGAACTCTAGATAGGACAGAGGGGTTGAAGGAGAAGGGAGGGGCATGGGGTTATAAATGATGGTGGAATGTAAGGATTATTATTATCCAAAGTACATATATGAAGACACGAATTGGTGTGAATATACTTTGTATACAACCAGAGATATGAAAAATTGTGCTCTATATGTGTAATAAGAATTGTAATGCTTTCTGCTGGCATATATTTAAAAAGATTAAATTTATTTTAAAATTAATATTCCCAGTGGGCTAAGGGTCTTAGGACTCTGAAATTTTAATAGAAGTTTTTGTATGACTGGAGTCTTCAGAAATAAAAATCCAGAGAAAATTGTTTTTATGCTTAGGTTTGATGAAGAGAGGACAATCATATGATTGGACAAAGGGGAGTTATGATGTAATGATAATAAACTGAGAATTTAAAAAGTTCTATTTGTTCATGTTCTTGGCATCTCATTAATTTCCTCAGGGTACAGGGAGGATCCCTTTGGGATGAGGATATTTGTTTAGAGGAAGGTCAGAAAATTCTTTTATGTCCTGCATCAGGGTAGAATAGAGGGTGATCAGACAGACCTTCCTATTTCTTTGTTTTCTCAAATGCCAAGATGCTGAGTTTTGAGGTAACTTGTTCTCAACCCCAACACCAGGATAGAGTCTTCTTTAAGTGTGTAATTAAGGTCACACTTTTATCATTCAGTTATAAACAGTGACTATATCAGGATTCTCCTGATCCAAGTCATTAGGGTTATTTTTAATGATGTTTTTATTATTCCTCCACTCCCACCCAGAAAATATGTCATTTAAAATATAGAGGTAGGAAAGAAGTTAAATAGACTTCAGTCATTCAAATGGGATTTATTTTGTCTGGTACGTGGCGGGGTGGGGGTGTGTGATCATTTGGGGGGAAATCTATAATAGGATTTTTTGGATGTATTAATTGGTTGGTCAGTTATCATTTGACAGTGAAAATGTTAGCTAGATGAAGTAACTAGTTTTTGGTGTGAATGTTTTAGGGTATTGTAAGAAGCCCTTTCAAGTGAAAATTTTTAAATGGCCTATGAAAATTGCATTGTCAATTATTTATATGACCCTGTTTTCTTTAATTAGGTGTCTTTGCATTGCTGCAAGCTTATGCTTTCTTGCAGTATCTGAGAGACCGATTAACAAAACAGGAGTTCCAGACCCTTTTCTTTTTGGGTGTATCACTAGCTGCAGGTGCTGTGTTTCTTAGTGTCATCTATTTGACTTACACAGGTAGGTGCCATCACCTGTAAAATGTGAATCTTGTCTCTAGATTATTCAAAAGGGTAATTTTTACACAGATTTTTTTTCATATATTCCATTTATCCTAGTAGGTAAAATACTGTGGTTGTATTCTGTACAAACAATATTAAAATAATAATCAAAGGTTCTAAAATCTGAATAACATTATTTCAAATTGTGATTTTTAAGTTTATCTTAATTTTGTTGCTTCAGTCCCTGATAAATTCACAAACATTCTTTTCTTTCTGGATAAATAGGCCCAAAACAAACAAGTCAGAGCTTCTAGTGATAACCTACTACATTGTCTGTGTGCACTTTCTCTTCTGCCTAACCACTCTCCCCACCACAACTGGGGATTGAATTCAGGGGCCTTTTATCTTTGAGCTTCCTCCCACCCTTTATAGTTTTTGAGACAGGTTCTAAGTATGCTTTGAGGCTGGCCTAACTTGCATCCTCCTGCCTTAGTCTTCTAAATTGCTGAGATTACAAGCACTCACCACTGTGCCTGCCTCTCTCCCCTACTCTTTCACAGTCAAACATCAGTTTCATTCTGCTTCTGTATTCTAAATTTCTAACCGTGACTTTACCCATCCTTAGGAACAAGTCAAATTCTTTCTAAAGTTATTCTGTAAAATTAATTTACCAGCCTACCTTATAAAATCATTAAGTATAGACAGGAGTAAAAAAGGCATAAGTCTTTAAAATCATCTTTATAATATGATGAGATTTGGCAAACTATACACCACACCCATTTAAAAATTTATCCAGTGTTCACTGGTTTATTATCTGAGCCTTCTTTATTAATCAACTAGAAGCTTCAGAGTGAATTGGAAAATTTCCTATAATTTTATCTAAGTGTTATTTAGAGTGCTAAGTTTCTTAATTGTTATTTAACTTATTTTTCTCTGGAAACAGGTTCTCTGTGGATTATTGTTTTTGATTCAGTTACTACCTTATTTTATGTGATTGCCAGACATGTGAACTATGTTGGTACCTATAGAAGAAAAACTGAAAATTTTTACATTATTTTAAATCAATCCATAATTAACAACCATAAAACCATTAAAAATAAGCACGATAAATAAACCAGGGGCAGAGGTGCATATCTTTAGCAGTTTAGTGAGACCCTGTCCCAAAATAAATTTTAAAAGGGCTAGTCATGTAGCTCAGTGGTAGAGCACCCCTTGCTTAAATCCTCAGAAACCCCTCCTCTACATGCACACCAAAAAGTTTTTTTTTTTTTTAACACAATAATAAAAAGGCAGATAATTTCCTCTACGTTTTTCCTTCAAAGGTTACATTGCACCATGGAGTGGCAGGTTTTATTCATTATGGGACACTGGGTAAGTACAGATATGTTATTTAGCTTCAAATTAAAACACCCATTTCTTTCTGTTTTTAATATTGTTAGTATTTCTGTCTCTATTTGAGTCAGGTACCTAGGATATGCCAAAAATTCTATTAAATGTTGATTCTCTTGAATATTATCTTTGTTAATAGTAGCTTTTTAAGTATACCTTTAATATGCAATATAAGTCATGTATTTCTGTTCAACATAGCCACTCCCTTATTTTTGTTTGTCAAAATTTAGGTAACATTTGTGCAATTTAGTGGTTGGAACTTTTTAGTAACATATAAAGCTTTCATCTTTAATATTAAGAATAGATGCTATGTTATAAATCCATGCCATATGATGAAAGTTCAAATTTTTTTCTAATATCACATGATCTAAGCTTCTATTTCTTAAAAAAAATCTATGAAATACACTAGAGAATATCTGCTCCAATATATTATGAATTAATGAAAAAATCTTGGTTTCAAATTGGACAACTAGTTCAAGTAAACTTCTTTCCTCTAACTTATTTTTGTAGAAATAAGAAAATATATGTTAATGACTATTTATCCCCCCTCTGCTTTCGTGCTCTTCTGTCTTTGTTAACTTCCTAGGTGACCCAATAAAAACCTTACATAGTTTATTGAATGAGCATGCTTTCTGATGTGATACCAAAAGGGCTCGTGTCCATGTCTAATTAAAAGGACATATACATTCCTACATAACTTATATGTAAGCATACATTGATAGTTCAGCCTGTGGGATCACCAGAGGATTTGAGGGAATTAGTCATAGTGAGGTTATTCTGATTAGGGTAAACTACCAGGTTAACTTTTGTTAGTTATCCCTACTCTTAACTTTCTAAACTTTGATTGAACTGATATGGAATCTCAGGGTGTTTCAGGAATTTTCATTTCCCTCACCTGCCTCCACACCATAAGCAAGGCATTGTGGCATCATATCTTATTGGATAAGGTATTTATGCTATTTTTAATAAAGTCCAAAAGGTAGTGAAATTCACTTGTATAAAATAAGAGATGGAGATACTGGAGAACAAATTCCTATTGGAGCAAGATTTTTGTGTTAGAAATCAGAGCCAGGGTCATATGATCAGCCATTGATAATTTTCTGTTTTATGAGGGCACATTGGTTTTTAGTTTTACTGATGTGGATCAAACAAATTTATTTCCAGTATAGCTGGTTACATTAGAATGCATGTTTAAACTAGAAGAGGTGGGGGGACTAAGAACCATATCTACAGTCCAAGAAAATTTCATTTCAAAGGAACTTATAGCTGGGTGTGGTGGTAAACTACTATACCTGTTGTAGTCTCAACTACTTGGGAGACTGAAGCAAGAAGATCACCTTGAACCATAAGTTTAAGAGCAGCTTAGTCAATGTAGTGAGACCCTGTCTCAAAAAGAAAAACAGAAATGTTTTACCATTTAATTGTAAATAATAATAACTTTTTTAATATCAGGTATGCAAAAATACACATTCCAATTATTGCATCAGTGTCTGAGCATCAACCTACGACTTGGGTGTCTTTCTTCTTTGATCTACATATTCTTGTATGTACCTTCCCAGCAGGCCTATGGTTCTGCATCAAAAATATCAACGATGAAAGAGTATTTGGTAAGAGTTGTTTTTTTTTTTTTTTTTTTTTTTTAATGAATACTTTGATTTGGGAACAATTTTTGTTTGTCTGTCTGTTTTTTTCTTCTAGATTACCCACTTCAAGGTTTTGTTGTTTTTTGGTTGATATATATTCAGAATACATTTTCTTCCCTGTTATGCACAGTGTGCTTAGCCAAGGAGAATAGAATTTTCATTATGTATATTTAACTATTAACTTTTAATTTAGAGCTAGTATGTGAATTTTTAAAAAAATATTTATTTCTTAAATGTAGTTGGACACAATACCTTTATTTTTATGTGGTGCTGAGGATCGAACTCAGGGCCTTGCACGTGCTAGGCAAGCACCCTACCACTGAGCTACAACCCCAGCTACTGTATGAATTTTATGTTCACTTTTGTGGTTTCTTAGCAGTTAGTGTTATTGTAGTCTATGGTTGAGAATTAAAAATTTATTGGCAGTATAATTTTGACTTAAATTTCTAAGTTAGATTTGATTAAGTAGGAACAAGTTTTCTGGGTCATCCATTATTCCAGTTTCAGAAAGTACATTCTATATTGGAATAAGGATTACAACTCTTTCATTGACTTATTTGTGTATGTTTCCAACTGACAAGACCTGACATAAAATATTTAAAATAAGCAGCCACACTGTAGTCCCAGCAGCTCAGGAAGCTGAGGCAGGGGTAATGTATACCATACATTCAAAGCCAGCCTCAGCAAAAGCAAGGTGCTAAGCAAGTCATCGAGACCCTGTCTCTAAATGAAAATACAAAATAGGCAGGCTGGAGTAGTGGTTCAGTGGTAGAGCACTTGCCTAGCATGTGTGAGGCACTGGGTTCCATTCTCAGTACCACATTATAAATAAAATTAAAGGTTCATTGACAAATAAAGAAATATGAAATAGGGCTGGGGTTATGGTACAGTGGTCCACTGCCCCTGAGTTCAATCCCCAGTACAAAAAAAAAAAAAAAAATGTGCCTTTGGGTTCAGTCCCCAATACATGGGGAGGGGAGGGGCTTGCAAACCAAATGCTCTTACATAATTTAATAATTACAAGAAGTGTGCTGTGGTGGTTAGACATAGATAGAAACAAATGTTGAGAAATGATTTATAATATGTACAGAGTCATGCAAGCCAATAATTTATAATACCAGGACTTGAGTTTGTACTAGTATAGGGCCTAGACCATAAGTATCACCTTGGGTTACTTCTGCAGAACACCCAAATGTATAAACCCGAATGTATAAATGATACTAATTCTTTTCTAGTTTATCTAGATTAGTAAACTCTGAATTAAGGCCATGTTTTAGTGCATCATTCAAAAAGACTTAAACATAAGCCCACCTGATGACCCAATAATCCCATATCCCCTATCTCAGGGGAAGTAAGCACATATATTCCCCAAAGGACATATTTAAGAATTCACGGGACAACTTTATCCAGGATAGCCCCTAATTATACGCAATAGAATGGATAGGAATATTTTTATAGATTTGTGCAGTGGTGTACATTACAGCAGTTAACAAAAGAATAGTGTGGCCAAATTAAGTCAGTACAAAAGAGGATACTTCTAAATGATTCTATTTCTCTAAAGTTGATGAATAAGGAAACCTAAGTTAATGCTGAATAGTGGTTACTTTTTTTTTTTATAGGGGAGAGGGCAGTTATTATCTGAGACATGAGAAGCTAGAAAAATATTATGTACCTCAGTCATCATGGGTAGTAATTACATAGGGGGGCATACCTATATACAAAGTCATTGAGCTGTAAGCTTAAGAATATGGTATAATAAATGTATTACTTTAGGAAAAATATTTTATGATCTCAATGATCATTGACTTTGTAAAGTTAATAACCTTCAACCAGAAGTTGTAGAACTTTTTCCTGTGGTTATTAGCACATATCTAGAAGGCTATTGGAAATTTGTCTGAAATTTTTTAAAAAGTTGCCTGACAGTGACTTGTAGATTATTCTTTTGTTTAATAATATAATGTTCTTCTCATCCCACTTTTTCTTTAAAACAGGCTTTATGCTAAAAATTGGCAGTGGCTTTTCATGGACCATATTTTATTCTGTTAATTTGTGCCTAATAATATAATATAGAAATATATTTTCTTCTGTCAGCTAAGGATTTTATAATATAAGATGCTGTTGACAAATAATGATTTAGTCTAATTCCCCATACCTAAAATTAATCAAATATGAATCATGATACCTATCTCCAAACTATTGCTCTATTAGTTTTTATTTAGTCAACATTAATTCTGATTTTTAAATATGACTATCAGTATTAATATAAAAGCAATTAGGTAATTAATGAGACATTTCTCTACTTTTAGATTTGTTTTAAACTGTGGTATTAAATATTTAATTTCCGGTGAATGTTTTCCCCTGAAGTGTTGTAAGAGAATTTGTCTTTGCAGTTGCTTTGTATGCAATCAGTGCTGTCTACTTTGCTGGAGTGATGGTGCGACTGATGTTGACTTTGACTCCAGTCGTCTGTATGCTGTCTGCAATTGCCTTCTCAAATGTTTTTGAGCACTATTTGGGGGATGACATGAAAAGGGAAAATCCACCTGTGGAAGACAGCAGTGATGAGGATGACAAAAGAAACCCAGGAAATTTGTATGATAAGGTGGGGAATCTAAACTAAGGCCTTTAAAAATTTAATGTGCTTTCTTAATTTTTCTACCACAATATGAACCATACATATTAAGAAATGTGATTAAATGAGGATTTAGATAAGCTGTGACGCTTCTGTTTGGTTACAATGTTTGCTTCAAAATTTGAATCCCAGTCGATCTTTTAGCTCAAAGTAAGAAAATAGAATGTAATCAGACAAGGAATTCTTTCTTTGGGGGCATTTGTTAACCTGAATACTTAAATTTGTTAATAGACTTCTTTACAGCAAACACTTGGTGCTTTGCTAAATTACATGAGATTTTAAGCCATGTGGATAAGTGCTTATCTTTAAGATCCATATACATTATCAACTTTTTAAATGATAATTTGATATTTAACTGATTTACTTTTTAAACCTCCCGTTTTTTAACCATCTGTAGCTAATACAATGTAATTCATTTTTAACCTGTAGTCTCTCAGTTAACAAATCAAGTTTGTATGTGTGGAAAAGACTTGTTAAAGCAAATCTTGGATGCCATATTAAACTTACCTTGCTATTTTAATATTGACTAGTGTTTTGAATACCAGTGAGTAAGTAATGAAACTTCCCACTATAGAAGTTAACTGAAATTCTTTGTCTTTACCATAAGATCAGTAAAACTCATAAAGATTTGACACATGCTTTTGGGATTTTTGTTATATTTTGGTTTTGTTGTTTTGTGGTATCTTAATCAATCTTGTAATTTTGAGTTTGTGATTACTACTGGTTTTCTCTTCTGATTTTTAGTGGTGGTGATGATAAATGTGTGTGTTCAAAGTAATTTTGGTGTTTTTTACCAAGTCCATTGGTTTTAGGGTTTCGAAATTAGAAGGCTAATTCAGTAAATGCAGTTTTTTTCCCCATACCGAAGTCCTGCATAGTCTGGATTATAAGTAGACATTGTCATTTTTAGGATGTAAAATTTAAGATTTTCTAAGAATTTATATATTAGATTTCATACTGTCAGAATGGGCCATTTACTTATCTTCTATATATTTAATTAAGAAATAAGGATAATTGATTGGAGTAGCTTCTTACTAGAGATTATTTCACTCTGAGATCAGCTCCTGGTCCCAGGAAACTTTGATTCACAATTGACTTTAGAATCTACTTTGATAAAGTTTTAGAAAACTCTTCTAAACCTATAGAAGAATATCTGCTAGTTACACATTTTGTGAATCACAGAATTAAATTGATTATCATTCTCCCAACTTTTTTCCCTTGAATGTCCTGTGAAGCAAGTCAAATGATGAATTTGTCTAACCAGTTTTCTGTATCTTCAGGCAGGTAAAGTGAGGAAACATGTAACTGAACAGGAAAAAACTGAAGAGGGATTAGGTCCTAATATAAAAAGTATTGTCACTATGTTGATGCTGATGCTGCTGATGATGTTTGCAGTACACTGTACCTGGGTCACAAGCAATGCCTACTCCAGTCCAAGTGTGGTCCTAGCCTCTTATAATCATGATGGGTAAGAAAATGACTTGACTACAAAAAGATTTTAGAACACTGTCCCCTCCACACACACTCAAAACATATACTTTTTGACTCAAAAGATAGAATTGTGTTTGAGGCCCTGAATTTGAATCTTCTTCCTTTCCCTTTTCCTTTTTCCATTTTCCCTTTTTCTTTTCCTTTTCTTTTCTATCCTATCAAACTCAGGGCCTCACACATACTAGACTTTGCGCTGAGCTACACCCACAGCCCATCAGTCTGCTTTTGTTTTTTCCCCATTTGGGTGTGACTTCTCTCTCCACCTTTGAAGGGGTAAGTAGTATTTCATGCTGCTCTTTTTCAAAATTTTGGTGTACTTTTTTTTTTTTTTTTCATATGTATCCCTTTGAACACAGCATCATCATTACAGTGAAACTTGTTAGAAAATGCTAATTCACTGACTCTGCCCTAAGCCTAATGAATCATTTAGTTGACCCATTTATCTATTCATTGCTGAAGTAGAGCCCAGCAGTCTAGTTTAACAGACCCAGATGATTCTGATGCAGCTAAAATTTAACAGTTGATTTATACATTGCCTTGCCTCTTACCACTTCTGCTTCACATTGGAGTTTAGTTGACTTGAAGAATATCAGGCCCACCCCAGAACTATTTGATCAGAATCTGCTTTTTGGTTTGTATTCATATTAGTTTGAGAAGCACTGGCTTTGCTCCTCATTTTCTTGTTCTTTTTTTTCCTAGAAGCTTTTAACTGTGATCCTTAAAATGTGAAATTATTCAGTAGTTTTAGCACCTCAAAATTTTAAGTTATCTTCTTCATATTTAAATCTTATTTAAAATATTATGATTCTTTTCAGCACCAGGAATATCTTAGATGATTTTAGAGAAGCTTACTTTTGGCTAAGGCAAAATACAGATGAACATGCCCGAGTGATGTCTTGGTGGGATTATGGCTATCAAATAGCTGGAATGGCTAATAGAACTACTTTGGTGGATAATAATACCTGGAATAACAGTCACATAGCACTGGTAAGCATTTGACTTTTTAAGAAAAAGATTTTTTTTAAAAAATCCTATTACTTTTCAGTCAAGTTTCACTTGTGATTAAATAGAAAAGATGAGGATGAAAGTACTCTTTAATTGCTGAGGTCTCAAAATATTTCTTTAACATATTTAATAATGTTACTTAAAGATATACTTATTTTGTTTGTAAGAATGGTATTTACTTATTTATAGGTATAATTCAGAATCAGACTTGCTTCTGGTATATTTTATATTTAAGCTTACTGGAGAATTAGGCAAAATCTGAAACTTTAAATGTTTATATTTTCCATTTTATAAACTTAAAAAAATCTTTGCAAATATGTAAAGCAAATGCATTATGGATATGCAAAGTGTGTTCACTTTTAAATGACTAATCTACATAAATTAAGGTGATCACTTCTGGGCTTTAAAAATTTTGAATAGATAAATGGGTCAACTAAATGAATTCTATTTGTTAGTGTTGTAGCTAGTAATCAAATGTCTGCTATGCTGGGGTAAAGAATATGTGCTAGCAAGATCACCTGCAAGCCCTGCCTTAAGTTGTGAGAAATTGTCTCTTAAAGTTTGCCTCCTTTTGCTGGTGGCATATGCCTTAATTCCAGGCAACCAAGGGGAAAGACCCTGCCTCAAAATTTAAAAAGGACTATGGATGTAGCTCAGTAATAGTGCTCTTGCCTAGTGTGCACAAGGCCCTGGGTTCAATATAATACTACACACACCAAAGAAAAGTTTGTCTACTTTCATTTTTAAATGTTAATTTCATAGAGCTTAATTGTTAGCAAAATATTAGAACATGTATTCATATTTTGACATTTCTGCTATAAATTGATTATAGTGAGTTGTTAATGTTTATAAATCTCAATAAATTCTTTGATATCTTAGAAAATCATTTTTGCAAAAAAAAAAAAAAAATCCAGGTAAGTCAGGCTCTTGCAGTAAAAGTGTACATTCAGTTTTATTTTATTCTGCAGGTGGGAAAAGCTATGTCTTCTAATGAAACAGCAGCCTATAAAATCATGAGGACTCTAGATGTAGATTATGTTTTGGTTATTTTTGGAGGGGTTATTGGCTATTCTGGTGATGATATCAATAAGTTTCTTTGGATGGTTAGAATAGCTGAAGGAGAACATCCAAAAGACATTCGGGTAAGAAACTAGATAATCCCAGGTATGTGAAAGACAGTCCATAATGTCCAAATCTTATCTCTTTAATTGCATTATATTTGTTTTCATTGTTCTATCCCCCTAAGTAGTCCCTTATCCTGATTTTACTATTTATTAAAGATACTAGAAGCACTTCCTAGATTTAGAACGTTTGAAACTCATATTTCATAGTCACATGATAAGTAAGGACATTTAGGTCAACTGCAGACTACAAATTGACAGTATTATATATACCACATAGCCTAGGTATGTAGTAAGCTATACCATCTGGATTTGTATAAGTATACTGTATGATATTCACATGCATGATAACAATATTGCCTAGTGATGCATATCTCAGACTGTATCCTCAAGATTGCACTTACATTCAACTCTATGAAGCAGTTCCTTGCCCAAATTTTCTTGCTTTTACTTTTTCACACCTTCTCACATCAGCCCTTTCTTTATATTTTCATTTTCATTGTTTCTAACCTGGTACTGACTCTAATAATTGTAAACCTGGAAGAGGACAGCAACCTTGAAATTGCTATCTTTGCCTTAGTCTTCTTTGCTCTCCCAACGTAATATGACATTGATCACGTCATTGTCTGGCTTAAAAGCCTTCAATAGATGATGGGGCAAGGCGGTGAAACAGAAATGAATACAAACTAAAACTATAAGTTTGGGTTATGGGCAAATTATTTTGGATCACTCAGCATAAATGAACACCAAGTCTCATTCCAGGATATGGATCTTGATGACCAAGACAAGACTAAGTCATCACTATTGAAAATGTCAACAGTAACTCATTTGTGGTGGTATTATGAAAGTTTGTGGTAATATAGATGAAGCCTCACCAAGTGGCTAGTATGAAATAGATACTGTCTTGGTGATACATTGATAGAAAATCCAAACTCTCCTTATCCTGGAATGCAAGACCTTTTATGCTTTAGTTTTCCATTGCTGGTCTCTTGGCCATTCTGCGCTGTCCCAAAGAACTTCCCAGTGGTTCCTTTCTTGGAAAAAAAGGATAGACCTGTAGTGAATAACATGTATTGTATACTTGTAAATTGACAAGATTTTTAGGTGTTCTCACCATATGGAAATAAGTATATGGAAAAAATATGCATATTTAATTAACTCCATTTAGATATTCTACAGTTTACATGTATTTCAGATCATGTTGTATACCATAATATATACCTTGTACTCACTTTTTTTGTTGTTTATGTGATTCTCATTTAAGCAGATAAATAGTAATAAGGTATAGACACTGTTTACTTTGTATATCTTGAGAATCTTTCCATATTAGATTATGGAAGGCTTCTTTATTCCTTTTTTTTACATTTGCAGAATGTAGTATATTATGTTATGTGTTTGTATATGTTTATATTCTTAATTTATTTAACCTATCCTTATTGATGGATTTTTATGTGTTTTCCAGTTTTTTTTTTTAATCTCAAACAGTGATGCAACAAGTAGCTTTCTACATTTATTAGTTTACCCATATACAAGTACTCTGGTGGACCAGAAATTTCTGGGTCAAAAATTACATTTTTTAACTGGAGTACCAAATAGTTCCTTGTAAAGGTTAATTTATAAATTATTACTGAAAATAGTTCTACATACTATTGTTAGTTTTCTAAACATTCCCTTCTCCAGCTAAAGGAGCTGATTTTAGAGTTCATATAGGAAAATTGTGAAAATGAATGAGGAAGAGGAGAGTTGGAAAGAGTCAGCCCTACCTGTTATTATAACCATGGTTTGTTGGTACCATTCTTCATAAATTATTTTTAAGGCTTTATTAGATGGTTTTAAATCTGATGGGATTAAGTTGGGGGTGAGGGATATAAGTGAACATGACTTTATGAATATACCTCAAAAGCTGGTTCCTTTGGGGGGAAATGCAGAAGGGAAACCCTGTAGCTTTGGATGTGTTAAACTGAACTGACATAGAAACTTCTGGTTTCTTTCTTATAGGAAAGTGACTATTTCACTCCACAGGGAGAATTTCGTGTAGACAAAGCAGGATCCCCTACTTTGTTGAATTGCCTTATGTATAAAATGTCATACTACAGATTTGGAGAAATGCAGGTTAGTTAAATCAGTTTTTCTACAGTCTTTATTCAGAAGAAAAAATAATCCTAATGCCTCTAGAAACTTAGAATAATGCTATTTTATTGTACTGTATAATGTGAGAAATTAGGAAAATAATTAAGATCAAGGACTTATTTCCAAAATATTTTTTTTTCAACATTAGCTCAAATCCAACCTTCGCTTGCCATCTTACCTTTTGACTTTTTGCTTTTGGAAGGCATTGTTCTCCAGGGGCAAGGTTTCCCAGCTAGGAAACATAATACTCTTAGGTAGTATACCACTTCGCTGCTTGGTGGAGAAAATCCTTAAAGAGTTAAATTATATGGTCACTTCAGACATTCACTCTATACCTGTTCTCCATTATCCCAGATAGCTAGAACTGTCTGGAATAGAGTTTCCTAATAATTCAGAATGATGTGTAACAAAAGCTAATGATCTGCAAAATGAGTGAATGTGCAGAGAGGCGTTATAGCAGAAAGAAGGAAGAGAGGGTCTGTTTCTTTCTCTGGAGGTGGCCAACATTTTCCCTTGACTTAAGTATTCCTTTCATTATCCCAAAATATGTTTCTCTCTTGAGATAACTCATATTCTCCCTTGAATGTGTTTTTGCTTTCCTAAATAAATCTGTCTCTAGGAGGGGGAAAAAAGAAGAACAATGGACTTGATGTTATAATACCTGTGTTTTAGGTTAGGCTCTGTCAAGTCATGTAACCCTCACATTCTTTTGGACTCTACTTGTTTTTATTTTTGTTTTCCTTGTCTTCAAATAATGTGGGCTGGACTGAACTTATAACTTGATTTTTGAGGGAAACCGGAACATGTCACCCCAATATGCCATTCATTTCTCCTTTATATTTACCTTCCCATACTTTCTTATTCTGGAGTCTTAATACCCTTTCCTTTGTCTTGTCATTTCCCCCACAAACTTAAGTGTTCTTTGTTAAACGTTATGTATAATCCAGAATTCTAAGCCATTTTTTTGAGTTTTTCATTGCAACTTCTCCTATGTGATGTGTGCTACATAAATTATTATACTTGTTTTTCTCTTTTTTAATCTATCCTTTGTTGACAGGGGCCCATCTCAACTAAGTACTCATGAGGGTTGAGGAAAAAATTACATCCCTCCCCAACCATTGCTAAGTTTTTTTTAATAGCTATTTTATTACTTGACTATAATACCAAGTTATTGCCTCCATATTAAAATCTCAGTGAAAACTAATTTCATAGTGCTTTCTGGTAAGTTGATAACCCTAGAAAGCAGGGGGAAAACTGCTTAATTTTATACTATCACTAGGGATCAAGATAATTCTATAAACAGAAGGGGTTTGTTTAGGTTTCAGTTTGTGAAACAAAATTTTAACCTTTTGAAAAATACAATTGTTATGGCAAATATGGGCTTGGTACACTTTTTTTTTTTTTTAGAAGAGCATGCATATCACTGTACTCCTGCTCATTGTGTTACTTCAAGGTAGATTTGTACAGCCAGGCATTTGCTTCATTATTTATTGAACTGTAATTAACTCCGGAGGTGGCTTTAAAAACAAAGAATATGCCAGACAGACAATAATTAATTGTAAGTTTTTGTTTCTTTGAAGGCTACTTGCTGGTGTCTCAACTTAGGCTATGAAAGTAGTAATAACTAGTCACTCCAGAAATTAGGTTTTCTGGGGAAAATGACTAGTTTCTCTGCTAATGATTGTGTTGAAGGACTATTTTTAAACCATGATTCTAGCATGCATTTATTTTGATGCCTGCCCTGCTTATAGATGAGATATAGTTTAAATAATGTTTATATATGTTTTTAGTGTTGTGTAAACAAGCCAAAATAAGCTGTCTACTCTTTGGAATAGAGGTTTTATTTTTGTTTCTAAGTTGACTTTACCTATGTTAAGTTTGTATGCTACATAAACTTAGTCTGAATATTTTGTAGTCACTCTTCCCCTGTTTTTTCTTTTTCTATTCCTCATAAATCCTCCCATGGATCAGCTTGTTGAGGTTCCTTTGTAGTACATTTCCAGGGTATAATACCACTGTTTACTTGTGCACTTATTTAACAAGTAGCCCTCAAAATACAAATACACTGTGAATAAGATAAAGTCGTCATTCTAGTGGAAGATATAGGAAACTTTAAAAATAAATAAAAGGTTAACAGTATATCCTATAGAGTAAAAGAACAAAGTTCTGTAGGAAACAGTAGAAGAAACTTACCAACTACTAGTCTCAAAAAAGTATTTCTCTGTAGAGATGCTATTTAGGTTGAGGTCAGAGGCTATAAGAAGGAGCCAGCAATACAAAAGAATTGAATTGAAGGCCACGACAGAGAAAACAGATAGTTGTAAGGCTCTGAGGAAGAAAAGAAATGCCTTCTGTGTGTTTTCTATATATACTTATAAAAAGGAGGAGGGGGCAAATTTTTAAAAAAGGGTTTTGTTGGAATTCATCTTTTTTTTTTTTTAATGTCTGTAAGCTGCTCATCTAGTCCACTCAAGGACTGTAAAATCCTTATTCTGATTCAATCCCCCTTCCTGATTACCTCCTGTCTAGTTATTAGCATATGATGAGAACTATAAAGGTACATTTCTTGATTCTGTTTTCTTAATTTAAGGGAGAGGGTATTACTCTAATAACAACATTTACTAATTTCTAACACGGAATAAGTTTTCCAGTATGTTTAACATCCAATACTAATGTTACTTTTGCAGCTGGATTTTCGTACACCCCCAGGTTTTGACCGAACACGTAATGCTGAAATTGGAAATAAGGACATTAAATTCAAGCATTTGGAGGAAGCCTTTACATCAGAACACTGGCTTGTCAGGATATATAAAGTGAAAGCACCTGATAACAGGGAGACACTAGATCATAAACCTCGAGTCACCAACATTTTCCCAAAACAGAAGTATTTGTCAAAGAAGGTGGGTGCCAAGTTAAATCATTCCTATGAAAGGATGATTCAGGGTTGGTTAGTTGGCCTACACAAAAAACATTACTGAAAATTACTACTAAATTTCCATTTGCCAGATTTATAGGCTATGGCTTATATATACAAAGTATATATCAGATTAGCCTGCTAGGGGAATTCTTTTCAAACTGTGTACTTAAGCTGTCCCTACCAGCAACTGTTTCTAGACAGCATGGTGTGGTTATCAGTGATCTAGGCTGAGATTTTTTGGCTTTAATTTGTGCCATTGCCATTAGTAAGATTTATTTGTAAAGTAAGATGTGTCTGTGGCTATCACTTTTCATACCTTTGTGAAAGTAAAAATACTAAGTGCTCAATAGAATTTGTGATTAGTTCTTTATCTTTTGGTCAAAGCAAATGTATATTGCATCTTCATACTCCATTCGTAGTATGATGTTACTATAATATTCAAGAATAAAGAATAGGCTTTTGATTGGTGAGTCCTTCTGAAGAAAAAAATCATTTATCTTCAGATAATTATTTTTAATGTAATTATTATGACAAAGCTTGTAGGTAGGAATTATGATGAGACTATTGCAGTCCTTTTGTAATAAATATTTAATAAGATGAAATATTTTATTGGAGGTCATTATTGCTCATTTTAGCCAAATAGATCTCTAATCTTTTCTATAAAAGATTACTAAAAATGAATATTTATGTAGGTTGCCCAGCTATGGAAGATGAGAAATAATAAGGTGTCAGGTAAAATGTTAAGGTTGTATTATAAGGTTCTATTCTTAGATAGATTTCAGTCTTAGTTTTTGAAAAGATGCTTAGGGTTTCCACAGTTCAGATCAGTTATTTTACATCATTAAAGTAATTGTCTTGTCCCTTTATTTCTTCAAATATACACCAAATATCCTCCAGATTATTTCACATTTTACTAGAAATGTACTAAATATTAACTGTGATATTTAAATAAAAGCTTTATATGGATACTTTCTCTCCCAGAAAAGATTACCATATCTAGACTAATGTATTTAAAGGGTGTCACATAGAACTGACTTCATTCTGTCTTGTCAAATTCAATTACCAGTCTTCATGTCAGATGGCAAAGATACCAAATTATCTGGTTTCTCACAGGCATGAGGGTAGAGAAGCCGGTGAGTTATACAGTGCAGAAGTCAAAGCAAATCCTGCTAGTCTGAAAGCAGTTACTCCTAAGACATCCAAGCCTAGTTAAGAACTATATATTTGTTTTATTTGGGTTGGGGGCTGGTGGCAGGGAAGAAGGCTGTTGAATTTGCAATCTGACTGATGGCAGAGATCTCAAAGGCAGTACATTTTCTTAATCTCTTTTGTCTATCCAGCCATCATTTCCCCAAAATAAATAAATGTGAATGGATAAATAAAAATCAGTCTTCTGAGCTGAAACATTCTAGTAGACAATAACATGAATTTTTAAATTTGTTTTTCGTGGCTTTATATTCTTTTTGTACTAGCACTATAAAGAAATGTTTCTTACTTACTTTCTTCTCCCTATTCTGGTTTTCAATTTGAGGATGAAGGTGTGCATACAACAGAAATTTTAGGAGTTTTTCTGCCACTGCTAGTTGGCACGACTGAAGTGCTAGAAATTGTAATCCAGGGCTGCAGAAAAACTTTGTGGTATGGCGACTTTTTGCCAGTACAAGAAAAAACACTCTGAGGACCCAGTTGTATACTTGCATAGTCATTTGCATAGATCTCATAGAAAAATTTTCATGTTAGAAACATACAGATAATAAGAAAAAAGGAACTAACTCCTTGGCCTGGTTTGTGTTTTTAAAAATTGCACCATCTGACATTTTTATGTTTCCCATAATAAAATAAAGATAACATGCACTGTGGTTAACAAATTAACAGTAGCTAAGTTTTGCAACCTCAACAAGGGATTGTATTTTGCCTTATGTTCTTATCATTGTTAGAAAAAATCTAAATTGTTTTGAAGTGAACGTGATGAATAGAAGGAAAATGATGCTGTATTTACCCTAAGTTTCTGAAATATCTAAGAATTGTAAACTTTGAATTGAATGGTCAGGTCTCTTGAATCTTGCCTCTGTTAAGCCAGAATTTGATAATGCATCCAGCTACTTACTTTCAGAAAATTGTTGCTTTCTTCAATGACAAGGCATGTGTGTCAAATCAACAAAAACATACATGCTTATACAATATATCCTATAGAATTCTAACACAGCAAATGTTTTTGCAATGGTTTCTACCACCACCTTTGCAGTAATTTGTTTCTTACAACAGAAAACATCTGTTAAATATTTTAGTGGGATGCTGAACTAAGAAAAAACATTTTCTTTTTAAAAAGCTGTATGAAACTCAGGGAATGTGTTTTTGTTATGTTTTTTCATTTTTAAGTACTTAATTTCCTTCCTGAAATGTTGGAGAATGTGCTAAGTGATTTTGTCTTTCACTTTTATAGATTGGTAGTCATCCTCATTTTACAGATAAGAAAACTGAGGCTCCAAAAGTTACTAATTTATATTTCTGACACATAGCTGATTCCTTAAAGGCTAAACCAGCAGTAGCATTTCCATTTTATGATTCCTTAGTCTGATGTTATATTGTATTATGACTGGGAAATTTGAGAAATTATTACAGCTAAGCATTTATTTGAAAAGGAGGTGTGGGGATTCTTTCCCTTGGTGGTGAGGAATGCATTCGAGAAATGCTGTCATAGTCCTTGCATCTTAAAGTTAGGGACCTAGTCATATTCATCATGCATTCAATAGTTAGTATTCACTAACTGTTCAGGGAGTCCAGTCATAAGAGCCAAGAGCTTATTAAGACAGTCTTCTTCATAATACAATAAATCATGTATGTAGATAATTTTTCTTAACCTGTAAGAAATCTGTGCTAATACTATGTGTTCTGGTTTTGTTTTGTTTTAGACTACCAAAAGGAAGCGTGGCTACATTAAAAATAAGCTAGTTTTTAAGAAAGGCAAGAAAATATCTAAGAAGACTGTTTAAACACACTGTTTTGGTTCCTGACTTGAAGCAGTTGTCCTTGTGAGAACCGGTCTTTGCCTTTAGCTCATGTCATGTTTCACAGCAACAGAGGGTACAGAACCATCACTGGTCCAGGTTAATGTACAAAATTTTCTGGCAATGCCTGATTGAAAAAATAAAATTGGATTATTGAGAACAGCTGTTTCTGATTTGTAATGTGAAGCAAGACAGAGCACTGCTGTAAAATGTCTAGCAGCAGATTTTTTTTATTGGTACATATTATCCTTCAAATCTGAGAATTTGGACTAATTGCACCAAAGAACCCTCTAATTTGGTCCCTGGCACATGCATTCTTGTCAATGTTTTTATTTTACAAGACTTGCATTTTATCTGAATTACCCACATAGCAATATGTAAAATATAAAAGACAAAATGTGATGAGAGCTTCTTGAACCAGTAAACCAGTACAGGTCTGAGAAAGGTATTAGAAAAGTAATTATACTTCCTTGAACTATATTTATTTTCATGTTTCTCCAATGCAAAGAATGTTTCATCAAATGTACATTTTCTCTTGGTTACTGTTTGCTATAAGAAGCTGCTGTTTCAAAGATGGACCTCAAGAGTAGCTGATGGATTCAAATAGATTTTTATGTTGACACATTATTACTGCTATTAGCAGTTGTTTTCACCAGGTACTTAGAGAGCAGGTTTCATACATTGTTCATTCAAGGGCTAAATTTATATCCTTTGGAAATCATAGCAACTACACAGAATGTTGCTTACCAGGATAGGGTTTGGCACCTTAGTACTGAGGTTAGCACTATGTTTACATGCAAAAGATTTAAGGAGGAAAAAAAAGTATCCAAAGTTCATTTTCTGTGACTCTTCAAAATGACAGGATTTGTAAACTTTGGATTTTTCTCATTTTATAACAGTTTCATTCATCATAATGATTTTTGTTCTCTGCTCCATATTTTTTAATACCTTAAGCATTTGATGAAACACTCTTTAGTGCTATATGCATTTTCTTACTTTTATTAAAAATGTGACAATTGTCAAAAAATGCACTAAAATATAAATGGAGATTGAACATGTTCACTTTCCAGCTTATAGGCAACTTTATACAGACTTGAAAATTTTCTCCAGTTGTTTAGTAAAAGTGAAAGAGAAAGGTTTTTTCCTGCTACAGGATATAATTTTTTTTTTATATGACAAGCATAACACACCACTGCTTTTGGTGGAAAACTGCAGAATAGTATGTACCTTTTATGAAGAACAATGTAATTTACAATGTTCAGTGAGAATGTTATTGCTGATTTTCTTTTTCAAGGTGTAGAATATTCTTTGATTTATAGAATTCATTTTTGACCCAGATGATGGTTCTTTTACAGAACAATAAAATGGCTGAACATTTTCACAAATAAAGTGTAACTAAATCTGGATTTCTGATACCTTGTCATTCGGGGGATTTTCTTTTACTTTGTTGCTTTAAAATTCAATGCAGAGAAGTTGTTGACTGTAGGGGAATAAAGTTAATTCAAATTTTGTGTTAAGTGTTGTCTTTTACAAATTGTTTCTGTTCACATTTACAAAGGTTTTATGGAAAATTAGTTTAACTTAAACCTCCTATTTTGCCTTCTTTTTGCCCAGTGAAAATCTTATTTTGATGGTGGAGTGGGGGTGGCATGGGGGAGATGGAAGGGAGAAGAAACCTAGTCAAATAGATTGATCTCTATTAAGGAAAGGAGTCCTGACAAAGCCATAAATGGTGAAGTTCTTGGTATTTAATCAAATCTTTAGAATTTTTTTCATTTTGCACAGGAAAGAACCTTCAGCTTTCAATATTAGGAAACAATGTTTTGGTTCAATGTAACTTGTCAGTCAATTGCCATTTTAACTTTTTAAGACTTGTTTTATTGTAGCAGAAAAGTAAAACTGTAGTTTGGCTACATTGGAATAAGAATAATTGGCTTAGAATATTTTTTTTAAATTCACATGTAATCACTGTTCATCTCAAGGTAATTAAAGATCACTCTACCTTTGAAGTTTTAGAATGCAAAATGGTATTTGGACTATAAGGGTATTTTTGTTTGTTTTGGTACTATGAATGAGACATTAAGGCAGCAAGTCTGAAGACAAAATTTAGATTTTATACTTTTGTTAAACTGAGTTTCTTGAACTTTAAAATTCATATGAGTTCCCTAAACCACAACCCGAGAGGCCAAAGGAGTAGATAGTGTAAAATCCCCCAGAGCAGTACTGTTTCCATATCCAAGAGGCAGTAAGATGATGACTTTGTGGAGCTGCTGCTCCTTTTAAATTTCTTTTCTAAGGCTGGGAGTGTAGATATCCTGGGCTCCATCCTCAGCAGTACTAAAAAGAATTGTTTAAAATGTAACAATTTCCAACAAACTATTTTTTTAAGTAGTGTTAAGTACATTTACATCATTGTGCATCTAATCTCCATAACTCTTTTCATCTTTCTTGGGAGCTCTGCTCATAATCTTCATTTGAAGTAGGTGGAGAAAATAGATAAGTGTAAATAGGTCTCAATGGCAGTCTAACTGCAATGGTGAGAAATTGAGAAAACACCAAACAGTAACCAAATAACAATCGATTTTTATTATGAAATATAACAGAAGCAAAAATGGACAAGACTTAGTGAAGTTACCACAAAGTAGGCAATCTTGTAACCATGATCCCCAAGTCAGGAAAACAGAACAGTACTAATATTCCAGAAGCATCCTCATGGAAAAACCTCCCAGAAACTGTCCTGTCCCACCTTCCTGGTCCAGAAGTTAATCACTCTTTGCTTTTATGGTAGTTTTATTTCTGCTTTTACCACTTAAGTCTTTATCTAAGTGTGTTTAGGTGCTTCTATTCTTTGAACTACATAAATGGAATAAGTAGAATATATGTGTTTAGTATTTAACTGCTTTTGCTTAGTATTTGTGAAAAGCATCCAGGTTCTTACACGGAACTATAAGTTTATTCATTTTTATTGATACACAGTGTTCTCTTTCTCTCAAGCTTACTCTTATCTGTTCTATTGTTGATGGACCACTGTAGTTTTCAGCTTGAATATATTATAAATAATGCTATATAATGACATCTCTCTTGGTGCTTATGTGCATGTATTTCTGTGATTATTTGCCCCCAAAATGGAATTGCTGGGTTGTATATGAAAGTTTTTGTTGCTTCCACATCCTTATCAGTCCATGTTATTTTCGTTTAGTTATCTCCTCCTGAGAGGCACAAAGTGATTTCTGTTTAGTGTGCCTTCTTCCAGGTTGCTAATGAAGTTGGCCATTTGGAAATCCCTGTTTTCTAAGGTACTGATTATTATGCATATTTAGTTTTTTTAGTTATATGAGTATATATCATGTATATGAGGCCTTCATTTGTGTTGCAGATTTTCTAAGAATAATTTTAATGTTTTTCCTCAATCTTTTGTATGTGTACAGCCTTGTTTAAAAAAACCATAGCTGCCTGTGGTGTTTCCCAGGAAATTACTGTTTTACTTTTCAGTTTTGTGGAATTCATTTGTCTAGTATCCTGTGAATTGTTTTTGAGTTTTGGGAATATGGATACATAATTTTCCCAGCATCATTTATTGGAGGAAGAAAAAAAAAAACATGTCCTTTTCCTATGGCTCTGAAATATTCCTTGTGTAGTAAATTGAATTCCATCAACTTTTTATATTCCATAGAGTTCTTTGTATGACTTAGTGTAGCTTTAAGATATAAGACACAGGAGTACTCCTCACCTAGCTCTTTAAACTTGGATTTTTCTGGGCCTTTGCTTTAACATGTAAATTTTATAATTAAGTTCCACCAAAAGAGAAAAACCTTGAGTTTTTGATTGACTATTCAGTTTATAGATCAATTGGGGAAGATTAACACCTTTAAAACATTGATACTTCTGACCATGAATATAGCATATCCCTCAATTTATATGGATGCTAAGAGTTTTCAACATGTTTTTTAATGTGTAAGTTTCTTATGGTCAATATAAAGTTGACTTCTGTATATTGAAATTGTATTCAAAAACCTTGGTAAAACTCATCCTACCACTGTATTTCAAAGATTTATTGTGATATATAACTCCTCATAATCTGGGAATAATGAGGCTTTTTTTTTCTCCCTTTATAATGGTTACATTTCCTTGCATAGAAAAGGTACTATCCTTGTCCTCTGCTTCACAAAGAATACCTTTTTAAGGGGAAAGGTACTAGGGATCAAACCCAGGCCATTTGTGCATGCTAGGCAAGCACTGTACCACTGGTAGTTCACTTTGCACTATGTTGTAGATTTTCAGTAGGTACCTTTGATCAAATTAAGGACATTGCCATTTCCCACATGTATTTTAATTGTAGGTGGACGCAATACCTTTTATATGGTGCTGAGGATCAAACCCAGCCCCTCATGCATGCTAGGTAGGCACTCTTCCACTGAGCCATAACCCCAGTCCCCCCACTTTGTTTTTAATCATGAATGGCTTTCTCTTAAGACTTTTGTTCATACTGCTAAGATAAACTTGTATTTCTAGAATCTGTTAGAAATTACTTGTGAAACCATTTGGGCCTGGAAATTTCTTTGTACAAAGGTTTTATTACTACACAATATTTTACAGGTGCATGATTATCAGGGTTCTTGTAAGTTGTGCTTTCCAAGAAAATTATCTATTTCAGTTAATGTAAAATTGTTTATAGTGATGTCCCCTTTTAATTACTAAGATTAATTTTCTTGTATTCATATTTTTCCCCAACTTCTACCATGACTCCCTTATTTTCCATGGCAGGTTTTTTTTTTTTTTTTTTTTTTTAAAGCTTCCTCCCCGCTTTTGAAGACGAACTAATTTCTCTAGTCTTTTTTTAGAAAGTTAGTAGTATTTCTATGGAGGAGGCAGTGTTTGTTTTGCTTTGTTGTATTGATCTCTTTCCCTAATATGAATTTATTTAAAGCAACGTTCTTTTGGTAGTGTAGGGGCTAGGGTTGTAGCTCAGTGATAGTGCTTGCCTAGCACATGAGAGGCACTGGGTTTGACCTTCAGCACCACATAAAGGTATTGTATCCATCTACAAAATAAATATTGCTGGTAAATTGGTACTTGTTTTTTGCTATCTTATGGAGTTTGCAATAATACACCTTTTTCATCCTTATATACTTTGGATTTGTTGACCTTTTAACTGACTTGTTTTCATCGGTTTCTAAAGTCTGTTATCTTACTAAATATTCCTTCTGCCTCTCTGAGACTATTAAGCATAATTTCCTCAAGTCTGTTTAAAGCTGGGCCTAGTAAAGCTAGTACCTAGAACTCTGAAGGGTCTCGTTTCTAGTGCATGGTGTTCAAGATATATTTGAGTCCTATGGGCAAATTCAGACCTAACTTTTCAGAGGATTTTGTTTCCTCTAGTTACACCCAAGGAAAAAAGCCAAAAAAATCACCTGAACCCAATTTAAGTGATAGATGTTACCAACCTGCCATCCAGTTTCCTATGGGAAAATGGCCTTGGAATTTCCATCTTCTAGATTGTGACCTAGTGATAGTTTGTTCCTGTGAAGCCTTATGTGCAGACTTTAGTTGGGATGATTTAATGCTATCTCACTGCCATGTGTGCTTCCCAAAAAGATCAGAAAAATTTTGAGATTTGGACAATACATATGTACTATCATCTTGCCTATAACTGATAAAGAATATTCAGAATTAAATAACTCTTAGGAAGACACAGGAAATTTTTATTAGCCCTTGACAGAAGAAATCCAAAATGGCAACTGAAAAGGAATACTACCCACCAGGTTAGCTAAAATGTACAAAAGTATTCAAGAATTCAAAAAAATGAACTCATTTTGGCATTGAGTGAAATTGATATACATATTCTATCCTAGGAATTTATCAAATATACAAATAGTGTATTCATAAAACTGAAGACAAAATGTTCCTTTGAGGTGAAATATTGATCATTTTTCAAAAAGAAAATGAGCAAACAGATTAACTGCTTCAAAGATAAAAGGTCAAATAAATCAGATGAAAATAAGGACATTACTCTAGAGTTCTACAAAGGTAAACAAGATTATGAGAGTAATATGTTCAGAGACAGCCCAGATTTCATCTCCAAAATAAGTACTACGAACAACTGTATGCCAATAAATTGAATAATCCTGTTGCACAGATCCCTAGAAGGATGCAACCTGCAAAGACTGAATCACAAAGAAACAGAAAAATCTAAGGAGACTGGATCAATAATCAAAAGACCCCTCAGGACCAAATGGTTAGCGAATTCTGCCAAACATCAGAAATTTCTGAATTCATCCTATGATGAGGCACTGATACCAAAGCCAGAAAAGACAGTAAGAAAATAGACCAACATCCTTTCTAAATTATTTGAACCAAAATTCTTACTATACTGTTGACTTTGCTAGTATTTTAAGAGGATTACACTATGACAAAGCACAATCTTGGAATTAAAAGGTGGTTCACTATATGAAAATGTAACACCACGCATTAACCAAAGAAAGGGGAGAAACTATGGTCATCTTAATTTTGCAGAAAAGGCATTGTGACATGATCAAGACCCTTTCAACGATCAAAATACAACAAAACTAGGAAGAGAAGGAGACTACCTCAAGTCCACATATTAAAAACCCACAGCAGACATAATGGTTAAATACTGAAAGCTTTTCCCGAGATTAAAAGTAAGACCAGGATACCTGCTTTTGCTACCTCCAACACAAAAGTTCGATCCAGAGCAATAAGGCATATAAATAATCTTATGTATACGATGCCGTTTTACACAAAAATGACCAGCACCACTAAGTCAGATTGATCTGGAAATAGTATTGTTTTATAAAACAGCAATGGTTACTGCAGGGAGGGTATAGAGGGAGATACAAGTGTGGGCTTTAAGACTCAGGTATTCTCCATATGGTTTATAAATCTAGTGTTACTTAACAGTTTCAAAAAAGCAAAGTATACCCTACCCTCCTGAGAAGTGAGCCTTCTGACTTCCAGATGGCTTATGCTTCGTAGGAAGACTGGAAGATCAAGATTTCTGAGAATTTCCCCTTCAATATAGCATCTTTCCCACTTACCCACTTAGAAATAAAATGATCCCAAGCACTGTTCAACTGGATGTTTTTTAAAAATGTCGTGAACGGGCCCATAATAGGAAATATGTACTTAGTCTTAAGAACTTGTCAAAGTATTCATGTTTGATAGATTTTAGAACACTGTTTTGGTAGATCAATACTAATACCTAATTGAGAAAATCTGAGCTAATTCAGAGCCAGTCGATCAGAACTTCTGAATCCCTGGAAAAAAAAAAAAGACACACACAAAGAGGAATAACATTTAATTGAAATATATTTGTCTAATATCTACAAAGTGTGAACAATTGGTCTTAAGAAAGCGGACGAAAGGCACAAAATTAGTATTACTACAGAGAAGCATTCATGCTACTGATTTTTATAAATATCATTGGAGTGGCACAGTAAAAAATAAATTAAGCATTGAGCAAAAATCATTTTTCCTTTTTTTGGTCACATCTGACACCTCAATTTGTAAAGGCTGAGGACAAATTCAACTGAAACCATGGAACACTTACAAAGGCTTTGTTTTAATCACAGTGGCTTTCTTCCAGAGTTTGAGTCATACCAGAGAGGTACACTTTTTAAAAATCCACAGTAAATTATTTTCTCTATCCAAACTAAACACAAGATTGAGGTGGTACTTGTGCATATTTGAATATGCATGCACATAATTCAGCTTCTGAAGCCCTTTTTTTCCATCATGAAGGTAATGAAGACTTATTTTCTGCTGTAAAGGAAGAAGCTTCTGAGGGATGTATGACTCGTGCTTTGAGCATCAGAAAGATGGGAGGAAAACTCAATGTTAGGGCCTGGTTTGGCTCTAGATTCCACCTTAGAAGGCTCTGGCATTAATCTCCAATAGCTTCCTGCATACATCCATTCTCAGCAAAGTAGTTTATATTTCTTGGATGTGGACAAACAAAAGATGGAGATGGGGAAGGATGTGAAAATCACTTGGGAAATGATTGCCACCTGCATTTCTCCCAGGAATGAGCCACTGTCTACTGTAAGGACACATTGATTGGGCCATGCCAATTCAATCTTCATTTTGACAGAAGTTGGCTAAGTGAAAACATCTTCGTAAGTGCAAAACATTTTTGGCAAAGTGAAAAATAGAAAACTTCAAACCTCATTGATAAAAAGGAGCTCATGATTACCCACTTAAATCTTGGTGAGTGCATTATTTACATGTGTAGTAATACTCATATGTACATAGTGCGTGTGTGAACACCTTAAATGTGTACACACATGCCCCAAATGGCTCTTGGATAAATTCAATCCTCTAGCAAGAGTTTGGGGGAGCATGGTTCACAGTATAGAATTTTTTTTTTTTTTTTTTTTTTACCATTTCTTGTTTGCTAGCAAGGGGTCCCGGTGAATGCCAACAAAACCTTGGTACTGTACCACTTTAATTCCTACAAAAACAGGGCTATTTAGGAAAGGTCTGCACCTCCAGCCCATCAGTGTGCCTTCCAGAGGGGATTGAAGTATACCCAGCCGTTGCCCTGAAAAAGAAGGAAGGAGGCATTACATGGAGACCTCTCAGTAGACAAAAGGAGGAAGCAAGGGTAGGTGCCCCAGTCTGATATATCAG
The DNA here is from genome assembly GCF_047511675.1 of Marmota flaviventris. Classification (NCBI taxonomy): domain Eukaryota; kingdom Metazoa; phylum Chordata; class Mammalia; order Rodentia; family Sciuridae; genus Marmota; species Marmota flaviventris. Next base: position 191,267,778 of record NC_092498.1, read on the forward strand.
GATACTACAGGGACCTCTGCCAGTCTGCACATATACGCTTTGTTCTCAGTATCTCACCCAAGCCAAACAATGACTTCACTGCCCCTCTCAGCCTGGCTGCCTTTAGAGCCCAAGATGATCTATCTTAGCATGTCAGGAAGAAACCCCATGGAATGACCAAAATAAATGGGGACGTTGTTGCTTTACATCACTAAACCTTTCAACACCGCAGAGAAAGAAGGCAGCTGGATGGATGAAACAACTGAAAAAGAAAAGGTGTAGGTTTCATATATGGAACCCAAACCAGTAACTTCTCAGCCCACCATGCTGGGGGGTGGGGGGCGGTGAGAAGCCAGAGAAATATTTCAACAGGCAGTAACCACAGAAAGATGAGTAAACAAAAGAACCAACAACAACCAATGAAGTGCAGAAAGGCAAGAACAAAGTGGCATACAGAGTCTGGAGCTAAGCCAGAAGGGAACGTACATTCTGAATGGTAACCATTCTGGAGTTGGGATGGTTTTTACTGTTTTCATGTCCCCAGGACTTCTGTTATCAATGTACTGACTTTTATTAAACCTAAGTGAAAGAATTTCTTGTTGTTTAGTGTACAACTTTCCACGGAAGGATTTACCTCATCTGGGCATAGGTCCTTACTAACTCTTAAATCGTTTCCCCACCACCAAACAGCCTGTCTGAGCCAGAGTCTAAACTTAAGTATCCTTTCAGTCCATAGCTCTCAGTTCTTGACTTGGGGAGAACTGGTGGCTTACTGTTGCTCCTGATCATAAATCCCCCACCAAATTGCTATGTTGCTCTGAGTCACCCCGTAGCCTTACATCTAGAAAGAATGAGCCATCTTTGTAGAAGTTAGAGTATCAGTGGCACCAGGGGTAAAGAAAGATCCATAGATACATTTTGATTAGCTCTTGTCAAGAAATTTAAATAACCATCATGCAAATATCAGATTTCCCATAAATCCGGATTTCTGGCTCCTCAAAGAATTAGAGGTGAGTGGCATCTCATGCTTTGAATAGAGACTTAAACTTGCCCCATTCTCACTGGCCTGCTTCTGTTCCCGAGGGCCTGTTCTACAAATTGTGGCTCCTATCTTTTTAAAACTTACTATTCTGTTCTTAGAATGCTTCCCAATTACTTAACAGAATACCCCGGCCTCTATGGGACACATGGTGTCTTGCTCACTTGCCTAGTAGGGTGGCAGCCACGTGGATATTCTGTTTCCAACATCACTCTGGGGTGACAGCTATGGCAGCGTTATCACACTGGTCTTCCCTAACATGTCTGTCCTGTGTAGCTCACAGGAGGCAGAGCCCTGAAAGGCAGGGCTCAGTCATGAGGACTCCAGCTCCCCAGGTGTGAGGGTAGACTGTGAGGCACTTCACAACTGGTATGATACTAATGATAAAGTAACAGTGTTATAATTTCCTTAAGTAGAACAGAATCCAGATGTTCAATCTCATTCCTTTCCCTCCTAGCAGGCTAATGGGATTTTCTGATGGAGAAGAAGTGTCAACAGCTCAATTCTGCCCTCAAGATGGTTTTAGGCTTCAAGGTATTATGCCTGAATCCTGTTCCAAAATTGAAGCCAGAGCCAAGATGCCCCTAATTGATCCCAGGACTTCCCTTTGTCCTGCCTGTCCCCATGCATCCAAACTGGTTAGCAAGAAAAACCCACCAGAGCTCCCTTGTCCAAGGTAAGCTCTCATGGGCAAGAGCCCAATAAGAAGCAGCAGAGTTACCTCTTGGATAAAATATTTGGGCTGCCATGGTGTGCGGAGGTTTTCCCGCTTCCGTTCCTCCACCCGCTGTTTCTCTTCCAGGCACCGCTTCTGCTCTGTGGCTGCATCAATGTCCCCTAGTCGCAGATATCGGGTAACCTCCTGCCAGAGGTTCCTGTAGAGGCACAGAGGAAAGGAGACAATGCAATGAGGTCAGCCAGCTGGAGGATAACAGTGCCCAGAGTAGGAAGGGAACGCAGGCAAGCCCTACCCCAGAGGTAGCTTATCCAGGTATCTTGAAGCTGCCTGAATCAGGGTTTGAACCCAGCGCTACCTGGCTCTATCTGTGCTGCCTTTACTTGTCCCAAGCAGCATGTCTTTCTCTGGGCTAAGTTTCTGGAGCTCAGATCTACCAATAACAGCAGTAGGCAGTGTAACTAACATTACTACCAACAGTAATCGCAGACACTGACATGGCATTTACCATAAAGATTTCTAAGCATATTACATTTATAAGCCCACTTAATCCTCCTAACTCCATGATATGTTACATTATTCCTATTTTACAAAGAAAACTAAAGTGCAGAAATGTTTAGGGGAGGAGTAGGAAGAAATGGTATGTTTATGGTGTAGTATCCATCACTCCCCCACAGATCTACACAGAAGGCTATGTCTCTGCCTCATTTCCTTCACCATAGAGGTGGCCTAGACTGGCTTCTGACATGTGGCTCTCCTTCTCAGGACTTGCCAGGGACCAGCCTGGATTCAGAGAAATACCCCATTCTAAAGTACAGAAGAACCATGGTGAAGCAGGACACCATCATCCACACACATCCACACTGAAATGCATCAGGAGAAGCCTCAGTTTCCACACAAAAGCAGCAGAGATTTCAATGGTGCAGATTCCCTCCCTGCTCTCAGGAAATGACGCCTCTGCACCCAGGGGGCAAGTGGAGGTTCTCATTAGATCCCTTTCCACAGTTGGTAACCATGACCCTTTCTGCAGCCAGGCGTTAGTGCAGTAAGAAACCTGGAATGTTGGCCTCTAGGCAGAGGAGGGATGGTGGAGCCACTACTAGCAAGTCAGGGACAGCAAGCAGCACCTTCTGAGGAAGCTGGATGCCAAGGTTCATATTCTCCTTCCTACCAATCCCACCCTGGGTCTACCATACAGACCCAGGGAGCATGACATGATGGCTTGTTCTACTGCAAAACAAGTTTCTGGAGCTGCAATATGAAGCCAGGTCTTTGGAAGAACTAGAAAAGAGGAGTTAGAAGATTCCTAGCACAAAGAAATGGTAAATGTTCACAGAGATGGAATTGCCAATTACCCTGATTTGTACATTAGACAATATATGTATCAAATTACCATCATGTCAATTTAAAAGTAATTGGGCTGAGAAACGTAGCTCAAAGGTAGAGTTCTTGCCTAGCATGTTCAAGGCCTGGGTTCAGTCCCCAGCAATACACACATGACTGGCCAGAACAGCAGAGTGAAATAAGGAAAGAAATAAATTAGGTGTTGGGTCAAATACAGACCTCGTCATTACCCCTCATTCTAAAGGAAGAACTGGACACAAGGACATCCAGGATGTGAGATCCTCTCTAGGACAGTGGCACAAGTTAATAGGGCAGAGATACCCCCTCCCAGGACTGAGGAGGAAATGGGGTAAGAACGGGCTCACAAAGAGCCCTTCCCAGACAAGCACAAAGATCCAACCCAGAGAGCCACTAGATGGTGGGGAGGAGGACTGGAGTGCACGAGGACTCAGCTGAAGAAAGCGCTAAACACCAAGCCAAAAGAAAAGACAGCAAGGGAAGGCACCTTCAGGGTGGGGAGGGATGGGCATAGGTCAGACAGAAAAGCAAAAGGAAGCCAACAGTAGCCCTTGCTGAGGAGGGAGTCAACGTGGCAAAGGTGGACAAGTGGCGAAAGCAAGGTGTGCCTGGCATCGCTGCACATTAGCTTTCCCTTCTCCTGAGAGCTCTGGCCAAGGCAGGACCCGTACTCAGACCACACTCTGGGCACCATCGACAGGTGTAGGCAGACCAGAGAGTATCTTTGTCCTCCTGATGAGGGCATTGGGTCCCTCTGACAGGACTTGCTGGGGACTGAAGGACTCATCAGGGACAGCACCACTGTAAGGCTGAGACAACCAGTCTAACCACTGGTCAGTTTAATTAACCATGCTAATGGTCCCTTCCTTTGTTTTGGGGACCTGGTATGGACAGTGGGTGCAGGTTTGCCCTTGGACCAGCCACTCTACTTTTCAATGCTGTTTCCTAAGCAAAGAACAAAGGTGGGTTGGCTCCATTTCCCTACAGTTCAGCTCCGTATTTCAGTACAGTCTGCGTACATACACTCTCACACCAGACTCCTTCCCTGCTGCAGGCTGACAAGGCAGCAAAGAGTCTTAATGAAGAGAAGCTCAACTGCCGATATCCTTAGAAGCACAGTAGCAGGATCATCAGAGCTTTGTTCTCAATGGTCAGACTGGAAACAACAGTCATGCCAAGACCCACAGGATTACTTGTCCTGGGAATGTTCCATTAGAGCCAGTGTGACCAGGGGCTGGATCTTATTCCTTACAGCAGCTTCCTTTTCCTACTACCACTGTCCAATAGGTTGGGTTGAAAAAAGGATGCTAGGACAGAGTTCATGACATCCACCTGGACACAGAGAAGTTACACTCATTATCCCCAAATAACAAGGATGAGTTGTTCTAATACTAATCCTACAACAAAGCAAAGATTCCAAGGATGCTGAACCTCTGTTTTTATTAAACTCAGCTATAATATATTATTCATACACCTTGTATCCTGCTTTGTTTCCACTTAACAAGCACTTATTTGGTTGCAGACTCTTCTAGTAATAGCAAACCCTTCTGCAAGATCATTTGAAATTTCATTTTACCCTTACATGCTATAAGAGCAACATACTTCTAGATTAGAGTGAGGGTTGGCAAGCATTTTCTGTAAAGGGCCAGATAGATAGTAAACATGTGAGGCTCTGCAAACCATATGGTCTATGGTTGTAACTACTTAACTCTGCTGTTGTTCAGGAAAGCAGCCATAAACCATACCAAACCATATACAGCTGTGAACCATCATGGCTGTGTTCCAATGAAACTTTGTTCATAAAATCAGCCACAGGCTAGATTTGACCCATGGGCCATACATGGTTTGCTGATATCCTAGACTGAAAAATCAAAATGGCATCTTCCAATAAGATGCTGCTTCTGAGTCAGGTGTGGTGGCTCATCTATAATCCCAGCAGCTCGAGAGGCTGAGGCAAGAGGAATAGGAGTTCAAAGCCAGCCTCAGCAACAGCAAGGTGCTAAGCAACTCAGTGAGACCCTGTCTCTAAATAAAATACAACACAGGACTGGGGATGTGGCTCAGCAGTCAAGTGTCCTTGAATTCAATCCCTAGCACACCTGCCACAAAAAAATTTATGCTTGTGTATGTGCATAAATGTCACTTTAAGGGGCTGCATTATATTCATTCCATAGAGTGGACATCTGATTTTTTTCCAAATGTCAGACAGTTGGGTGGTTTCTATTGTTTAGTTCCCTCCTCTGCCCTTTTTCAAAAATCAGCTTCCTAAATCTGAATTTAGGAATCTTCCCTGAGAACAGGTACTCAGAAGTAGAATACAAGATTAAAGTGAATTCTCGAGTTTAAAGCTACTGATCCACACAGGTACTACTCCTACTAGGAGGAAACAGTCAATTTTATTGCACCCTTGCCAGCACTGAATTTTTAAAAATAATACTACTAAGCTGGTAAGAAATAGTATTTCACTGCTTCATTGCATAGTTCTTCAATTACTAGCAACTCTCTGTAGTTGATGAAGCTGAGTAGATGAACATTTTCAGGACAGGCATTAAAAGTCAGACATCCGCTTTCACCACTCCTATGTAATATAGTGCTAGAAAGTTTAGCCAGAGCTATTAGGCAAGAGAAGAAAGTAAATGGGGATAAAAATAGGAAAGGAAGAAGTCAAATTATTACCATTTGCAGATGAGATCTTATTAGACCTAAAAGGTGCCACCAGAAGATTTCCAGTGCTAATAAGCAAATTTGGCAAGGCAGCAGGTTACAAGATCAATAGCTCTCCTATATACTAATAATGAATCTGCTGAGAAAGAAATCAGGAAAACAATTCCATTCACAATAGCCTCAAAAAATAAGACCCACCTAGGAATAAATAAAACCAAGGAGGTAAAAGACCTCTACAAAGAAAACTACAGAATATTGAAAAAAGAAATTGAAGATGACACAAGAAGATAGAAAGACCTCCCATGCTCATAGATAGGCAGAAATATTGTTAAGACAGCCATACTACCCAAAACAATTTACAGATTCAGTACAATAGAATACCAATGACAAGTTCAATAACAAAAATACCAACGCCAGTCTTCACAGAACTAGAAAAAAAAAAAGTTCTAAAATTGATTTGGAAGAATGAAAGCCCAGAATAGTCAAAGCTTAGAATTCTAAACCAAAAAAAAAATGCAATGCTACAGGCATCATAGTACCAGACTTCAAGTTATTCTACAGAGCTATAATTAACAAAAATTGCTTGGTATTGGCATAAAAACAGACTAAGGGAACAGCATAGAAGACAGAGTCAAACCCACACACCTACAGCCATACAATCCTTGACAAAGGTGCCAAGAACATACACTGGAGAAAAGACAGCCTTTTGAAAAAGTGGTACTGGGAAAACTGGTTATCCATATGAGGAAGAATGAAAGTAGACCCTTATCTCTTATCCTTCACAAAAATCAACTCAAAAACAGATCAAAGATCTAGAAATTAGACCAGAAACTATACCATTCCTCAAAATAAATGTAGGGTCAACATTCCAGTATATAGGTATAGGAAACAACTTTCTCAAAAGAACCTCAAAAGCTCATGAAAGAAAAATGGCCAAAGAATATATGAAAAAATATTTAACATCTTTAGCATTTAGAGAAATACAAATCAAAACTACACTGAGATTTCATTTCACACCAATCAGAATGGCAGTCATCAAGAATATAAACAATAATAAATGCCAGAGAGGATGTGGAGGAAAAGGAATTCTTTTAAATTAGTACAACCACTATAGAAATCAGTGTGGAGGTGGAGGTTCCTCAAAAGAATAGGCACAGGACCACCATATGACTCAGACACCCTACTCTTCGGTATTTACCTTGAAGAATTAAAGTTATCATACTACAGTGATTCATGCATAGCTATATTTATAGCAGCATAATTCATGACAGACAAACCATGGAACCAACTGAGGTGTCCATCAATGGATGAATGGATAAAGAAAATGTATATATACAGAATGGAGTTTTATTGAACTATAAAAAAATGAAATTATATCTTTTGCAGAAAAATGGATGGAACTTGAGAACACATTATTTTAAATGAAATAAGCCAAACTCGATGTTAAGGGTTGTATGTTTTCTCACATGTGGAAGCTAGAGAGGAAAAAGGAAAAGAAATATTGTGGGAGGGGGTACAGGGGACTCTTATGAAAACTGAAAGAAAAAAATGGTAGAGGAAAGGGACCAGGGAGGAAGGAGGAGGGAGGAGAAGGAGGGAAAGGGGAGGTACTAGGAGATGAAATTAGCCAAATTATATTGTTCCATCACGTTCATGTATGAATGTGTAAAAAGGAATCTCACCATTATGTTTTACCAATAAAAACTATGGGAAAAAACAAAAAAAATCGTTTAAGTCGTCTGTCAGACTATTTCCACAGTCCACCCTATAAGTGCAAGATAATTAGATTGGAAGCTACATGAGTCTACTCCTAAGGGAGAGATGGGAAATTCAAGTAGCTGGAGAAGCCAGCAGAGACTCCTGGCCAGTGCCCACAAGCTGAGTTTCCAAAGCTCCCTCCCTCTCCATCCCTGAGTCAGTGCTAAGGGTAACAAGGCTGGAAGACACACAAGTTGGTTCCCACCTGGACTCCATGGGCCCCTGCTTCTCCAGGGGCCTGATCTTCTTGGGGTACACTGGCAGTGAAGTTGTGTCGATGACTTTGGTCTCCCCGTTGCTGTAGGTGAATTCCAAGGTACCATTCCACTCCCCATGGGCTTTACAAACAATGGTGTTGGTTGGGTTGTGCTTCACTTCTGCTGTGACCCTGAATTCATGAGCCAAATGAAAACAGATTTCAAAAGGTGTACTTGTACTTTGGAGATTTCTAGGCGGGTTGTAGAGGAGGGAATTTCTTTTTTTTTTTTTTTTTTTCCAGCTTTGCTTAAAGACTAGCTCTTAAAATAACCTTGATGGGGGAGGTGAAATCTGAATATCATCCACAGATTAGTTAATATTAACTAATAGTAGTTTGTTAATAGTAGAAATGTTTACTTCTTAGTTCTGATAAACATACACTTATATCATGGTTATATAAGATGGAAATCAACAGTGTGATTCTACATCATGTACAACCAGAGAGATGAAAAGTTGTGCTCCATGTGTTTTAAAAAAAAAAAAGATGGAAATCAAGCAGTGTGTGAAAACAAACTCTTTCCTCCCCCAAATAGCATCCAATAGTGCTAAATTTCAACGGCAAAAAGTCCTTAAACAAGGTCAATTCTGAATGTGGGTCAAACAAGGCTGCTGACAATCCCAACAGAGCTCACGCTGGGAAAGGAGGGCAGCGTCCAGCCCAACATCCACGCACCTTCTAAAGAAGGCTAAGCAGAGCCTAGACTCCCGGCCTCATGTCAGTGCCTTCCCAGTCAGCAGCAGCTAGAGGGACAACTTCAACCTCTCTTTAAAAGGGCTTTGTGGAGATTTGTGACCTCTCTCCTTGTCATCTCATCCTAGGGAACTCTGATTCTGGGTGAGAGCAGACACCCACCCTCCTCCACACTTTGTAGTTTTCTGCATAGTCAGAGCAACAAAGCAAAAGCAGGAGGCTACTCTAAAGCGGCTAAGGATGAGGGCTAAGCTTCTCTATATCTGACAGTCCAGCTCAAGCAGAATTTCAAGTTCTAATACAGGCTTGGGAGCATTCTCCCCAAGCCTGAAAACTGTCCCAGCTCCTAGGTGGCAAGGCAGAGGGTCAGCCCCAAGTATTAAGTCCACAGTGGGAGATATGAGTAGTGTGCTGGTCAGCGTTTAACAACTGGCCCTCTGTGAAGGGAAACACCAGCCCCGCATGCCTTTGTCATTCCTGTGGTATTTCCACTACCAGCACGGTGTCATGGATGTCCAGCCCGGAAGAAACGGTCAGCTCTTGTGAACCAGTGTATGCCAGCTTTAGCATGCCACTGTAAATGTCCTTGTGTTTTTCTAAGGAAAAGGGCAAAGATGGATGCTTGTGCATAGAGTAGGTCTGCTCTAAAAGATTTTGTTTTTTTTTTGATTGCTGGCACCATAAAAACCACTTTGTGCTTCTTCAAACAGGCGACCTCTCTTCCTTCTGTTTAAGACTCGGGTTTCCCCAGCTTATAAAAGGGGAGGGGGAGAGTCTCTAACTCATAGGTACATGACCCAGGATTCAGGAGTATTAATAGGTCCAACTGAACAAGAACCCAGGAACTCCCAGGCCATGTCTGGACTCACAGATCAAATCATTTCAGAGCAGAGAAACAAAAACTGTGGCCTCAAAAAGAAGAGCCTATCTTCAAAAGGAAGAGCCTATCATAACAAACAGAAGTGCCTTTTAGGCTGGGATGTAGCGCAGTGGCAAAGCATCTGCCTTGCATTCTCAAAGCCCTGGGTTCGAACCCCAGTTCCAAAAGACAAAAAAAAAAAAAAAAGCGCTTTTTATTCTCTGGAAAATGTGCTCTACAAATGCCTGGCCAAAGCTTTCTGCATCCATCTAGAGTGAGGTGGGCTCCAAAAGCAGCCCCCGTGAAGCAGGGAAAGAGAAGCCTCTTGCAAAAGAACTATTAACTTTATCTTCATTTCCAGCTCATGCCACGCACGACTGAAATCTGGCCCTCTAATGGGAAAGGAAACTCGGGCGTTGTGATAAGACAAAGCGCATCCCACCTGTGTACTTTCCCGCCGTAGAAGGGCTTCGTGTGGAACGTCACGGTCGCGGAGTACCCGGTCTTGGCGCAGTTGATGCTGACCTTTCCTCCGAGCTCCACCCACGGGATGGTGAGGATGGACCGCGCGTAAGCGCTGGGCAGTGTGAAGACGTATTCCTCTCCGTGTTCCAGGAGCCTCAGCACACCTCCAGGGAGAGAGGGGGGCAGTCAGGCAAACGAAGGTGGGAAAGGGGCCATCGATGGGTAATCGAAGACGCTCCTGCCAGACGCCATGACTCCCACCGCCTGGAGGTCGGCCTCCCACCTGCCATGTGCTTTGCTGTGTGCCAGGTACTGCGAGGGGCACCGAGAAGACACCACGAACTAGACAGAGGGATGCACGTTCTACCCTCAGGGAGCCAAAGAGATGCTGGCTGTTAATTAATCATCACACACAAAATTGTAATTGTGATAAAGGCAGAAGGGAGAGGTGCCCAGTGCCAACAAGGCCTCCAAACAGGAAGAGCTGACTTGGAAAGGAAGGGCTACCTAAGGGACACTTGTGTAGTAGTGCCCCCTCCTCCTCCAAAGAATCTTCATTAAGCTTCTCCAGAGACCCTCACCTTAATTGTTCTTATTAACAGAATATCAGCAAAAAATTCTGCAAAAAACTCAATGTGGGTTAGGACTTCCTTTTTTTGGTGACAACTGAATGGATCTGTCTTGCAAAAGCAAAGTTGGGCTTGATGATGGTACTTCTGCTTTTGTGGTAAAACTTGCAAAACCTCCGACTAATCCAAAAAAAAAAAAAAAATGGAAAAGCTCGTCATGTAAATCTTCAACGCCACCCCCCCGCCCCCAGCCACACACACACTGGGTATGAAGTTCAAAGAATTTCCAGACTCGAGGCCCAGAGACATTTTTTTAGGCAGGCGCCTCACTCTGGACTACTGCAGCCAATAAACCTGCTTCCTGCTAATTTCTCGGGTGTCCAGCCTCATCTCTCCTACATCACTTGAGCCAATAAGAGCTGAAAGAGTGTATGTAAAGGCCCTGTGATGGGAAGCTTCTGGTGACCTGGAGAGGCTGATAAAAGAGCCTCAGGTGGTGTGCAGAGGCTGTCCAGATCAGCAGCAGCCAGGTCTTAACTTTAGAAAGCTTCTAAGACACCTTAAGGAGTTTTGCCTTGTAACATCAAGACACCACAATGGTTCCCAAAGTTAGAAAAATCAGAGACTACACCTGCTGCTGGCAACTGGGGTGGGGGACATCCACCCATGTACCTCCAGATCAGTGGTTCTCCAACTGAGGACCCAAGAACTGGGCTTGGAGGGGTGTTAATCCTCTCAACTCAGAATTAGGTGGGTTCATCCATCTTCTCAGGGGAGAGGCCACACTTCTCACCATGGCCAAGATGCCCATTCTAAAACACACATGCTCCCAGGGCTGCTGTGTGGTTTGTGTACAGAGGTCCCAGAGAGACCCCGAGATCAGTACCAGGGCCATTCTAAGGTGGCTCTTCTACAGCACCCCGTTCCAGCACTGCAGGCTCAGCTCCCTAAGCAAACTCTCCCATGCTAACCTGGCTCAGGCCAGGCCAAGTCATGATCAAGGGCACTGTGAGCTCCCAGGGAGGCTAGTATACGTGACCAGAGGTAGTTTGTAAAATTCCTCCCTGGGCTTGTGGTTCCTCCACTGTAACAAGCAAAGACTGTGCCCAAGGCTCCCATGTGTGAGCACTTCCTGGATGCCACTTTCCCATGGACTCCTAATCACTATGTCCCGTAAGCCTCAAAACTATCTTATACAGCTATAATTATTGTATTAATATAAATAGGAAGAAATCAAATCCAGGTAAGCAATTTGGCTGATCGCTACTCTTCTCTTAGCTAGTAGACATCTAAGTCAACTAGAGCTAGAGTCAGAGATAGGGACAGGGAGGGAAAGGGGAGAGGAAAAAGAGGGAGGATAGGAGCAATGGGAGAGTAACGAACTTTGAGCTTGCCGGGGAGCAAGAGCAGAGATGGGGCAAATTTATACAGAGGCACTATCATTGCTCTTGGTTTCCAAAGTCAACACCAAGATGCATTTGACTATAAATCCACTCACCCTTGAAAATTCCTTTAACTACCCACAAGCTACAGTAGACACAACACGCTTGGCTCTCCATTAAGTCCATTACAGTCAGTTCCCAGCCCATAAAACAGACGACTGGTTCTGTAAACCCAAGGTGACATGCTGTTCTAGATCCACCCTCCACCACCACCATGTGGAGGGATGTTCACACAGGGCCTGTCCAGGAACTGAGACCACCCAGGAAGAAAGGATTTGAGGGTTGCTCCCACTCATATGGGCAAGACTGGAGAGCAGACAGAGCAGCAGCATTTTTCTTTTTCTTGTTTTTGGCAGTGCTAGGGATGGAATCCAGGGCTTCACACGTGCTAGCCAAGTGCTCTGCCACTAGCTACACCCTCACTCCCTCACTGCAGATCTTAACTTCTCTGCAACTTAGTTTCTTCATCTGACACAGGAATAATGGTGTGTATACTCTAAGGCTGAAGTGAAGACAGAGAAGGTGATTCTCAAACTCCACTAACTGCATCCTGAGGTTTAACATCCTCATTGCTCCTCCCTTCCCAATAACTCTCTATGGCAAGATTTTTTTTTTAATGGGTTTTTTTGTTGTTTATTTTTGTACCTGGCATTGAACCTAGGGGCATGTAACTACTGAGCCACATCCCCAACCCTTTTCAAAAATATTTTATTTAGAGACAGGGTCTTGCCGAGTTGCTTAGGGCTTCACTAAATTGCTGAGGCTGGCTTTGAACTTGAAATCATCCTGCCTCAGTCTGCCAAGGTGCTGGGATTATAGGCATGTGCAATAACGCCACGACATTGACACTTGGCAATCAAGTGGAAACTTTGAGTGTTGGTGGGTTATGTGAAGGGTGGTGGTGATTTTTTTTTTTAAACCAGAACATAAGCTTATTTCAGATGTAACAACAATGTTAAATATTGATGATAAATTAACCCCCCCCCCCTTTTCCCCCCGTTTGGTACCCAGGGGCATTTAACTACTGAGCCACATTCCCAGATCATTTTTTTAAAATTTTTGAAACAAAGTCTGAGTTGCTTAGGGCCTAAGTTGCTGAAGCTGGCTTTGAACTTGGGATCCTCCTGCCTCAGCCTCCAAAGTCACTGGGATTACTTGGCCCTCGGCTGACAAGTGTAACTCTTAATTTTAACACCATTTAACTATTTTTAAAGTTATTCCCTCAAAAAAACTGAGGAAGCTTTTCTTTTCCACCACCACAACACCAAGTTTCTCAATAGTTCTCTTTTTGGAGGACTTTCAACTGATGAAACTTCAAAGATACTTCAGAACTCCTTTCTTCAAATGAAAGCTAAGCTGGACAAATTATATACTGCATAGATTTCTCTGTAGTTTGTGTTTCTGGTTTTTTGTTTGTTCATTTTTGTTTCTGAGGGTTGAACCCAGGGGCACCTAACCACTGAGTCACATCCTCAGACTTTTTAAAAAAATTATATATTTTATTTAGAGACAGGGCCTCACTAAAAGTTGCTGAGGCTGGCTTTGAACTTGCAATCCTCCTGCCTCAGCCTACCAAGCCGCCAGGATCATAGATGTGTGCCACTGCCAGGACTGATTCTTTTCTTTAGAATCTAAATGCAAATTTCATACAGTATAATTTTAACCTATTTGTCCCAGGGTAAAAACTATCTATCCTGAAAAATGGATATATCCTGTGTTCTTCCAGTTGACAGAATTACTATTTTACCTTAAATTTTTTTAAGAAATCATTTGTCAAAATAACTCAACATGGGGTATTACTTTGGTCTTCACATGTGGACTAGTGCTCTGCAATGGAAAAGATGTTTTGAAATATGATGTTTACATAAGAGATAACATCACACAACCCCCAACAACTTCACTGGTCTACAGAAAAAATGTCTTCCAAACCACAGAGAAATTTCCCTCACATCCTCAGAAGTCAGTGAGCCCCAGAGCTAAACTGATATGAAGACATTGACAAAAATCACATTCCTTGGGCTCTTTTTTGAATATCCCCAAATGTATTTTCATTCATTAAATCACTTGTGATGATGCCAATGTAGTACTTACTGTGGGTTTTGTTTTTTTTGGTAGAGTTATTTAAAAAAAGAAATTCTGTCCTTAATATGAATAAACACAATATTAAAATTAGACTTACAAATGGGATTGCAAATGAAAGTTACTTCATTTGGCTCAGGAGCTGAGAGAAGTTGAAATATGCCAAATAATCAACGGTGCTGTGGTCTAGTCCTCGGGCTGGGAAATTTTCATTTGAAATTCTACAAACTGACTTACCAATAAACATAAGGCAAAGCATGAAATATTTTCAAGCTGATCCACTTAAAATAGTTCTATACCCAATCTCAAATCAAATATTCCAATAGGATATCTACCCTGGACACTACAGACAGTACTCTGGGAGTATCTGCAGACCCATGGCTGGGAGCTCCTCACTCCCCAGCCCACCCGACCTCCAGCAGCTCCAACTCCTTCCCAGACTCTGAAGAGCTTCAGAAAGTTTCTGGGTGTTGATCCTGGCATTTTAGGGGAGAACAGTTGGAAGAACAGTGGAGGGCAGCTCAGCTCCCTGCAGTGAGGCTTCAAAGGGTTAGCGAAGCTGTCCTTGCTAAGGACATATGCCCCCAATTCCCTGAACAGCATCTCAGCTCAAGTCAGCAGTGTGGGAGTGCTCTCTGAACTGCAACCTCAATGAGCCCATGGCACAGGGAAGCATTATAATAGTCTTATGAGCCACAGCCAATGTGAGAATTTGAGAGATAAGTCCACACACTTACCCTCAATATTTCAAGTTGGCCCCAACTAAGATATAATTTTTAAAGTGAGGGATTGGGAAGAATGTTATCTCAAACCCAATCAATAAATTCGTGGAATATGCAGGGAATTGGTGGAGAGATCCCCTGGGTGCAAGAACCAGAACCTTCTGCTTTGATATTTGAGGATTTTTTTTTTTTATTTTTGTACTTGGGATTGAACTCAGGCACTTGACCACTGACCACATCCTCATCCCTATTTGTATTTTACCTACAGACAGGGTATCACCAAGTTGCTTAGCAACTTACTGTTGCTAAGGCTGGCTTTGAACTCTCAATCCTCATACCTCAGCCTGGCAAGCCTCTGGGACTACAGGAATATACAGTGCTTGGGATTCTTTTTGTTGTTGTTGTTGGTGGTGGTGGTGGGGTTTTTTTGGTGTGTGTATGAAAAATAAGACCCTGTGTGACAAAGGGCACACCTGATAACAAGGAAGGAAAAAATGGGGTATGGCTACTGAAAGGACCAGGGGGAACTTTAGGTTTCACCCAAACGAATCAATGGTGTCCCTGTCCAGGTCCATCCACAGCAGGAATATAGGGAGAGGAGAGCCAGTGACCAGGGAGAGGCCTTCCAAAGTTTCTAGAATCTTCTTTTTGAACTCAGCACTCCACTGAGAAGTTCTGAGCAGAATTTTTGGAAGAAGAAAAAAAAAAAGGCAGGAGCAGCAGATTCAATTCTGTTTCAGCAATGGTGACACCTGAGGGCCCAAGGAGAGGGCATCAAACAGCTTATCACCCAGGACATTAGGTGTGTGCCAGGGCTGTGCAGGGAATTAAAGCCCTTGCGCGTGGCCTGCTGGGACCGGACAGTAGGGATCCTAAGACATCACAGGTCTCCTGTCGACTTCAGGAGACAGAGCAGAGCTGGAAGGACCTCATCACTCACGCAAGGACGGGTCCAGAGGCCGTGAAAGGAGACCATGTGTTCTGGGAGAAGACTTGGTATTAAGTGGAAGGGCTGGGGACAGAAGAGGAGTGGCAACCAACAACACACAGAGACAGGGGTGGGGGCAACTGTGACAGAAAGGAAGAACCAGTATTAAAACAGGCACACAGGGGAACCCACTGCACACCCGCCTCCCTGCCAGAGCCACAGCTGTGAGTGGAGGAGGCAGGCAGGGGCCATTATCAGAAAGGAAGCAAGCTCCTTGGACATCACGGAAAGGCTGGGTTTCTCTGGTGAATTTTTTGGTGCAAATCGTTACCTTTATACAAAATTTCCAGATATTTATCCAATTGCAAAAAAAAAGCCGTGCTTAGGGTCCCACAAACTGGGAGATATCTACCCTACACTCCAATCTGAGAATCTGGTTTTCTCACATCTTGATTAATAGCAACAAACATTTCTGCTGAGTACAGAGAAAACTCCAGAAAGGAAGGTGAATATTCTCTTACATACCAGGAAACCTATTTGGTTTTATCAAGAGATCATATTTGCCAAGCACATATTCTGACTAATCCCAGATATAAACTCTGCCCACACATGTGTGTAGGAAGGAGGAAAAATAAACAACTTCTCTCTCTGCTGTTACCTGTGCAATCCCCACTCCCACCTTCAGCACTTTAGCAGTCCCACTGATGCGACTAGAATCACGTCCGCCTTCCAGAGACTCCCATTCTCACTAAGAGCCAAAATCCTGTCATTCTCCCCTCCCCCTAGAAAAGACCTCAAGATCTACCTCCCTATCTCATCTCCTCTGCCCCTTTGCTACAGCCACAGTGGCCCCCCCAAGTCCTCAGAACCCCAACGACATGCTCCAGTCTCACAGCTATTGTCCTGTTTTTGTCTGAAGCATCCCTTAAGCCATCCAACTGATTCCCTCACCTGTTCAGGCCGACACTCAAATACTCTTGATCTTAAGGTCCACCCTACTGAAAACAGCCGCATCCTGCCCCCACCCACTCTTCACCGTCTGCCTCTGCTTTGTTAGCCAGAGGCATGCAGACTACATGCAGGCATCTTGTCTTCTGTCTGATCCCACTGGGGTGTGAGCTGAAGGTGGGGGATATCTGTGTGCTATGACTTCTGCTGGGACCCTTAGGTACAGTGCCAGTCATTTTGCAGATGAATGAATGGAAAAACCAAGACATTTATCTGAGCTGCCAGCACTGTAGATAAGGAGGCAGACTTACAACAGTGTATAAGTCAAGGAATCATCTGCACACATAAGACAATTATAACTGTAGGTATGAATGCCTTCTCTACCTTCTCTAGCAAACAAACATGTCAGCTTTAAAGAACTGATTATGTGGGAAATTTAAAGTATAAAATCAAACAGAACAAAAGTCATCCTGAATACTAATTTTTGTATTTAAATAATGGAAACAATTTTACCAGTATAATCCTCAGAGTATGAGGCAGACCCTGAGCGACCTATGAAGACAGAGCCCCAGATAAGTCAAAATCAAGATTAATGCTGGTCCCATTTCTCATTACAAACCCACAGATATGAATCAATGTGAGCATAAAGCTCCCACAGGGAGTTCTTAGCAATCTTCTCCCTGAGCTCTCGGCTCATGTCCACAGCCTGGGCTGAGGCACACCTGTAGGACCTGCTATGTGGCTTTAACCCAAACAGTGCTACACAGGGACAGCTCCCTCTCCCTTGTTCTGGGGAGAAGGCCGAGTTTAGGAGAATAAGCAGGCACTGGGTCAGAAGAGAGGCTCATGGGGACATGCCCAGTCCTCCAAGTCTACCCCACATAGCCCATTCAAGTTTGTTTTCACAGCTTCACGTGAACAGGCCTCAGCTGCCCTGTCTATGTTATCATAGGACCCCTAGAATTCACTGACCAGCCACCACCCTGCCTTTCCCTGCACCTGGTCACGCCTCCACACATTCCAGGGTTTGGGACCTCAGGTCTCTTCCTGAACTATAAGAAAGATTCTGATTTTTCATGCACAGATCAGAGAGGTATGAACTCGAAGACACCCCAGAGAGGAAGTTCAAAGTAAACCACCCTAAATATACTTCGTAAGCAGATTTTAAGTTGGCTATTCAGAACTGCAGACACAGAATGGCTCTGAAAGTAGTCCTTTTGTAAAAAGAAACTTACCTCTAGCTGTTCAATCGGATATACCCTATGGCTTAGGAAGGACCTCTTCATCAAGAAGACAAGATTGAGGTCTGACCGCTAGCCCAGACAGCAATGGCCACGGGTGGCTGTTACACAAGAGACTTCATCTCCAGAGACAACCAAGCTCCATCTTCCTAGCCCTCCCTTTGTGTCTTATTTCAAGTATGAGTCCTGAGCTTATGCATATTGATAAAATTTCTTTTTTTTCCCCAGTTAATCTGCCTATTGTCAGTTCATTTCATTATCAAACCTTCTGAGGGAAAGAGTAAGTTTAAAACTTCCCTAGAGCAGCACCTGCCCTGCATCTCTCTTCACTGCCTCATCATGGGGCAGAAGACAGGTTGTTGGGTGTTGTACCTATGACACCCACAATACAATACACCTGGGTGAGTTGCCTCCATCAAGTTCCTCATAGGTAAAAACAAGGTACAGCCGGCTTATCAGGGGTTTTCTATGCATCTTGAAGCAACTAAATCCTTTTGAATTGAACTCTTACAGAGAAACCCACCAGGTAATCAGGTAAGGTTGGATACAGATGATCAAGATGGGTGGGTGGGGGGTTGTTGGGAGAGAAGCCTTGCCCCCCACACCCTTTGCTCCTCATGGTCTGAGCCCCTCTAAGGAGATTCACCTTTTCTACAGCACAGCTGAAATCCCTGGGGCTTGAAACAAATTCTCTTTCAGCTACAAGGTTCCATCATCTTCGGTAAAAACAACTCCTTGAGGGGGGTGGAAAAAACAGTTCTGATGCCCCTGCCCCTTTCCACAGTAGGAAAACCTGACAGTCCAGTCATTGGAATTTTCCCATTGGAAAATGGTGAAGGCATAAAACTAGGTGGCCTGAGGTCATGCTGGTGACAGACGAGTCCCTGGCTCCTTCACAAATAGATGAGTCTTTCTTTGCGGAATTTCTTGATTCCAACTGATCCTTGAGAGGAAGGAACAATCAGTGCAGCACAAACTGACTGAATACTGGACTATGGGCAATGACAACCCAGGGTGCATGGAGCCCGGTGAAGGCCCAACCTGACACTGAGCACCTGTGGGTCTATGGGTATTCTGGGGGTTGCCATCTTATCTACAAATGAGAGCAGCATTCTATCTACATCTCAGTCATACACACACACACACACACACACGTGGAACCCAAGAATACATTTCTGGTTTTTTGTTTTTCCTAAGTAGTATAAAAACAATAAATAAGAGTCATCTGTATTTACTCACTGACCCAATCCCCTCCTCCCATTCTTTCTTGAATTTATTCCATTAGATTTTCACTAGGACTCCTCTACTGGCAACTGCCATCAAGCTTGCCAATGACCTCCACTGGTCTATTCTCCAACATCTCAGTCCAAATGCTTCCATCTTGTTGGCTGGTTGTTCCCGTCTTTTGAACCTCTTCACATACAGACACATAACAACCTCATTAGTCTCAAGGCCTTAAATGACAAGATTTTTACCTCAGCCAGGATATCCCCGGAACTGCTGCCTGAATGCACAATTGCTCACTCATCCCACCTGAACTTCTACCGTAATACAACCAGACTGAGGTCCTACACTCCACCTCCACACTCACTTCCCCTGCCCCAGCCCTCAATCAATAGCTATTCCATCCTTCATAGCTGTTTGGGTCAAACATCTGAGCAAGGTGGGCATGGCGATGCACACCCATAATCCCAGCTGCTCAGGAGATCCAAGAACCAGCCTTGGCAACTTAGTAAAACCCCCATCTCAAAAAAATAAATAAAGCTGGGGGTGCTCAGTAGGGGTACCCCTAGGTTCAATCCATAGTATCAAAACTAAAACCTTAGCAATCCCTGCTCTCATAGCCCATGTGTGACCCAGAGGCAAAGCCTCTTGGCTCCACTTACACATCCAGGTCTTAAACAGTTTCAAAGACTCATATGCTCAAGACTAGGTCAACAGCCTGTGGTACAGCTAAGAGACGGTGGAACCCTTGGAGGTGGGACCTAGTGGAAGGAAGTGAGGTCATTGGGGGCGTAACTGAGGGGATACTGGAATCCCGGCCCCTTCCTGTTTCCTGGCCACCATGAGGTGAGCTTTGTTCCACCACAAGCTCTTTGCCACAATGGTCTGCCTCATCACAGGCTCAAAAGCCATGGAGCCAACTGTCCATGGACTGAAACTCCTCAAACCATGAGCCAAAATCCTCCTTTGATTTTTTTTTTCAGTTATCTTATCACAGTTATGGAAAACTGACCAACACAGGGACCCTTCCACATGTTACTTACTCCACCTGGTCCAAGCACCATCATCTCTTGCCTAGTCTCAAAACCTGTTAACTGGCTTCCTGGCTCCCACCTTTGGCCCCCATGATTTACTGTCAGAAAGCAAAAGAGATTTTGCTGAACCACAAGTCAGATCACACAGCACATTGCACTAGCTTTGCAGCTCACCCAGTGTAGGAGTCAACAGAGCACTCCACAATCCAGCCATAGTCATGGCTCTGACCTTGCCTCTGCATTCCTGGACACCCTGCTCCAAGCCTCATAGGCTTCCTGTCTTCTACCAGCCATGCAAGGACCATCCTGCCTCTGGGCCCTTGCTTTGCTCTTTCTTGCCTACACACTCCTCCCATGACAGTCCAAGAGGCCCTTCTTTCCCCCCTTGGGGTCTTTGATCAAATGTCACCTTCTCAGTGAAAACTTCCAGGCCAACCACTCCACCTAAAAGCTCCCTTAGTCCCTGCCCCTGCTTTATTTTTCTCTGTATCACTTACCATCTTTCAACATAGCACATAACTGATGCATGTATTTATTTCCCCAAAAGATAGAACAGAAGCAGGGCTGGGGTTGTGGCTCAGTGGTAGAGTGCTCACCTAGCATGACTGGGACACTGGGTTCGATCCTCAGCATCACACAAAAATAAAGATATTTTGTCCACCTAAAACTAAAAAATAAAAACTGGAACAGAAGCTTCACAAGGATATAGGTGGGTTGGATGGGGATGTAGCTCAGTGATAGAGTGCTTGCCTAGCATGTGCAGGCCCAGGTGGGCAGTTGGTGGGGCGAACAGCTGCCTCCCACCTTGTCCATCACCTTGGCCCCACTGGGAAACTAATAGACCTGTTAAATCTCCAGTATTATAAAAAACAAACAAACAAATAAAACCCAAAAATTCACCACATCATTTGACTTTTGTTTACTCAAGTCTCCACCACAGCTCCTAAGACAATGGCTAGCATCGAGTAGGTGCTCAGTAAAAATGTGCTCAATAAATGAAAGGTGTTCCTATACCATGGGATTTGGGGAGACTTCCAAAGAGCCATATATTCCCTAAAATTAAAAGCCAAATTCTGTGTTAATTTTTCTTCTGGGAAGAGAGTTATAGTCTTAGAGTCTCAAAGGGATATGCAACTCCAAAAAGTTCAAGAGCCTCACTAACACAGACACTTCAATTTAACAAGGATTATTATAGGTTTCTTCAAACAATGAATAAACTTCATTCACAGCTATTTGCTAAAATAGGGACTTGCAATCCACCAGTGGTGTGATTATACCGTGTTCTCGCTTCAGAATTTCTAGCACAGAGTCAAAAGATTTGCCTTGGGAATTTTTATGAGCAGCTTCTGAATAGGCAGCCCTATTATCCTCATTGTCTATGAGCCAGCACACCAGTAAGAATGAATAAAAATGTGTTTTCCCAGATTTGGAGCTAGCTCTAATATTCACGCAAAGCCGAAAGAAAAAAGTACACATCGAGTGGTCCGTAGGCATGCACAATGTGTGCAGACCCAGGTGGGCAGCTGGTGGGGTGAACAGCTGCCTCCCACCTTGTCCACCACCTTGGCCCCACTGGGGAACTAATAGACCTGTTCAAAATCCAGCCGCCTTTCCCACTCACTCACTCAATTCCAAAAGATGAGCACAAACCCCCACAAATCATCAATCATCTCTCAGTACACAAATATCACTGGGTAAGAACCGAATTCCAACACACGACATAGCTTACCTTCCCCTATCATAGAGACCCCCACGGACATGCCCATGAACTTGCTTTTGGTCCATACGTGAGTGTTGACGCACAGTCTCTTCTCCTTGCACTCACAGTAGAAGCAGGAGATGGGTGGGTGATGGGATACTTGCTCAGCCACAAACCTTAATTTGTAGCTTTTGGAAGGGTCATCAGCCACTAGTTGTTCGTGATCACTGGGAGGAGACGGGGGAGCAGTCCTTTTGGTCTTGACCTTGTCCTTGGGGACTTCCCAGGAGCAGTGAAACGTCTCCCCGATGATGGGGTTGTAGGGCTTCTTGGCCAAGGCCCCCTTGCGGCCCTCGTGGAAGGCTGTGAGATAATACTCCACGAAACAAATAACTCTCTCCTCTGGCGTGGCCCCGGCAGTGATGGCCAGCAGGAGGTCAGGGTGCGCCATAAAGTCTGCATACATCTCCAGCAAGGATCTCTTCTCCAGAATGAATGTGGGAAGCACCACCTGAAGGACAGAGGGGCAGACAAGAGTCCCTGTGATTTCACTGAAAAAGGGGCTGCAGCCACCGCCACACAAATTCAAAATGGCCCAAACTGGGGAAAAGTTCCTTTTGATTGGCACACCCGTGACAAACCAAAGGAAATGACACCGAAGAAATTAGAAATGGCAGCAGCAGCATCCACATGAACCCAGCTTCGTGGACCAGACTGTTCTGAGTGATTTTCCTCTTTGGGCCAAGACAACAGCCTGTGTCTGTCTCTCCGCTGCCGCGGCTCTCCTCACACACGCCTCTTCTCACTCCATTATTGGAAGACATGAAGAAACCACCCAGAAGGGCTTTTCCATATTCCTCCCGCCATCAGGCACAATCCTGGGGGTATCTGAATACGAATGACGTGGCTTGTTGCTGCTGCACCAAAGGGGGTCGGGCAGACCAGGACCCACCACCACCAAAAGTGTCTATTTGAGGATCCATCAAAAGATTGGCATATATAACCCAACGTGATGGAAGCAGGGATCTGGGAGGTGAGCCAATCAGCAGACAAATGCTATAGAGCTCCACAACCCCAAAAGCCTAAAATCCATTTAAAACAAATGAAGGAGTTGGGTGCAGTGGTGCACGCCTATAATCCCAGCTGCTTGGGGGCCAGAGGTAGGAGGATCCCAAGTTCGAGGCCAGCCTGGGCAATTTAGTGAGATCCTATCTCAAAATAAAATAGGGTTGGGGGTGCAGCACCCCTAGGTTCAAAACCCAGTACACTACAATAAATATATACATCCATAAAATAAACAAAAGGCATTCTGAACCTGGGAAACTGGTAACTCATTACTATCAGGGAAAGGAAACAGTCTATTTCTCGTGCTCCAGAGTTGTAATGTAACCTGGTTGTTGGGTGTTAGTATTCCACCCACTTAACTGTAAAACACATCTAACTTGGGCTGGGGATGCAGCTCAGTGATAGAGTGCTTGCCTAGCATGTGCAAGCCCTGGGTTACATCTCCAATACTAAAAAAAAGAAAAATAAAAAGAAAAAAGAAACTCACACATCTAACTTCTTTAACCTGAACCATCTCATCTTGCTCTTCTAACAAGAACGCACAGGATAGTGAAGCTGGCACCAGCTCAGACCAGCTGGCTCTCCCCTGCACATTTCCCCTCTCCATGTTAAAGGCAGAGGGGCCCCACCAGGTTCAAGAGAGTTGACCAATGTCACACAGCCAGTTCACACTCCTTCCTAACCTGATCAACTGTGTCCTTCCTTTACGTAGTCCTTACGCCCCATGAACACTTGGATGTACAACAACTGATTGTAAATAGCACACAGGCTTACAGATCTGTAACCCTGACTCCTGTCAGCTTTCTGAAGACCTTCCTTACAAATGATGTGGAAACAAGGGAAGGAAGAAATGTCTAGAGAGAAACTGTTCAGAGACACAGACAGGTAGACATGAGACCTGCAAAGCACAGCGATTTCATAGGGACTAGCAAAAGCTCAGCCCACGAGAGAAGCAAGGCTTGGTAGACACCCTAAAATGCTATTTATCGTTCATTTAAAGACTCTGTCTTTGCGCATGTGCCAAGTGAAAGGCAGCAAGATATAAAATTGAACATGTAACACAATCCATGTAAATCCATAAAGATTCCAAATGTTAACGTGTCTCTAGATGATTAAGTGCTTTAAATATCTCTTTAGTGTCTTTCTGCTTTGCTTTAATATACAGGAAGAAGAAACGTTAATTAAAATGTAACTGTGCAAATCAATGGAGATTTTCTAATTTTCTTTTAGCCACAACTTGACAATAATCAAAACTCCAGCTGCCTGAGGATTTCAGTGGGCCACGAAAAGTGTGGAGCAGATGCCACCTCTGCTACTGGCTATTGTTTTTGTGGGGACAAGTCATCATTCAGGGCCGTCACTGTGCACTGAGGGGCTGCACTTCCAAAGAGGTTTCCCTGGGTCCATCTGTGGTGCTCTCCCCCCCCTCACAGGTGTCCAGTGGCAGACTTAACAGGCGGCAAAACAGCCCCCAACCTCACCACCCTTCCCTCTCCCTCCCCCACCTCACTCTCAAGGACTCCCCTCTAACTCCACCTGGATGTAGCACAGATTGTGGATTTAAGTAACTGGAAAGCCCCAGTGAGGGCAAATTGATCATAAAGAAAAAGGGAAACCACTGTCCTGCCTACCATCCCCAGCTGGCCCTATTCCCTTCTTTCTCACTTGCAAGGCCCTCGAGACAGCTGGGGAGGGACAGGCAGAACCACACAGGCACCAACCAGCTCTGGGATCTCACATCGGAAAAGCAGCTCTGGGGACCTGGCTGACATTGCCCACCCTGCCCCCCTAAGGCAGGAAACCAGTCTTCTCCAGCAACATTCCATCTCCGGGGCAAGTATTCTCATGTTAGCATCCAAGATTGAAACGATAATAAAAGAACCAGGCCTGCTACAATATTTACTCTCTAATTATGTGCTTTCTGAAAAGGGCATGACTTAAGGCATTTCTCTTAATTTAGGCAGTGCATCTGAACTCGGAAGCTTAAGAATTAAAAACACGAAAGAATTCCACTAAAAATCACAAATTATTGAACGTCACAATCAAAAGGGACCTTGGAGCTTATGTAGTTCCATGCCCTGGTGTCACAGATGAGGGACAGAGGCTGGGAAGAAGGGGCAGAAGACACTGGGCCTAGGCCACAGGCCACCCATGGACACACCATGACTGTGCTTCTGCCTCGTGTCCACGTGCTCTTTCCTTCAAAGGAGATGGAGTTTCACTGGACTTAAAAGCCTGGCCACGCATCCGCTGTCACTGATTATAAAGCAGGGGAAGGAGGTAGCACAGAGACAGAGGGACAAAAGCCCCCATTTCTAGAACATTCTACCCTCCCCAGCACAGCAAGAAACCCACCATCCTGAATCCTATCAAACATTACAGATGACGGGGAGACCACTGGTGGTGAAGAAAGGACACAACAGTGCACCTCCTCCCTGTTGCTACCCAACTGGCCCTCCAGCCTCCTATCAGCCCCCCCACCCCCGCACCACCCCGTTAGCTCTTCTCCACACCCTCAACAGAATCATCTTTCCAAAATCTAAGATATGAAGTTCAATCTGGCTCCACCTCCCCAAAGTCTCATGCTATGTCCTTGATTTTTGCCCTCAATCTGCCCTTCATAGCCTCCTCTCCCCAACACTCGCTGCATTTCCTCTTATGACATCTCTGCAGCCTTGTCTAGATAAATAGCTGTTCTACTTCAGGGCTGCTTCCTCTATGAGGCTTTTCCTGACAATCCTTGCTCCCAAGGCCAAATTATCCCTCTTTATACCCCTCAGTGCATCCCACGCTTATTTCTGATGATACTCTTTGCTTTTACTAAAATGTACATGTTTCCAGGCTGCAAGCTCCTGGAGGCAGACACCGGAGTCCCTAGTACCTAGCATAAAACAAGACAAACCTGTAAGTCACCTTAAGATACTTTTACTTCCTTTGATACATAACGTCATTCCCTCCTACTTCCAAACGCAGGTGCTTTTGCATAGTGAGTTTAATACTTTACACTATGCCAGGCTGTTTCTAGTTGCTGCTTCTCTCAAGGAACATCAGAATAATCCCACTCCTCCTTGGGAATTCTGGACGGGGAGCATGCTGAAGGCAGCTAAGACAGTGTAGTTCAGGAAGATGTTTTCTGGGGCAATGAACTACAGAACTAAGGCATTACAAATGTTTGCTCAGGGTTGGGGGTGTAGCTCAGTGGTAAAGCACTTACCTATTATAATGCCTAGCATGCAAAAAGCCCCAAGTTCAGTCCCTAGCACCACTCACACACCAAAAAAATAAATAAAATGTGCTGAGTGACTTGTGAATTGAGTGGGCTCAAACCTGGTTTGCCCCACACCAAATCAGATCCTGTGAGACAACTTGGAGACCAAAGAAGTGACAGCTTCAGGTAATGACCTTCAAAAGTTTCCAGAAGGAATCCTGTAGCCTAGTCTACAACACCCTGTCATATCTTCATGAGACAGTCAAAAAAGTCCTTGCTACACAGCATCTGCATAGCATAGACTGCCCAACTGTGTGACTATGCAAATCCACAGTGAGAAACATTCTGCAAAACAGTGAGCTGGACTCATCAGAAATGTCCCTGCTATGAAAGAAGAAAAAAGGCGGAGCAGTTTTCTAGATTAAAGAAAACCAAAGAGACATGATACCCAACTGTCATAATTTGGATTGGATCCTGGATTTTTAAAAACATAGCTCCAAAGAGGCAATTACTGGGGCAGTTCAGGAGAATTTTTACCACAGGCTGTATGTGCAATAGTACTGTGTCAAGGCTGAGCATCCCACACATGATGAATGGATATATTTCATATGAGTAATGTCTTTGCTCTCAGCAGACACTCACTTGAAAGGTTAGGGAGGAACCATCACAATATCTGCAGCGTCCTCTAAAAGGGTTCACTACAGAATAAGCATACACCTACACGCATGGCATGTGAGGGATAGGGAGGGGGAGAGAGATGGAACACTAGAGAGAAATGGAAAGAGGTGGGGGAGGGGAGGTTGGAGGAGCAGAAGGCAGAAGACGCACAGAGTGCAAAATGATGAATGTGTAGACTTAGACTAAGCAGGAATCCACTGTTCGATTCTTACACCTTTACTGTAGATCAGAAAATGAAACAACCCTCCCGGGACTGCAGGTTTCAGAGTGGGCTCAATGGAGCAGACCCAGTAGGTCTGGCTTTGCCAGAGCTGAAGAAAGAGCAGCCTACCTGGAGAGCTGTGGCAGAATGGGGTCGGGGTGGGATGACTACCCTTTCTCTTCTCTTGGCGGCATGTGTCACTAGTGTTTGGGCAGGAATACCAGATTGACTTCAAGAAGCGGCACACAAACACTTAGGACAAGATGTCATCCTTCTCATTAAAATGAGTTTCCCAGTCTGGCCTGATTTCTTTCCCTCATAAAATCTCTTGGGACCCCACCCCTCATCTTTTTCTTGGATGCAACTGCAAACAAGTCATTTAATCATCTGGTTGTTTCTTTCCCTCATCTTTTTGGGTGGTGGACACTGGGGATACAGAGCAGAGCAGCGCCGAGTACTAATTGGGCTGTCTGCCTCCGACAGAGGGTGAGTGATGGCCCAGCTGTTCAGACTCATGGCATCCAAATGGCCTAAATCGCTGCTGCAGATTTATCGAGCCATCAATAAGGACTGCCTTCTCTCCCATTAACATAATGAAGACAATGAACTACTTTGGAGAGGGGGGGAGAGAAGGCAACCTGCACTAGGGAATCCAGCAATAATTACATTTAAAGTTGCATCAATCTAGAAGTAACTACTACACTTCAGTCTGGGCTCTCAGACTCTTAGCAATCTGAAATAAATGCTTACTCACCCACCCCACCCAACCTGCCGCTGGGAAGGCAAAAGAGTACAAGTTCCCTCCCTTCAAGAAAGAGCATATCAGGCCCCTGAGAAGGACCACAGAGAGCAGGTGTAATTTTCTTCAAAGAACCATCACTTAACCACCTTGGGAGTCTTCTACAGGCTGGCAAACACCCAGTGCAAACTAGCAAGCAAAGAGACCAAGACCACCCACTGAGGTTCATTTAGGTAACACTTTCAGAAAACCAGGAAAGTGCACAAAAATCCAACCTTACAAAATAGAAGGTAGATAATTCAGCCTGCCAGAAGTTGTGGTTTGGGTTTGTTGCTTTTTTATTTAGCCAACCTGTCCCCAGGGTTTCCTTAATGTGCCCTTTACACCCATCTGGAATATCATAAAAGGCATTTGTTAAATTTTTTGAATGTGAAGGGTTTGAAATAAAATTTTACTTCCCCAAGAAGATATCTGCCATAGAGAGAGAGCTCTGTTAAAAATTATCCATTTATTTCTTCCGAATCTTGCTCTCCAGCCCACAAGAGGAAAAGCTTCATTCCTTGGCAGCTATCAGTGGGTGTCCTTGGCAAGTTCGTCTCTCCAAGATGCAATCCCAGCTAAGGAACAGGAGAGATCGGGATACCATCCTCCGAGATTTTTCCTGAGTATCCAGCACCTTCCTAGCACATAGGAAATTCTCACTCTGTGCTGTTATTATAATCATGGATCAGAAACATCATTAGGAAACCAGGGAGATAAAGTGAACCGAGATTAGACACAAACTTGTCACATAATATCTCAGTGACAACGTTGAAAACATGGCCACCCAGTGACCAGAACCAGTCCAGGCCTAGTTCTGATGCTTCCATAGATAATCAATTAAGGTAACTGCTCAGAGGAGAAGAAATCATTGTATACAACAAATTTTAAAAACTGTGAAATGTTTTAGACTGAAACAGATTTCACACCACGGCACAGTACTCACATTGTACATTATCTTGTATAAGCTTCCCAGAAACCTATGTAGGTACAACTAGGCCATTTTACAGATGAGGAAACTGAGGGTTTTATAACTTACAATAGCTGAATAGGAAGCTGGAATGTAAACTGCCTCTGCTTGGTCCCTGTATTCCTTTTCCCCCATTCTCCCTCAAGCCCACTCTAGTCAAAACTAAGTACAAGGGTCATTCACAGGTCCCATTCTTTAAAACTCACAAGCAGCAATTCGCCACAGTTAATCACTCTTATGCCCAAGAAACATGTCATGCAGCTTCCAGGACATCATGCTCCTGTGGTTCATGCCCTACTTCACCAACTGAACCCTCTTAATAGCCTTTGCTGCTGCCTCCTCCTCCTTCCCCCCCCCACCCCCCATACATGTTGAAGGATCCCAGGGCTCTGGACTGGAACTTCCCTCTAGGTCTCCCTCCTCTAAAAGAATTCACCAGACACAGGGATTTGAACGCCATCCTATACAGGCACTTTGTCATGAACTGTGACTTGTATACCCAGCTGTTCACATATCCTCTTGACTTGAATTTCCAGTGAATGGGTATGTCAAAGCTAATGGATCCAAGATCGCATGTGTGATAGCCCCCAACAACCCCAACCTGCTCTTCCCATAGTCTTCTGCTCGGTAACATGGAGAGGCAACTTGTTACACTGATGGCCTTCCATGAACCCCACCTCCTGGAATCCAAACTCCTACACAGTAATCTTCAATCAGAATACGTGACTTACTTTACTCGACAGAGCAGAAGTGATCTTATGCCAATTTGTGGCCTATGTCTTAAGAAGGCTCATCAGTGTCCACTTTTACTCTCTTGCGAGCCTGGATCCACCATGCAAGACGTCTGGCTACCAACTGGAGAAACTGTGTGTAAAGAATCCAGGGAGAAAGAGAGGTCTCAAGACTTCATGGTAGGGGCTAGGGATGTGGCTAAGTGGTGGGGCACATATTCAGCATGGTGGGGCTCTAGGTTCAATTCCCAGCACCACCAAAAAAGAAAGAAAGAAGACTTCATGGAGAGAGGAGCCAGGCTCTGCCAGCTAAGTCCAGCTCACAATCAACCCACCAACTGATGACAGGCACATGAGTAACCAACAGCAAATCCACCAGAAGAACCACCTTGCTGAGCTCTTCCTAGGTTGCACAACCATGAACCAATAAAATGGTTATTGTTTTAGGCCTCTAAGTCTTGGGGTGGTTAGTTACTAGTGATAGAAAATTGAAACAAACAGTAACTATTATTTTCTTACTTGCTCAGGCTAAAACCTTAGAGTCACCTTTTGGTCCTCTTTCTCTTGTGCTGCTCCTCAGGCTCATATGCAAATCCAGCTGGCACTATCTTCCAAGACTATCCAGGATCTGCTTCTGCCACCATCTCCCTTGCTCCTGCTGGACCCACCCAAGTCCCCGATCTCAGTCCAATTTCCACATCAGAATCTAAAGGATCCTTTAAAAATACAAAGAAGGCCACATATTCCTTTGCTCAAAACCCTCCAGTGGCCAACCGCATCACTCAGAACACCACCGATTCTTAAAATATCCCCAAGTCCCTATGATCCAAGCAGTCCCCCTTGTCTCATCAACCAGGCCTCCAGACCACCCTACCCAGTTCTCTCTGACTCTGGCCTCCCTGCTCATCCTCAAATGCAGGGAGGACTATCTTGGGTCTCTTTTGCCCACCGTTCCCTCCACTCATATGGTTGACTCCCTCATTTTAGTCTGGTCTGAACTCAACGTTTCGTGAGAGAATCCTGCTCTGACCAGTGTATCTGAGAGCGCATGCCCCATCCCAGTCTCCTCACCTGTCACTGGTCTGTCTACCCACTTCCTATCTCCCTTTGCTTGCCCTTCACTCTCCCTCTTGTTTCTTGTCCATCTCCCTCCATCACTGCACAAGCTCCATCAAGGCAGGAGTTCTGAGTGCTTTGTAGCACATCCAGTATCCAGAACATACCTAGCATTGACAGTGCTCAATAAACACATGTCAGATGAGTAGATATTCTTATTGTTAAGTGCTGCTTTTCGTATCTCTTCCTGAAAATGAAAACAATCCCATGCCCCAAGCTCAACACTGTTACCCGAGAGTGAACATGTTTCTCACCTGCTCAAACCCTCTCACGGCTTCCCATTGCCTTAGGATCACATGCGCTTCCTTTCCACATGGCTCGGCAGGCTCCGAACCTGCTCATCACTCCACATCAACCATACCACTCAGCAGCAGAGCCTGGCTTTGCCTTTCCCATGTGGTTCCCTCCTCCGGGAACACCCTTCCTCCTGTTCATATGGGTCATCCCTCAGACGCAACCTAAATGCACACCTAAATGAACACCTTTCCTCCCACATCCACCTGCTTAGGACCCACTCAGAACTTTGTGGGGCCCAGTGAAAACTTAACATGGGAGCCCCCTTATGCAAAAATCAAAGAATTTCAAGGAGTGACAGCAGAGCTTAAATCAAGCATGGTGCTCTTCTGAGCATGGGGTTCTGTGAGTCACCCACAGGTCACTTGCCCATAAAACTGTTCTGTTCAGTGACCGTGGTTAACTAAGGCAGATGCAGCCATGTGTGCCCAGGCTGATTTTGATTTTGTTAATGTGTCAACAAGTATTCTTGCTTTATGGAGAGAGACTAGAGCTTTGTCTGGAACCAAAGACTGTTCCATCTCCAGGGTGGGTGCCCATCATGAGGCACTCCATTCCGGCTAAGTCCTTCCATTGCTAATTTAGCACAAGCTTAGCTTAATGACATGGTAAGAGCCAAGAAAAGAGATGGTGGGGATAATGTTCTCAACCTCTTTATGATGCAAAGCAACACAAGCAAGAAATCCCATGGGACCACAGCAAGGCCGCCTCTTGCTCTCCTAGGTATTTCAGCTTGTCACATTTCCCCCTGGTTTTTGGAGAACAGCTTCTTCCCAGCAAAGCCAGCTAGGCTAAAAAAACCCACAGACTGGCAAGTTTTTCTTTCAGGCACTCAACCAAGTTTTGAAGAAATGCAACGCTTGCTCTTTTAGGAGTAGGGCCACTGCTCCACAAACGCAAAGCAATCATAGCCTAATGAAATAAATATAAAATGCACAGTTTGAATCATTTCTTCATTTTAAAACAGGAGACCCATAATGTAAAGCTGCTCAGCCCGCCATTACAGTCCCCTTAGCATTTTATCATCCATCCATATCTGACCTAAATTATTTTGCTCTTAGCCCCTCTCCTCTGTCCTCCAAGATTCTGGCCAAGTTTTGCAAAGTTTTAATACTATCCACAATGAGACCATGTTTTTCGTTGTGACCCAGCACATGTGTATCAGTAGAACTAAAAGTCTCAGGAGCAGTGCACTCATTTTCTAATGCATGTCATGTTTTAGAAAAATCATCATCTGCCCCACTCAATTGGTTTTTACAAGCAACTAATGGTCATGACCCATGGTGTGGACACACCGATTTTAGCTTTTAGCTTGCATTTTGTGTCTGTTATTGCTGCCATCAGACCTTAACTCAAGTTCCATCTGTCTACACCATCCACAATAAAAACTAAAAACCAGGCAGCTTTTTTTTTTTTAAAAAAGACAGCCAAGAATTTTCTAGTAGGAAAGTGGTGACCATTGTACAGCTGGAAGACTGAAATTACAGGAGGCAGGACAGAAAGTAGGTCTTCCTGGCTTGGTACAAAGACGGGGAACAGCCACGCAGAGGGAGGAGAAGGGCAAAGAGGGAACTTCCTGTCTGGCATCCTCAGCGTGGGCCCACTGTTTTATTTAAAGTGGCGCAGTCTCCCAGGATGTCAGGCACACTCACATCTACACCTACAAAAACATTTCAAAGAAAGGTTTCTCTGTCATCTTTGAGGCTCCTGTCTCCTCTGCCTCTCTCCTATTTTTAAGTGGTCAGTCACCATGTTCTGTCATCTTCCTCTTCAAAGAATTATACCCCTGGGGCTTCCCCCTCTAATCTCTGGCTTCCAGCCCATTCTGAAGTGAACTTGTGAAATTCAGGCCCTTCACCACAGCCAGACAAGCCAAGGCCCTTCAGTGGCGCTGACCACATCGGGTACACCTTCATTTTTCTGGCTGGCCTTCAGAACCCAGAGCTTCCATCCCCAGCCTACCCTCCTCAGCAGGTCACGTCTGCCTGTTTCCTGGGTGCTGCTCTCTACACCACATGTGGCCTTGCTGTAATGTTTTGTAATGATAAGAATGAGGACACGCTCTCCAGGAGACCAGCTCCATGCCGGGTCCCCTGCATACCACCTCCAGTTCTCACACCTCTCTTGTAGGCAGTCATCATGACAGGCCAAACTGCAAGACCCAGGCTCTCCCCACCACCTCTCAGTACCCCAGATGACACAGGACCAGCCAGCCACGTGCAAGGTTGCCTTTCCTGCTTGCTACCTGTGTTAGCTTTTTGCCATCATGATCAATACCTGACGAGAACAACTTAGAGGAGGAAAACTTTATTTAGGGCTCACAGTTTCATCCCACGATGGGGGGACTCCATTGCTCTGGGCCTGATGTGAATCAGAATATCATGGCAGAAGGATGTGGCAGAGAAAAGTGTTTCAGCTTATGGCAGCCACCATAAAGCAGAGACAGAAAAGCCAGGGACGAAATATAATCCCCAAGGGCACAATCCCAATGACCTTCCCCAGTGCCTTACCTGCCTACAGTTACCACCTAGTTATCCCTTCAAATTGCTAATCCATCAAATGGATTAATCCACTGAGGAGGTTACAGTTCTCATAATCTAATCATCTCACCTCTGAACCTTCCTTCATTATCTAACATGAGCTTTCTGGGGGGACACCTCATATTCAAACCATAATACCTTCAGAATGGCTATGGCCCCGAGGTGAAGGAGGAAGCTTATGGGACCCTCAACCTGTCACCAACATTTAGGATGCTAGGTTCTCCAGATGAAGAAGAATCCTGCATGCACTCGGCACCAGGAACCTACTCACTGGCAGGCTCATTTCTTCATGTGTGGACAATGAGATCTGGGTCACCCAAAAGGCTGTCCTTGGGGACTACGATGGCTAATGACAGCAGCAGGCCGTGAGGTGGGGGCGTGCATAGAGGCCTTGATTTCCATGTCCCTGGCCATAGCCAGCTCTTCAGGTCACTTAATCTCTAGAATACAGTGGGGAAACGTCACCTTGGTGTTCCTTATCCTCTCATATGCTTTTTCTAATACTCCCTGCCTTGTGCAAGCAGCAGATCCTCCAGGAAGCCAAATGCAATGCTCTCCACTCTAAAGATGGATGTTCATGCAAGAACAACCTTTCTGGCCAGGTACAGTGGCACACACCTATAGCCCCAGGACTCTAGAGGCTGAAGCAGGAGGAACGCCTGAGCCCAGGGCTTTGAGCCCAGCCTCAGCAGCACAGTGAGACCCCATGTGTTATGTGTTATATAATACTTGTGTTATGTAATATATTCAATACAGGTAATATATATAGTACACGTATATAACACATGATATGTAATATTATATACATACATATATATTTTCCAATTAATTTGAATCATTTATCACTTGGAAATCAGTGCTGGTCTTTTCCCCAACTCACCACAGTGAAAAGAATGGGTAAATGACCAGAAGGACCAGGGCAGAACCCAGACAATGGTTTCCAAATCCAGCGTGGTCAGCCAACCTACCTTGGTCAAATCCATTCCAAGTTTAAGCTGTGAAATGAGGTGAAGAATTATACTGCGATGATCCTCCATGACGCCCAACTCTGTCTCTTCCTTATCTTCATTGTCAGTTTTTTCATCTTCGGACAAAACCAATTCAGGGCCTGAGTTTGGCTAAAATGAAAGCATCATTAAAAATCACCAGCTGGTCTGTTAGAAGTTAGAAATACAGCATATGAACTCATGCTTAATCACAAAATGAGCCCAGGCTCAGGAAGAAGTTCTCTATACACCAGGCCCACTGGCCATGGGCATAAAAAGAGACCTTCACTTCAGGCCCCATGCCTTGGCCATCGCACATTGCCTCTCATCTCCCCTTTGTCATCCCTGTGAATGACCCTCATGAACTAACGATGGTTCCCAATTAAAAAAAAAAAAGCCCCCTGCTTCCTGCTCTTCAAGAAACTAACCATAGAATATGGGCATGAGCCCCCTAATCTTGCCTAGTACCAAAAACTATTAACTTGTATGACCCATGACACTTTATATAAGAGGCAAATTTTTCTGTTTACAAATAAGTACTGGATTCTCCTGGGACTAAAATTACCATATCTATGGAAAAATTTGCTCAGGTTATTTTGACTCAAATCAGGATAACTAGGGCAAATGCAAATCTCAGAATTGGCATTAATTTGAGAAGAGAAAGAAAATTTCAGAAAAAAACCTTGAAACTATGGGGATTCATATTGGATGTATATTCCATTTTCCTCAATGCAAATTTATGCATCCAATTGCTGGACTCAAATTCCAAGTGACATAGAAAATTGGCAAGTTAATCAACAAAATGTGCAAGAGGGATTTACTGAATATAAAAATCATCCAATACCCAAGTATCAAGAACTCTGGCCATGAGGGTAAAGCTGTCCTGGAACTCTGCTAGAAGTGACCCCATTCCACTGCTCCATATTTTCCTATGTTATGGTACTTGCTTATCTGTAAGCAAAAGTACTCCACAGAACATTATAGATTTGTTTCCAGTTATGAATGATAGGTCAAACATAAATGCAGGAGGTCAAAGGTATTAAATATAAAATGTTACAGACTTGTCTAAAGTTCATGCAAAAACCAATGACTTATTAACCTCCTTAGAACATCCCATATCTAAAGAGATGTCTAATAGACACAGACTACCTTGATGATCAAGGAGCTTGAAACTGCCCAGCCTAACACACACATGCTGGCTGTCCCTGACCAACACTCCAAAAGGAGGGAATCATGGTGCTCCTTCCAGCCTGGGGTAGGCATTTTTAAAATTTCAATGTAACAGACAAACTTCAAATTATCCTTAATCACCTCGAAAATAACCTCAGTTCTGGGAAGATGGTTGGGAAGGCCTCAATGAAACCCGCAGGGTTCAAGTGGGAGTTCACCTCCATTATGCGTCTGGTTCTCCAGCCTGCTCAGAATGGGTGCTACAGGACATTGCTGGCAGTCTGCTTTGCTAGAATATGCTGAAACACCTGAGGAACCTGTCCTAGAAAAGAATGCCTGAGGGGAAGTTGGAAACAGGGGCTGCCCTAACTCTACATAGGGAAGTTGGGAGAAGAGCAATCAGGAACCCAGCATCACAGTTGGGGGCCCAGAGGCTGCCCTGCCTCCCTGCCTCCCTGCCAGCTTCTCATTGCTACTCCCTTCTTCTGTGGTTCAGTGGTTATCACTACACCAAGGCCAATGTGGCTGTGTGCCTGAATGGCCAAGGCCAGGATTTGTCTGCCCACCCGACTCTCCCTGCTCTGGATTCAGTTCACCATGAGCTTGCATTTCCAAACCGACACCACTGGAATCAGACGTTTCAATCAAACGTGTTTCAAATCAAACATGTTTCGCAGTGGCAAAGGTGACATTAACCTCCCTTGATGGAATATCTTACATCTAATGAAGCTTTCAATGACTGAGATGTTTGCAATTGTCCAGCCTAACACACACACATGCTGCTGTCTCTTACCAATACTCCAAAGAGGGATGGTGGTGACCTGAGTCGTCAATCCCCTCATCCCAGGGCCAGTAGGGGAAGGACAGGGCAGTGCCTAGCATTCTGCTTTGGGGGACAAAAGAATAACAAAAAAAATCAAACCAAACCATCAGGGGCAAAGTTGGGTTGTGAAATCCTTACCATCTCAACAAGATAGGTAAGTATGTTTCTAGTGCAATTATTCCTGCTTGAAATTAGTTGCTCTCACAAAAAAGACTGCAAACTAAATAAATCAATAGCTCAAGTGAGGTTTGTGAAGCAAACCAACCATTCTTTCTTCTGAAGACTGGATTTCCATTTGCCCACAAGCCAGTGCACAGGGAGATCTTCATCCTTCCCATTCACAGCCACACTTGGTGTGACATGTTCACAGAGGACCATGCTCTGCCATATACCGGTCTCAAAAATTAAACCCAGCTTAGCCCCATTTAAGATCTTGCCACATGAAACCAAAGTGCACTCACTCATGAGAACACACTTCTCAGGTTCCTACTTGAAATCAACTTCACATGTCTCTCTCCCCCGCCCCCACCCTCTTTTGGAATGTTCTTCTCAAAGACTGGCTTCAGCAGAGATTAAGGCTGGTGCACAGGGCCCAGAGCTGACTCATCCAGAGTAACTGGTGTCCACAGCTCCTGGAGGCCCTGATGTCCTGCCAAGGGAGGAAAGCCCATGGGAGGACACATTGTTCCAGCCACACCAAAGCTCAGTCCATCTGCAGGAAGGGCAGAGCAGCCTCCATGTGGGTCCATGTCGGTGTTGAAAGGAAAGTGGGGAGAACCCAGCAGGCTGACTGGCCATGAAGACAGACACCTGTTAGAGCCCACAAACTGCTCACCACGAGGAGGCAGTACAGGGGATCCGAAGACTCAGGCTCTGATAGAGGTTTTCAAAGGTACTTTTTTTCGGTCAAGGATCTGTTGATTCTTCTATTCTGATGTGGAATCCAAAGATATGAATATCTGTCACTCCAAGTGTTACTTTTGTGTCAGGTCCACGTGCTCACCCACATCCAGGCCCTCCCTCCCTCATGACATCCCACGTCTCTCCTGGGTACACTTGCATGCCCACGTTCTCCAAATCTATGGCTCTTCACCTACAAAGCAATAACATCAGACTGGAAGTGACTGAAGGTGGCAGAATGGTGTCTCTCCATCCCGGAAGAAAAATGGGCATCCGAAATGGTTTCATAATGCTAATCCAATTTCTACGACTTAGCAAGAGGCAAGCTCAGATTCCTACTCCCCCAGAGATCTTTACAGATGAGCCGGTCCAGACGCAAAAATGTACATAGACTTAAAGATGAAATGAAATTAAAATTTGTTTTAATGAGAAGCAGGCTTTGGAAAAATGAGATTTTTAATAAAAACAAAAATTATGACTCAGTATTTCTTACCACACGAGCACCTCGGGGTATGTAGTGCTACAAATATCAAGTGACTCATGCCTGTTAGCAAATAGGGGGCAAAGCAAGTGAAAACTGATGGAGAGGAAAAGGTTTCATGGGGAGGTTAGGGGCTAATTTAGGGCATTCCCTGGTGGCCCAGCAAGGCTCCAAGCAAAGGCCCCATGGACAGTCCTTAAGATACCTACCACCATCTTACATCTTACGAAAACTTATGCATCTGGGCATTTTTCTGAAGAGTGTGCCCAGAGCTCTCCTTAGACTTGCAGAAAGGTCTCTGCTCCTCAGCTGACCTCAGGACTCTTAAGGATCAATGGTGAGACCATGTAAGATACAGGGTGAGAACAGAGGCAAGCCTACACCCGCCCTTTACCACTGACCTGCTCGTCTCATCCAGTAGGAGGGGAGGAGACAGGGCATGAAACTACGACCCAGAACAGAGCCAGAAGGGAAAACTGACTTGTATTAGGTTGTACGGGCCCAACAGTCTTCTCACTCAGGACATGGGTGAAGGAGAAACATTTAACATTGCTTTCAATGTTTATTTTTAACAAAAATCTCAATTCTTCAATACAAATGCAAATTTCAAGCAAGAAGGAATCCAATCTTTTTATTGGATACATGTATGTAACTTAATTACAATTTAGGTCGGTTCCAGGAAAAGCCACCAAGCAGATGCTCACATGCAGAATGTACTTACTTCCCAGTGGCAGGCCTCACTCCGCCCCACACCCTCACATGTACTCCTCACTTCCTAGAGCCTCATCATGTCACCCCTTTCTACTCCACCTGCTCTTCCTCCCTCAGTGACCTTGCCTTCTCCCCAGTCCTGGTCCATAGAGAGCTAGGGCCAACGGCGGTTTGATGAATTGACTCCCTGCTGTATCTGTACATCCCAACGACCTAACATCTTAAAGGGCTGAATCCTCCTAGATTAGACTTGAGACACATCATGGTAGAGGCCTATGTGATGGCATTACCCTTACAAAGGTACCTTATGCCTTATAATGGGGAGCTCATGCATGCCGGAGCCCTTAAATCACAGACATGCAGGGGTAAAGGACTAAGATGAGCTCCTAAAGTCATTTTTACCCAAGGAAATAAGCATCCTGAATAAGTATTCATTTGGTGTGTGGGGGGTGTTACTAGGGATTGAACTCAGGGGCCCTCAACCACTGAGCCACATCCCCAGCCCTATTTTGCATTTTATTTAAGACACGGTTTACACAAAGTTGCTTAGCACCTCGCTGTTGAGGCTAACTTTGAACTCTCAACCCTCCTGCCTCAGACTCCCAAGCCACTGGGATAACAAAAGCATGTGCCACTGCACTCAGCCTGAAGAGATATTCTTAAATAGACAATATTTTCAGAAAAACAATCCTTTGATTTCAAGTGATCTGCAACTGTCCTGAATACCTCGTGCTAAGGACAGATAATACAGTAAGAATGGACAACAAATTCTCTTCCAGCAGTGAACACACTGCAGTTTGATCCACTGTAAAGCCTGGCAACTTCCCCCACCACCATGACACAGTTACCTTGGGAAGGAGGAGCTGGCGTGACTTGAGCTACACTAAAGAACCCTGGCACTGGACAAGACCCAACATTTCTGGGTATTATCCCTAGAGGAAAACGGAGAAACCTAGCAGGTTAAAATTTTTCGGTAGTGCTAGGAATTAAACCCAAAGCCTTGTGCATTCTAAACACACTCAACCACTCAGCTCCACCCCCAGTCCTTTATTTATTTTTTGTTTATTTATTTTTATTAGCTATTCATGATATTATAATAATCATGGCAATCACCCCCAGCCCTTTAAAAAGAATTTTAAGGTATTCTGGGTCACGGAAAGACAGGTGGAGGGTAGAAGAGATGACACAGCACCTTTCTCAGATATCCTCCAATGAAAGATTGTCACACAGCAGTAACAGCAAGGCAGAGGACCCCCACAGGGAACACCACACCCTCACAGACAGCCTCCCAGTTCCACAGCTACACACCATCACAGGGGGTACGGCCACCAGGGCAAGGACACTTTTTATTCACTAGGGACTAAGTTGAGAGACGCTGGTGTGCCCACAGATGAGGGGGTTCAAGGAAAAGTTAGTGTGAAACAGACATGGATGGAGGCCAAGGGCCGCTGCAGGATCAGGTAAATGGGGGACAAAGGTGATAAAACCCACACAGAGAATACTGGAAGAGAAGTGAGGGGTACTTGAGTGTCTAAGAGTTATACAAGTGCCCAGGGACCAACCAGCGAACTGATATTCAGTTACTACTGTTGACAACATTTACAGAACTCATCAGGCCAGGGACTTGGTCCCTTTCCTCTCTAGTCATTTTCTATTCGTTGCATGTTGAACCAAATTTTCACAATCATTACATAATTCTACAGTGTATCTTCACATCAGCAGTATTTTACATTCCAAGAAGCCCCACCAACTGGCACAGTCATGTCTGAGGACCCAGTTCCCCTCGTGTACATTCCAGTAACATCGGCAAGGCCCGGCGTGCCAAACTGCCAAAGCTCAGCAAGTTCCACTTGGCTTTCCCACGCACCCTGGTGCCCTGAGAAACCTCTACCCCATGAGTACCCAAGTGCAAGGCATTCACTATTACATGCTTGAGAAGGTAATCTCAAGGACACAAAACATACAATTTGTCCTATGAATGAAAAATGGCAGTCCCCATCCACCTACTGTCATGCTCATTCTTAGCACAGGTGGGATTTCTCCTCTGGAAGGGTTTCTGTTGTGCCTGCCTCTAAGTCCCCCAAAATGGGCCATCCTTGCGAGGTGGAGGGTTTTTCAGTTGTGAGGAAGAATTCTCCCCTTAGGTCAGAAGTCATGCCGGGGACAGATGCCGTGAATGCGTCTTGGAAGGGGTCTTGCACAGCAGTTGCCCCTGGGCCCTGATGCAGGGCAGCTGTTGAAGACTCATGTGCATGTACCACCCTCCGTGTGGAGTCTCTTCCGATCCAGGTGACTCACTGTGCCCTGAAGGCCACCACTATTATTTAGGGGATCTTATGTTGCCATTTGGAGTTAGGTTCAATGGAACCCGATGGACAGGCTGGCTCTTAATCCTTGACAGGTCCGAGTGTGAGCAAGCCCACACAGCAGGCTGGTCCCCACTGCCATTTTTGGAGATGCTCAGTAGGTTGCCATTGACATCACAATCCTTCTGCTGCCTCCCAGTGGATGAGCTGGCCTTCTTGCGCTAACCACACATACACACACATTTACCACACTTGGCTCTCATAGACTGGAAGGACAGATGCTCTTCCTGAGCAAAGGGGCCGACCTGCAGAAAGGTTAATTTTAAATAAAACACACCCTGGAAGGTAGAAGGAAGTCACTTCTAGGGAGGGGAGAGAGGGGGGCATTTATCATCAGCCAAGAACATCAGGAACAATTATCCCAAGGGGATGGACAGGTGTTCCTTTAAAAGCATTTGAGGGAAGCATTCATGGGAAACAGCAGCGTGTCTGTCTCACTTCCATGTATCTACTTAGAAAGTAGACTCCAGTCTTTTTTTTTTTTTTTTTTTTTTTAAACAAAAGGGGGAAAATGATCAAGAAGGCATAAAGAAAACCAAAAGGCCAAAAAGGAAATGGAGGGGAGGGAAGGCCACCAACTTGCACTTGTGGCTCTGCAGCATGCCAGGGACGGTAATGACATCCAGCATGCAGGATGCAGGATCTGGCAAAGCCAACAGGCACCTTCTGTTAGCATCAGCCTGCAGCTGGGGAAAGGGAATCGTCCCAAGAGATGCAAAGGGCCGACTGGGTGCCACAGGCGGTGTCAGGTACTTCACAACATTATCTCAAGGGGCAAAAGGCTGGCACATGAAGAACAAAGCCAGCACTGAATTGGTGACATGGCCAAAGGCTTCCTGAGAGCCAAGCTGTGTGGAGTCAAGGATCAAGGTCCCCATGGCCCTAATCCGGGTGTTGCATGAGCAGTCTAGATTACAAAAGCTTGTTAGCATTGGGATAAAAGTCATGACAAAAAAAAAAAAAGATGAACACCAGGCTTCAGGGGACAGTGAGCAAGACGGAAAGCTCTGAGCTGTGTTTGAAGCCACCACCTTCCACCTATAAGGCTGGTTCGGTCTCCTCTATGAAGTGGAGATGGCACAGGCCACGTCTGAGAAGTCACAACAAGACAATGCATGTAAGGTGCAAGCCAGGGGCTGGTTCATAGACAGGCAATAATGTCCCCTTGAGGCCTGTGACTTTCATGCTGGGTACACCGTGGCATGCTGTGGTGACACTGCCCACACACCTGCCTCCCCCTGTGGAGCTGCAGCCTCCTCCAGCAGTACCCTTTGGGAAGGTGCATGAAGCCACCCCAGTAGTTCCCCCAGACTGAGGGCTCTGGGGCTGCAATAAGCCACTCTCCCCACACAGTTCAGGCCCTGATTATAAGGCAGCATCACTCCCCAGACCTGGCTACACCAGGAAAGGACAAACACAAGCAGCAACACACATCGACGGTCCCAAGTGGACTGGCTATGGTCTAAAGGTGACAGGCACTATGGACATGAGTAGCCACCCACAGTTCCCTAGAATGTTCAGGAAAGCTAGCAAGAAACTCCTTAAAGACCCTGATCTAGCCTTCCTGGAGAGCTGTGAGGAAAAGAAAAGCAATGACTGAAGACAGAGACCTAAGGGTGGGGTGCTAGAGGGTGAGCAGGCACCGAATTACTCTCCTCTCTGCCACCCTGGATGCCTGTGAGCGAGGAATTGCAATAAGGATATAAGGATGCCTTGGATGGGGTCTCTGCATTCAACCAGCCGACCTTCTGGAGGAGCGCACAGACCTTTCTTCCTTCCTCCCAGTCCTGGGTCACGCTGGCAAGTTCCAACTCATCCTTCAAGACTTAGTTCAACCACATTTCACAGGGGCAGAGGTGGAGCCTCCATCGAACCAAGGAACTTGGGACACACCCCTTCTGGCACCCCTCAGCTATAATTTATGCAGTGTGCTCTAACTGGACCAGGTCTGTCAAATCCCTTTCAATGGAGAGTCATCAATTATTCAGTGCTGCCTAGGCAAGGCCACGGGTTGAGAGGCCACCCAGGACTGGGGGGAAAGACTGCTGAGTGACCAGTTAGTATGAGGCAGGAGTTGGGAGGAGGGGTGGCCCATGGTTGTTGGCCTACCCGGATCCAAATGACCCCGATGACAGGAAGCCTGTCTGACTCAGACCCTCATTTCTAGGATCCCAACAGAAAGGATGGTTTATAATATATTCAATAAAACTTTTCAAGCAATGAGTGAATAAAACTAAGTAAAAATAAGGGAAATTTAAGTGCA
Organism: Marmota flaviventris; assembly: GCF_047511675.1. Taxonomy (NCBI): domain Eukaryota; kingdom Metazoa; phylum Chordata; class Mammalia; order Rodentia; family Sciuridae; genus Marmota; species Marmota flaviventris. The sequence continues at coordinate 191,310,697 of NC_092498.1, forward strand.
CACACCAAAAAATAAATAAATATCCCACTTTAAAAGGTCAGCCACAAAGAGCCACACATTATAAGTCCATTTATGTGAAACATGGGCAAATCTGTAGAGTCAAAGTAGATTCATGGTCACCAAGGGCTGGGAGGATGGAGGTCATGGGGAGAGAGCTTAAAGAGTATAGGGTTTCTTTCTGAGGTCATGAGAATGCTCTAGAGTTGGCTGTGGTGGTGACACCTGTGAAAATACCAAAGTCCGTTGAATGATGCACCGAGAGTAAGTTCTACAGTGTATGCATCATCTCCATGAGGTCTTTATTTAAATAAAGTGAAAGGACACACGATACAAGATCACACAATGAAGGCCAAGCAGAAGGTGATCAACTCCATCCCAAGGCCACTCCTATGCTCAAAACCCTCCTTTGAGGCTGGGATGAGGCTCTGCGGTACAGCGCTCGCCTAGCACATGCGAGGCCCTGGGTTTGGTCCTCAGCATATAAATAAATAAAATAAGGGTTTTGTGTCAAACTACAACTAAAAAAAATATTTTTTTTTTTAAAAAAACTCTCCTTTGTTCAGAAGAAACTTCAATGTCCTGACTGTGGCCTATGGGCCCTATGGGATATGATGCTTCCCTATGGACTTCTAGCTTCTCTCCTGGTTTATCCTCCTCACCCTGCCAGTCACCTTCTATTCCTGGGTACATAGATGATATGCTCTCCTCAGGGTCTTTGCATCTGCCAGTAATTGTTCTTCCTCCTCTGGGTCTGTGCATGATCTGCTTCCTTAAATCTCTACTCACGTTGCCACACAAGTGGACTTGCATAGGCCCACCCACATCCTGGTCTCTTCTGCTATCACACCTAAGGCCTCAGGCACATAGTATATGACCTCAAGTCTTCCCAGGTCATGGTTCATCCCAGACCCCTCCTCCTCAGACTTCATGTGGTCTGCACCACCAGAACATTTTTCCCCAAACGTCCTCATCTCTGATCAAAAGTCTTTAGTGGGGGCTGGAGATGTAGCTCAGTGATAAAAAATGCTTAGCATGACCAAGACCCTAGGTTCCATCCCCAGCACCATGTCCACCCCCCAAAAAAGAAGTCCACTCAGCCCAACACTGAAGGATTCTCAATCTGACCTGGGTCACAAACCCCCCGCATCCCCAGCTCCTCACCTAAATTTCCTCTTGCCTAGATTGACAACAGGATGCAATAGGCCTTCTATTCTTGGATTCATATACAAGGGTTCAACCAACTGGGATGGAAATTCAGGGTGGGGGGAACATACCTAAACTAAATGTCAGATTTTTGTCTTTATTCCTAAACAATAAGCACGATTTACATACATTGCACTGTATAAGTAACCTAGAAATGATTTAAGGTACATAGGAGGATTTGCAAAGGTTATGTGCAAATACTGCACCATTTTATGCAAGGGTCTTGAGCATTCATGGATGGAGTCCTGGGACCAACCCCCTAACACACACACCCACACACCAATACTGAGAAAGGACTATAAGCGTTTTTCATGCTATGCTCTTGACTTCCACCGTCCAATAGTGGTAACCAGTCACATGCAACAGTCACTTGTAAAATTAAATAAAATCCTAATTACTGCATTTGTGAAGGAAGGGGCCATCAGCAGTTCCTTAATGGCACTAGCCACATTTTAAGCATTGGTAGTCACAGGTGGCTATTGGCTACCATATTAGACACCACAGAAAGTAAACATTTCCACCGTGGCAGCAAGTGCTTTAGAGAATGCTGCCCTAAGTTTTAATGTTCTCTCAATTTATTTCTCTTCATTCCACCACTTGCCATTTCTCTGAATAACCAGTTCCCGTATCGTGCTCCAGGCAGGAGCACTCCATCTCTCCCCTAAAACCCCACAAGTGAGCTTACCCTAGGGCCAAAAGGCTGCTGCCATATCTATCTATGCTTAACCTCTTGGTGATACAAAGTTAGGGGAGATGGGGGATTTTTTAAATCTAATATCCTAATGAAAACCAAACAATTTTACAAACACTTCCAGCTCCAAAATAAAACAGAATAAGGTGGTCGTTGTAACCAGTAATAAATCAAATAATCCCATGCCTTAAAACTTAGAGGAATTCTACTGCCTATGATTTGCTTCTATCATAACCAGTGTTGCACTCCGGGAATTCTGCCTTTCTGTATCCACAGCTTAACTTACTATTGACTTGTGCTTTGTGCTGGGGGATGGATTTCTTCTCATTCCACGCATGGTAAATGCCTTTACTCAGAAAGTGAGCACAAGGACACTAGAGTCGATGGTACCACATAACTGATTCTTTCAGACTCCACACTCAATGCCACTAATTGCTAAACTGCCTTGCTTTCCCCACAAATTATGCAGTTATGGGCCTGGTGGGGACGGAGGGTGGGGGGAAGCAAAACACTGAGGGTATGCCCAGTGGCAGCACTGAAAAACTCTAAATCAGGCCAACTCAAGTGTGTGGTCCCCAGACTGCAGCATCAGCATCACGGCACAGAAAAGCAAGGTCCAGGACCTGCGCCAGACGACAGAAACCTTGGGAGCAGGGGCACAGACCTGCATTTGGTTTTTTGCCTTTTATTCAGTCCTGAAGAACTGTAATTTATACCTCAAACAATATATAGATCTTAGTGCATCTCTTTATGTGTAAGTCTCTCCTAAACCATTTTTTAAGTGTACAGTTCAGTGGTATTAACCATGTTGATGCTATAGTGAAATAGCTCTCTAGAACTTTTTCCAAGTTGCAAAACAAACTATCAGCCAAGCAACCCCCTTTCCCCCTCTGCCCTCAGTCCCTGAAGAACAGACTGAGCCAGTCCTTCCTCCAGGGGACTTGGATGTACCTGGTTATCTGAGCACTGCACTAAGGACCCCAGGCGCTAGAGGAGCAGCAAAGCAACAGACATGCTAGAGGCTAGCTCCAGGGAACAGCCAAACAGGACAGGAAGTGGCTGTCAAAACCCAGCCCTTAGCACCCAGTGTGGAGAGGGCTCTGGGCCGGCTGCTAGAGGGAATCCAAACATGAACAAATAGAAAACTTTCCCCATCAATTTGAATAGGCCCAAGTTGAAAAAGGAAATTGTTTTCTCAACATTTAACCAGGGTCTAGCCATTTCACCCGACTCCAGAGGAGATTCAGAAAGCTATCAACCTTGATTGGACCAGCGGGACAGTGTTCTCATCCATACCATGCCAGCTGGTCATTCAATTCTTTGAATTTTATGTGCCCATTTTAATCATTTACATCTCTCACCTGGAAATTCCCAACTGATTCTCTCTGGTGGAAATTTCAGAAGGGTACGATAACACAAACGAAATAACCAGTGGCATTGCAAACCGCAGAACAGTTTTGATTTACAAGTCATTAAAAGCGAGAGGCATTTACTGTTCTTTGCAGGCCAAAAGGGATTGCATCATGAATAATAGAAAAGGCATCGTGCGTTAAGAACTCTTGTGCAGATAATGTTCTCCCCAGGCCACACAGAAGGCCTGTTCCCTGAGCACTTCTAATGTGCCAGGCACGTACCACGTACACACAGCAGGTCAGCCTTTGAGAACCAAATCTAGCGCATTTGCCCCATATTGTTTCACAAGGTGGAGTTTCTGGATCATTATATCCACTGGCTCCCAAATAACCAAGGATGCAATACCACAAGCAGACCAAGAGCTAGGGGTTTCAGAAACCATCCAAAGCTTAGGCAATTTTAGACTCTGCACTTTTCTTAAGGATAGCTCTGGTATATGCCGATGATATCCAGATTGCTGTAAATATTAACAAGCTCAGGAAAAAGTACCTGTGATAAAACGGGCTCCCATGTTTTTGTAGAAATAGAGAGCCCAAAGGCAAAACCAACACTGCTCCTAGTTCCACAGTGAGGAAGCACTGACAACACTCTGTGAAAGTTACAGTCCCTAAATCCCACTGGATACCCTTTGGCTCAAATACAGGACATTTTTCTCTGCTTTTTAATTTGCATTATGTGTCCAATTTTCTAGCCCCCATGACAGAGGATATTAAAAGAAGGTCTCCCTGTACTTTCATTCACATGTGAGTTGAATAAAGGATCTAAGAGGGTAATCACAGCAATTCATAATTTTTTTTCATGTTATGCCATTGCCATAAAATCCAAATGAGGCTCACTACATCCTTCATTTTAAAAATGGTCACATTAGCATGCTTTACTTTGCCCCACTCCTAAATGCTTCGTTCAATGAAAACTTTCAAGGGGAAATTTGTGAGCTGGCTATAATCAGCCTAGGGTAATGGGAACAGTATGTGGCAGCACTATTAATGATCAGGACTGTGCGATTATAGTTAGCTCAAGAAGAACGTGAATTTTAAGGCCTCAATGCAATCAGGTAGGACCTATCAATACTCCTTTTAATACTAGATTCTAGCTTTCGTGTAAATCACTATGACACATAGAAATTCTATCTCTGCAGCATAAAATAGCCCAATGACGACTATCCAAGCTAGGCTTTTGGTCACTTGGATAGATGTTTTGTCAGAACGCCCTCTTCCTGAATAATACGTCATCATTCTATTCCACAAATGTGATTGTGAAACACACACTTGAGTTTCAAAAAGACCCACAGTATGAATTCTTTGAGGTTATTGAACTAGTACTTTATCATGTCATCCTATGTCCTTGAACTAGGGAAAAAAAAGTTTAACTTCTGTCATTAAGAGTTTATTTTTAAGAAACAAATCTATTAGTTTTTATTCCCCCTATGACTTAATACACTGCATGAAACTGCATTAAACTTCAGACTCTGGATGAGGACAGATGGTCCCTAACCAGAACCTCTATAGAATGTCTCTGCATTTTGAAATTTCTTTCTGAGAAGTAGAGCCAGCAAGAAGGTGAGCAGTGGGCAAAGATGTCTCCATGTTCTCAGGGAGGAGACTGTGCAGGTCTGACTAGATGACATTCCAGGAAAGACAGATTTGGATCCACTGGTTTATATTCCATAGTTCCACCTCTCCACAGAACAGCCGGCACACAAACCTACCTCAGTAGCTCATGAAAGTTCATGTTCCTAGTCCACAACATAAAATTCTGGGGCTTCATTTTAAATGAATACAAAGTTATGAAAGGATGCAAAGGAATCTGACCCTCAAAGTGACTCAAGACAAGGGATCTTTGTGTGGAAGCATTTTACAGTGGCCACTACCATAATGCTTATTGTCGCTGTTTTTTACCTCTACAGATGCACCCCAAGTGTGGGAAAATGTTGCTTCCCATTATGAAGAACATGATATAGTGGCCTGATAAAAATTCTTAGAAAAAATTCGAGCTCAATCATAAGGTTGGAAAATGGGAAAAGGCTGTCAATAAGGCTTTAAAGTCAAAATTATAAATCCCTAACATGAGAATGTGCTTAATTTCATTCACGAGTTTAAAAAGAGAAATTAAAAACAAGATATCATTTCTCAATTAAAAAAAAATGAGTAAGTGCTGGGTGTGGTGATGCACAACTGTAATCCCAGCAGCTTGGGAGGCTGAGACAGGAGGATGGTGAGTTCAAAGCCAGCCTCAGCAACTCCAAGGCACTAAGCAACTCAGTGAGACCCTGTCTCTAAATAAAATACAAAATAGGGCTGGGGATGTGGCTCAGTGGTTGAGTGCCCCCGAGTTCAATCCTTGGTATTGACAACAACAACAAAGAAAAATGAATAAGTGCTTGATACTCTAATGGCAAAAATACAGGATCATAGCAGCTCTCAGACATTACTGAGGGAGCATAAATTTGGCTTAATCTTAGAGGGCAATTTAGGAATAATTATCAAAATTTTAAATTCTCACACTTGCCTGAATTTCACTGCTAGAAAGTCTCCCTATAAAAGATATTGGCATAAGTATATAAAATATGGTGGAGCATGATTTGCAGTAGAAAATGGACAACCCTAAATGTTTCTCCTAGGATTTGGTTAATTATGGGTTAAATAAAATATGATAAATAACTCTACTAACTAGGGCATTCATCAGATGCAATGGCTTTGCAGATGTTCCCAAGAATGCACACAATCTGTACATGATAACATGGAAAGATACCCAAGACAAAAATTAAAAGCCATAGAACATTACCTATAGTGTGATTCCATCGGTATGAAAAGGTTTCAGAAAGAATATGTATATGTTGCTGTGTAAATTTCCCAAAGAGACACAGCAGCCCCTCCTTTTCAGGCAGAAATAAAACACAGGGTCAAAACAGGAGATTTTTTTTAAAACTTATTACTTCCTCCACATATTCTATAGTGTATTTTTAAAATATGATAATTTTGTTTTATGATAACTTAAAATCCTCCTCCTGGGCTGGGGCTGTAGTTCAGTGGTAGAGCACTTGCTTATAGCACATGTGAAGCACTGGGTTCGATCCTCAGCACCACATAATAAAATAAAGGTATTGTAACCATCTACAACTAAAATTTTTTTAAAAAAAAATCTTCCTCCTATTGCCAGTTATGAGTTGTATGACACAAATGGTTTCATTTCTGATTTAATTCTGAGGCTCTTGAGAGGCAGTGGGAGAAGGCGGGGGTGATGAGCACTGGCAGACTGGAAAAGCAAGTTTGAAGAGGTGTACTAAACACAAAAAGCAGAGCCAGATACTTTTCTTCCAATATGGAATCTGGCTGAGCCATGCCTTCCTCAACAGGAGCAATATAACAACTTGCCCAATTTTAAGCCAAAGGTCAAGCCCAATCCTATCTCCACAGAACACCCAATATATTTGGAAATGCCAGCCAAATCCCCTGCTGTAGGAGATGGAATAATGGCCCAAAGATGACCTAGTCCTAATCCCCTGGACTGCAGATGTCAAATTACATGGCAGGGGGGAATTAATGTTGCAGACGCAATTAAGGCTGCTAACTAGCCGATCTTAAAACTGGAAAATTAATCTATATTATCTAGGTGGGCTTGATGCAACCACAAGGGTCCTTAATGGGAAAGAGGGAGTCAGAGAGGTAAGTCAGAAACAGGACTATGGAAAGTCAAAGAGATGCAAGGTTTCCATTTCTTAAGACGGAGGAAGGGACCACAAGCCAAGGAATATAGGAGCCTTTAGAAGCTAGAAAAGCCAAGAAAACAGATTCTCCTCAGAAAAGAACAGCCCTGCCCATACCTTTGATGTTAGCCCACTAAGATCTGTCGACTTCTAACCTATGGAACTTTAAGATGACAAATTTGTGGGAAGTTGTTACAGCAGCAACAGGAAACTAGTACAGCCTACTTACATTTCTTTGGCTACACTCCAGACTTCCTTAGCTGGACAAATCTGTGGTGTATTGTGAGAAATTAGCCTGGGCTTTCCACCTGTGGATGCTCACTGATGTGAGCAAGCACTGCCAACTATCCAGCTGATTTTAGATTTCAGAGAGAAAATGCAGGCAAGACATCAGCCACAAGATTACTAAAATGATTATTAAATTAGCTTTATCTGGAAAAGACATTTAAATAGGTTACCAATGTTTTATTTCATTTTGTTTTGTGTGAGAAACTAGGGTTCAAACCCAGAGTCCCACACATACATGGTAAGCTCTCTGCCACTGAGCCCCATCTCCAGCCTGGAAACCCTTTATAAGTTATGCCCCACCATATAAATGTCAGATGCCGTTGTTTACACCTAGGATACTCCTCCAAAGACAAACTGGGCCTCACTTAAGAACCTAAGAACAGCATCACAACAAATGCTGTTAAGAGTTCCCCCAACAGACTTCCAACTTGTGTGTGTGTGTGTGTATGTGTATATTAATGTATGTGTATATTAATATATGTGTATATTAATATATGTGTATATTAATATATGTGTATATTAATATATGTGTATATTAATATATGTGTATATTAATATATGTGTATATTAATATATGTGTATATTAATATATGTGTATATTAATATATGTGTATATTAATATATGTGTATATTAATATATGTGTATATTAATATATGTGTATATTAATATATGTGTATATTAATATATGTGTATATTAATATATGTGTATATTAATATATGTGTGTGTATATTAATATATATATGTGTGTGTATATATATATATATATTAGTTGTAGATGGACACAATACTTTTATTTATCGTTATATGGTACCAAGGATCAAACTAGGGCCTCACACATGCTAGGCAAGTGCTCTACCACTGAGCCACAACCTCAGCCTCCAGACTTCCCACTTTTGAATAAGGACAAGCCAAAGAACAATCTTAATAAGGTCTGATTTACTGTCCCATGCCACACACTGAGCTGTACCCTGGAAGTACATGATCCCATACACCCATCACCCCATTTCCATCAGGAAATCACTATTGTAACCACTGGTGATGTGCATGCTCATCTTCCTATAGGCAGGAATGGGAAGAGCTTTGGTTCAAAGTGGTCTGCCAGACCCCACAGTCGGGACTCCAGAGACACATCATACCCAGCCTGGCCCTCCTCCAACAGCCCAAAGTGATGAAAGGCCAAAATGTTGAAGAGTAGCTTTTCAGTCCAGGTGATTTTAGATTTCAACCCCAGAAAGGCAATCCAGTCAGTGGACCTCCCTGAACAACCTCTAAGACTTTGAAGAACTTTTTAACTCAATATCCAAATCATCTCTCTCCCCTCTACTGTTGTTTTGGATCTTACCTATGAATTGATGGCGTCTTCAAGAAACACATGTCTCCAAGCATACAAACAAGAGCTTCCGCGAAGTGAGGACTCAGGTTTATAAAGAATTCCACTAAGACCTGCTCAGTAGCCACCATGTGCACCTGTCCTTCACTTTTGCAGAACACAAGGCATCCCCATTCACCTGGGTAAGAATCACTAACCCGAAGAGCAAAGTCTAAAATCAGCAAGTAACTCCCTGGTAGGAGATTTCTATATAGGATTCCAATCTAAACAAAGTTTGAAGCTCTAAAATTCATTGTACTGGAATTTTTTTAAAAGGCAGGTAAACATAAAAGCAAGTCCCTTCCCTTCCTCCCATTTCTTCTCTCAATGCTGTATGTGAAACTGGAATCAATCTAACAATCAATCCCTAATGCAGTGATTTTCACCTTGAGTTACATAGTGTATTTCTTTTAAGCCAAAACTACAAGCTGGCTCTGGCCTTTGGTACATAGGCAATTGAAAGGAATTTATCTGGACTCTGAAACTTTTCCAAATTCTTTCCAAAAAAGAATGTCATTCACAGCAAATATGTAGTGTTATAGCAATATAGTGTTATGTTATTTGCTATAACAAACACTACATATTTGCTATAACAAGTTGAGATTTGATACTTTTATATTAATTTTAAATAACTAAAAAATGAAGCTGTATAAGTTTCTTATTCTTTTTAAAGGGAACCAATTCTAATCAGATGAAGGAGGGAAACATGAATGGAGATTTGAGTCCATCTGAAGAGCACTTAATGGTTGTTCTCAATTATGACTAATTTCATTTTCCCTCGAGTTTATGGCCTCTTTCCCTTTCACGTGGCTGGATTCTGCCACTCTTCTTATGCATATTAGTCATGAGGTGATTGATTGGGACTTTTGTAGCCCAAGAGGATGGCCTGGGTCACAGGACAGCATGCTTAGCTGGCCGGGCACAGTGAATGACAGAGAAAAGGGGCTGGAGCCCTGGGAAAGGACGGCAGAGCACTGTCACCAGAGGGAGGGAAGGAAAAGACTGTGATGACAGAGCATCATATGACATGTGGCTGCTCTCCCTGCACAGAGTCTGCCCATTGGCCCTGGCTCTGCTCATATCTGCAAGGACAAGGAGGGCTTTGGATGTAGGGAGGGCGAGGACAAGATGGACAGCTAAGTAGCCACTGCACTGCAGGGCCAAGTGTTTCAGAAGTGGCTGTTCAGGTCCTACAGATCACTCTCTCAGGTACATGTCCCTCACGGCCTACCTCGTTGCTCACATGTATCATTATTAGAAAAATTAAAAGTTTACAATTATGAATTAGCAAACAGCAAGCCCCTGCAATGCTATAAAAGCCAGCTCCGATTGCAAAAGGGACACAAGAGCTCATTAACTAACCAGGCAAAGCCCAAAGTATATGAAAAATATTTTACTCTTTCCTTCCTAACATTCTCTCCCCAAGATCATAAATCGCTGAGCATCAACTTTCCATCTTCAGAGGCAGCATATAAATCACCCGGAGAATAGTTATTCATCGCGAGCAAATAAAAATGTAAGCCAGGCAGATGGTGCAAAACTCATTGATATTTGAGGTCTGATTTCCCGGGTCTAGGCAAGCAAGGCGGAAGAAGAGAGAGTTGTGAAATTTGGGGCCACAATTACAGGGGCAAAGTACCCAAAACCACAGAATACTAAAAATGTTCATACCACATCGCTACAATCTCTTCAATGCTTCGCCTCTGGTTCAGATCTGACTTTCTCCCTTCGTGGCAACAGGAATGATGGGGAGAGACAGAAAGGGGGAGAGAGGAGGGAAACCCACACCAAACGCAGCAGTGCTTTAAGCCCTTTGCATTCACCAGTTTCAAAGTGCTTAGTCCTTTGGGTACTGCTGCAGGATGGGAGAGATCAGACCCCTCGGTGCTGATTTTTTTCATAGGGATCCAGCTCACAAATGGCAAATCCAAGGTGGCTGCCTTCCCAACACTCTAGCTGGTGTTTATGTCACAAAGCCACACTAGCCCCGGGGGAGGGGAGAGAAGAAGAGAAGGAGAGGTGAACACTTCTGAGGCTACCCCCACTCTCTCGCTTAAGCCCAGTGTCAAAACCCATTAAGAGCCCTAAGCACACACATCCCACTGGCAAGGGCATGATTTGGGACCCTCCACTAATGCCACTCCTCTTATAAAGGCCAACACTTGGCCAAGGAGACAAAACCTCATCACCACTCTCAAAAAGGATGGAAGAGGAAGGAAAACCGTGAAAAAGTAGCATACACTGAAATCAATGTCCCCCGCCAAAGCAGCACAGGAAAATACCCTGTCATGCCTTGTAGTCAAGGAGTTCAAGAAAGCTGTCAAAAGCCCAGTCCAAGGGGGTTTTTGAAAAAAATGCTCACTGGGCTTAGTTGTGTGAGGTTATGTTGTTGAGCTGTTAGAGAAGGAAGGGGCTGGTGTACAGCTTGGTGGGAAAGCATTTGCCTGGTATGCATCAGGCTCTGGCTCCATCCCCAGAATCAAAAAATAGAGGGCAGAAAAATGCTATCTTAAAAGATTGCAAGGAGCTCTTAACCATGGGAAGCACAATTACAGCCTATCTGAGTACCAGAAAAAACATGTTTGAATTCCAGGTCATCTCACAGATGGTTACCTCTACTTATGAAGCCACAAGTAGACCAACAACCACATACTACCAGAGCCTACAGAGTCTTGAACCTCAGGAACGTTCCTTGGCTAAGAGCCATTTCTCCAGTTTCTAATTTTCATGATACAAACATGACTATTGTGAAATCTCAAAACTGGATTGTGAAAATCTACTAAACTAAGCAAGGCTCCATTCAATGCCCAGTGCATACAGGAGCTCAACTGCATCCACTGAATGAATAAACGAATAAGCAAATAGATGATGACTGACGTGCATACTGGTCACAGAGCAAAGAGCGAGTCCTGTATTTTCAAGCATACATCATAAGTTGGGTCCTTGTGACTTTTGAGTCCTGAGGTCTGACAGCTAGATGTATCCTCCACATTTCCTGGAAGGATGGACCACTTTCCCTGAAGACCAACAGCTGGAAGAAATCCAAATGATCAAATCATCCCCTCATTCCTGTAGCACCAGTGTTAGGCGGGAGATAGGGAATGGGGAAGGCCACCCTTTAAGGGCTTGTAACTCCAGCTAAGGCCCTCAGCCCTCACCCCTCCCTCCACCTGATGGCCCTTATTGTGAGGGGAAACTGGGCCATTTCATGATTAAAGAGGAAAGCTAGATGACCACAAGGGGAATTCAAGCCCATAGAGTAAAAGTCTCCATCTTGGGCATGCACAATATCTCATGGGACTGAATGACAGTAAACTTGCTAGTTAATATATCATTAGCATTGTGGTTTGTTGCCCTCTGTGCATGGGGTAAGGTGCTTATGCTGGGTAATAAAGAAATGTCAAATTCAGTTGTCAATCAAGGTGCCAATCAACCCCAGATCCACCTAAGGGAAAAAGATGAGAACTAGCATAGCTGAATAAAAGCAATCTCTACTGTGTAGACAGGGCCTCGAGCTAGTTGGCAGCTCAACTTCCTTTGCTCTCCTCCAAAGAGAGCTTTCAGTTTCAATGAACTTGTGCCTTGCCTGCAACTTCTCATGTGTCATTTTTCTTTGGGTCATCGAGAGTCTAGATCTGAGACTCCCTTGGGAGGTCCTCTTCTAGAGCGCTAGTAACAGCATTTAAGTGGAATGCCCTAGTGGATCTTCTAAAAGGTTATGATGAGTTCCATTAAGAACCACCACCATCTAGTACCCGTTAGTGCTCAAGGCCAATGGCTACAAATGGACCAACTGAGAAGAGCATCCTTTTCCTGGAGAGCTCCAGACCACTGGCCATTAGTGACTCTCATCACAACAGCATGTGTCAGCCATAATCCACCCAATATGTTAACTTCTGTCAGGGTTAATGGAACACTAATGAACACAGAATAAAGATGAGAATGAGACCAAAGCATGCACTTAGTCATGGACACTACCAGTAGATATCATTCACATTCAAATACTTAAATATTTCAGTCTCCAAAAAGGAATGAGACATGTGATCTGTCCTCAAAGAATGATCTATGAGATGAAATGACCACGTTAGAAAAATCTTGGGGGCAGTGAGGGAAGATTTGATGGTACAGTGGACACTGTCACCACCCCAAAGCCATCACTGCTTCTGCCTTGCTAACACAAACTCAATCCTGAGCTCTCTGGGATCCACGTCAGTTTTTATCCCAGGCAAAGTGCACTCCTCCACAACAAGGGAGGGGGACTCATGGGAATCCTGTCACTCACTAGCAGCCACAGGTTCTAGGTAGCATGTGAGCCAGTTTGGGCTGTGAAATAACAGGGGAAGGGTATTGGGAGCTTCCCTCCCCAGTAAAGTGTCTTAGAAGGAGCCCCCATCTCTTCCTCTTCCGAAGGGTACATCAACATGGAAATGCAACACTTGGAATTATATTCACAAGTATGCAACCACGAAGCAACCAGCATAGGATAAAAGCCAAAAGGGATGATGGAAAAAGCTGTCTTCAAAGCCATCACAATTGGTGGCACCAAACCCAAAACCACCTGCTATCACAATTCTTGAGAAAGTTAAATTCATCGCTGCTTGAGCTACTAATTGCTGGGTTTTACATTTTTTTGCAGCTAAAAGAATCTGTCCAATATAGGAGGTGGTTTAGTATAAAGGGCACCAACTTGGAAGAAATTCCAATATCAATTTCATCTCTATCACTGACTTGTGTGTGTGGCGAGTTAGCCACTTGACCCCCTAAATCTTGTTATAAGATTTAGTGATTCAAAGACCATGACTCAGAGAACCTGGGGAAAAGATGTCACTAAACTGTTGATGGAATGAGGGGTAGTAGGGGAAGGGTAACCTACTTATAACAAATTTTAAGTATAATGCAAGTGTTTCCTAATATTGTTAAATTCTGTGAGGAAAATCAACAAAAGGATTTTCAATCATTGTAAGATAGTGACAGTTCCCTCACTCCATGGTCAAACTGTTGACAACCAATAAGTACATTAAGTGTTTTGAACAAACCTATAAGAGAGATAATTTTTTAACACATTTTCAAAGGGATTAAAATATATATATCTCATGTTTTTAAATATATCAACATCCCAAGCCTCATACATCCTTGACACCTAATTATACAGTCATATGTCATGGAAGTGAAGAATAAGGAGGTGATAATAGGTTTGAGAGGATCGTACTAGCCGGTTTGAACTTGAAGCTACAGGACTTCAAGTTGAGGGTTTGGGGTGTGTTTGTTTTGGGGGGGTTTTTTGGGTGGGACTAGGGATTGAACTTAGGGTCACACGACCACTGAGCCACATCCCCAGCCCTATTTTGTATTTTATTTAAAGACAGGGTCTGCATTGCTTAATGGCTCACCATTGCTGAAGCTGGCTTTGAACTCTCAATCCTCCTGCCTCAGGCTCCCAAGCCTCTGGGATTACAGGCGTGCGCCACCGTAGCTGGCTCAAATTGACAGTTTTATGTCAATTAAAAAGTCCAGTACTAAAATGACAGTTCAACCAAAAGGAAAATCCTTCTTGGGGTAGCATTCAGCAAAGTATTTTTTATCAATTCCCCTTCCTTTATTCTTAAAACAATTTTCCTCCCTTGCAGAAGAGGAGATTCTACCTCATTTGAAAACTCAATTATGCAATTTTCTAACCAAAGTCTAACTGGCTAGTGTACATGCTGATCCAGTGCTCTGTACAGATGGACATTATGAGAGGTCCCTCTAAACCTGCTAGATCTGCAGGCATGGGGCTGTGGTCTCTTGATAGCGTTGCTGGCACTGTAATCCAAATGCTCAACTGGGCAAAGTTCCTCTCTGGAACAATCAATGCAGGGGTTGGTCAGAGTGGACACTGATCCAGAGCACAAGCTGCAGTGGATATTAAGAGTACTGGTTCTCCTAAGGCCAGGGAAGATGTCTGGACACCAAATATTTGTTTCAAATAATTGACACCTTTTCGTCACTGTTCTTTTACCACCTTCTCCACGAAGGATTTGATGAAAGATTTTTTTAAAGTTATCCAGATGGGCTGGTGATGGAGCTCAGTGGTAGAGGACTTGCCTAGCATGCCTGAGACCTGGGTTCCATCCCAAGTTGATCCCCCTTGTTCTGGGGCTTCAGCCTCTTGGACTGCACAGCTAGTCACACTTCCTCCAACCTGCAGGAGGCCACTGTGGACTCTCCAGCTTCTGGTCGTGTAAGCCAACTTAATAAGCCCCCCTTTTATTAAAATTTAATTGTACTTCCTGGGGCTGGGGCTGAGCAGTAGCGCACTTGCCTGGCGTGTGCAGGCACTGGGTTTGATTCTCAACACCACATAAATAAAAATAATGATCTACCAACAACCAAAAAAATTAATATGTAAAAAAAAATATATATACACTTTCTATTGATTCTGTTCCTGTAGAGAGCCATGACTAATACAATGGGTGAACTGCAGATGCACCATGCTAATCAAGGAGGCCCACTCCAAGGGCTGCAAGCCACAGGATTCCATTCCCATGACTTCCAGGAAATACAAAACTATAGGGACAGAAAAAGATCAGTGGTTTCCAAGGGCTAAAGGAAAAGAAATGAGTGACAAGGGACATGAGGGAATTCTGAGGTAAAAGAACCACTCCATAGTTTGTTAAAACTGATAAACTGCATTTTTAACAGTGAGTTACATTATTATGAATTATCTCAATAAATATAAATTTTTTTTTAAAGTTAGGATCTGTCCTTCAGATATGTCCTCCAGGAAGGTGAGTACGAATGTCACATGTGAGGTGCCACTCAGGATGGGGCTCTGGGTAGCACTGCGCTTTCACCAAGAGCCCAACCAGCTCTGATAGAGTGCTAGAAACAGAACCCACTTAGGGATTCCAACAGAAAGGAACGTGATAAGGGAACTCGGTGCTTACAGAATCACTGAAAGGGATGGAGAAGCCAGGGGTCCCCTAGAGTTTTAAATTCAAGGACACACCATTGTGGACAGCCATTAGGAAGCTCCAACCACAGCCAACATAGCAGCTTCTCACACCCAGGCAGGTGAGACTCCGCCCCCAGAGCAATGCGTCTCACATCATCTCTGAATACTCAGGCCTCCAGGACCTTGTCTGCCAGCAGCACCAGCAGAAGGAACTTGGTCTTAAAGTTAGAAACCCACTCACTGTAAGAAAGTCAGGTTTCCAATCCCTCCAATCAAGAGGGTGGAAAGATCGGCATGCTATAGTGATGCAGCCATATCAGTGTTTATAGCCACTCAATTCATAATAGCTAAGCTATGGAGCCAACCTAGGTGCCCTTCAACAGATGAATGGATAAAAAAAAAATGTAGTGCATACACACATTGAAATATTACTCAGCCATAAAGAAATTATGGCATTTGCCAGTAAATGAATGGAACTGGAGAATATCATGCTAAGTAAAATAAACCAATCCCAAAAAACCAAAGGTTGAATGTTCTGATAAGCAGATGCTAACACAATAGAGGGGGAGGGAAGTATAGAAGTTCACTGGATTAGATAAAGGGGAAAAAAGGGTGGGGGGATAGGAATGACAGTATAATGAATTGAACGTAACTTTCCTATGTTCATATATGGATACATGACCAGTGTATCATGTCTAACCACAAAAATGGGAAGTTATACTCCATGTATACATGATGTCAAAATGCATACTGTCATGTACAACTAAACAAATTTTTTTTTTTAAATAAGAGGATGAAGCTCTGGGTGGTGGTGCATGCCTATAATTCCAACAGTTTGGGAGGCCCAAATAGGAGGATCACGAGTTCAAAGCCAGCGTCAGCAAAAGCAAGGTGCTAAGCACTCAGTGAGACCCTGTCTCTAAATAAAATTCAAAATAAGGCTGGAGATGTGGCTCAGTGGTCAAGTGCCCTTGAGTTCAATCCCCAGTACCTAAAAAACTTTTCCAATGGCGTTACAGAGTTGGACAACTGTTCTACTAATGGAAGAAACCAAAGTCCTATGTCATTCCGTTATGGAAACATATTTCACGTTCATATTTAGTTCTAGCCCCAGAATAAAACGTTAAGATTACTGCATTCAATAACAGAGTTGACCACAGCTCCTTTCTAATTTACATATTTAATACACACTGTTCATCAAGCTTTTGTTCTGTTAAGAATCAAGCAAACCAAGTTTAAAAACACTGTTTTCCCAATGTAGGTTATTTAATGGTGAGCCAGAACCAGCAGAGGGGAGGTATCTTTTGCATCTTAATTGTTACCCCTCCAAAGAACTAAAACATGGATCAAAATGATGAACCAGAAGAAAATAATTTAGCTAAAATATAATAACTACAGTTCTATTCTTAAAATTAGTTCCCTATGGATGGCTCACATAAGTAACAATATTCTCTATACAAAAAGGGTTCAGTAATCTAAGGAATTTTCAGCCTTTAGGAATTTCACTTCATTCCTTATTTCTGCAGAGTGTAAGGAAGGGAGACTATGGAGACAGTCCTTTGTGTGTGCAAGGGGAAGCGTACTGGGGATTGAACCCAGAGGGCTTTTACCATTCAGTCACATCCCCAGCCCATTTTTGAGACAGGGTCTTGCTAAGGTGCTTAGGGCCTATGCTAAGTTACTGAGGCTGGCTTTGAACTTGCAATCCTCCTGCCTCAGTCCCTTGAGTTGCTGGGATTACAGGCATGTACCACTGTGCCCAGCACATTTTCCTTTTTTCTGACAAGAAAAACTACTGGATAAATTTTGCTAAGCTTCTTCAAATATGAAGACCAAAAAAAAAAAAAAAAAAAGGTGGGGGGCGCGGCAAGACCAAGCACCTAAAAAGAAAAATAGCATCCAAACAACAGTAGCTGTTTGGGTTTAGAAATCCGACTATCAGAATTGTCATTAGCAAAAATGAGGGAACTCTTTGCAAAAGAACTCTAATTATCCCTTCTCAGGAAACCATCAAAACACCATCATACCCGTGAGTCTCTCACTGCTAGAAGGAATCGTTGAATGCTATCTTACATTGCTTGACAAAGGAATAAAGGGCAGCAACAACCACCACCACAAATTAATTACTATTCCTAACTTAATGGAAAACGCTTTTCTCCTTTAGGATATTTATTAAAAGTTGAACTTGGGAGCTAGTTATTTCTGATGAATAATTACATGCTATCCTCTGCCAATGCTACTGACGGGCACAGCAAAGTAGGCAATAATTTTAGGTAAAAACAACAGACCTGGCCTCTCAACACCCAAGGGTCGAAGAACCATCAGAAGAAAGCAGGAGAAACATTGAGGAAATGCAGAGCAGGGAATATCACCAGCCCCAACAAGTATGTTTATCAGGTCGTAGCCCATTAGGTTTCGCCCAAGGATGGTACTGGGGATGAGGAACTAAAAGATGATCGATCACTAAAGATCTAATATCTTCCTACTCTACTCCTCCAATTTCTCACTAAAGTGAGCCTTTAAATATGTTAATTATGGTATGAAACACCCCCCCCACCCAAGTTCTTTTTTGGGGGAGGAGAATGAAAGATATTGTTTTTTTTTTCCAAATGCTTTAACATTCAGTCACCCCATCCTCAAATGCCAACCCACCCAGTCTCCAAAATGAGACAGCAAGCCTCCTGCCATTCACACTCACCCACCTACCTTGCAATTCACTTAAACATCAGCTATATGGGTTTTTCAGCCTGAAACTCCTTGCACAGTTACAAGCCAAATACCTTTCAAAATCCACACTCGCTACTTGCTCCGCACTCCGGCTAAGGTCCCTTGAAGAAGCTAATGAAACATTTGTAGACAGACTGATACTGCCTTTGTGACAGCCATGCTACTAGGTCACAGCCAGAGAATATAATCACATGAAGCCTGGGGGGGGGGGGGGGAGTTCAATGGATAACCAGGACTATTTGATGGAAGAAACTCCAGCAGGACTTTCCACCTTATAACAGATATTGTGAAGTGTCTCATCATTTTCAGGCTAAAAATGATTTTGATTTAAGTAACCCACCTCTAACAAATGGTTTAAAGTGGGTCTCAGTCTCTAGAACCGGGCTATCTCAAAATCAAATGTGCATCGCAGGAAAAACGAAACCCAAATCCACTCAGGACACAGAGTGAAACTGGCAAAAGGAATCACTGCATTTGGCTTCCTTCCACCTGCCCCGAGAGTCAAGAGTTAGGAGAGCCAGCCGTGATGACAGATGGCGACGGTGTGGAGCCTGGGGGAGCCTCGCTGGTGGTCAGGATCTGCAGGGGCTGCTCCTCTATGACCAGGCAGGCACTCATCCTCTGCAGTCTGCACCCAGGCCATGGCTCAACACCTCCCCCGAGCTTCCACCACCACCCACGACCCAGGCTTGGTTCAGTAGCATGCAGGAATCGAGCATGTGAGGCAGGAGCTTGGATCAGCACAAACCACACAAAGAAGCCATTATTTGGGGGAGCGACACAATATATTGTAACTGCTCCCATCAAGTCAATAGGCATTGTTTATCATGGGTCTGTTAGGATTTCTCCCACTTGAAGTTAGAAGGACTCCCATTTCAATGAAAATAGGAGATTCCTCACGGATAGGATCACAATTCACCCACGGCAACTGCCAGACACCACAGGAGAGTGCCAGGCTCTGCACAGAGCTGATTTTGTCTCTGGGCAATTCTTCCGTTTGGTAATTTGTCTCCTCTTAACAAAGATGAGCAAGTTACAAATATAATCACTAGATTTCTGAACAAGCAATAGATACCACAAGCCATGAATGCACTAAGAGGACAGCTCGCTTACCTCTGGCTCTGGCGGGAAAGTTTGTTCATCTTCAGTGGAGTTTGGTAAAACGGCCCAGGTTATGTTGGCACTGGCTGATGGCAAAGAACCAAGTGTCCCATTTTTCAGCTGCTCTGTGGAATGTGACTTGGGCCCGTGCCATCCCAGGACGTTCTCTGAAATAAAGACCTAGAATGATGCCAAGTATTGAAAGTATCCAAATGAAACGTTTATAACTTGTGAAATAGCGCTACCTCACCTGCTTAAAATGGACCCAGGGTGGCACAGGGTGAGGTTTGTTTGGAATGAGGCACCACGACGGAGAGATTGTGATCGTGTAATTACCAGCTCATTTCTGTTTAATACCAGGATCAGAATCAATTTGTTTTTCTTCCAAACTCTGAGCAGAAACATTTGTTTTACCAACACCAGATAAAGACGTTTTTCTTATGCATTTTTTCAAATATATATATATACACATACACATACACACACACATTTTGTGTGTGGGCTAGAGATTGAACCCAGGGCCTTGTGCATGTAAGGAAAGCATTCTGAGCTATATCCCCAGTCCCTATATTTTTAAATATTTATGATAAAAGCCAGAGGTCAGATTTCATCAAAGAGGCCACTCTGTGGTTTAAATGCCATTGGCCATAATCATCATGGCTTAGAAAACATGCCTGTGGTTGGTTTCAAAACACTGTCCCGGTCATCAGACATGGCCCATGTACCGCACGTGGCAGAAAGCCCCATCACTCAGGATCAACATCTTTTCTAACAAGAATTTTTACAAACACCTTTCTGGTAAACCAAGAGCATTTTTACAACCTCCTTCAACCTCTTAGAGGAGCAAGGAAAGACTTTCTTCAATAGTATTTTTTAAGGGCCATGTGTTAGTACAGACTATTTTTCTATGCTCATTAAGGGGACAGGAGTAGCCAGAGACAGGCTTCTTTTTTTTTTAATTTTTTATTGTTGGCTGTTCAAAACATTACATAGTTCTTGATATATCATATTTCACACTTTGATTCAAGTGGGTTATGAGCTCCCATTTTTACCCCATATACAGATAGAGACAGGCTTCTTTACCCCTAAGCAACTCCACCATGAGAATGAAGAGGCCTCCCCCTCAGCTGGTTTGCACTCTGGAGGTTGTCCTCTGTGGAGGATCATGGGTAAATGAGAAGAGAGGCTGAAATAGAGACTCACCCATGTCGAGTTAGACCTTAACCTTTCAGGACCCTGGGAAATTTTTAGGCAGAGGAATGATATGATCTAACTTCTATTGTAATAGGATAATTTAGATACTGTTTAGAATGGGGAAAAGCCCTTAAATATAACAAAGGGGACAGCAAAGATTTTGCTGTGGGGAAAATGATGACTGGTGTTATTTATTTACGTGTATGTTATCACTGACTCCTCCTGTAATTTCTTCTGGTAAATTAAATATATACTATTACAAAAAAAAAAAAAAACCCTCAACCTTTCAGGGTCTCAGGTGTTCCATTCCTAAAGCAATCATATTCTGTAAAGCCCTTGGGCTGGAGTTACTCATAGAAAAATTTACAAGTATCCCAAACTTTTAACACCCCCAGGGAATCTGGTTGGCGGAAGCAAAATAATGGGGCAGGTGAAGGGCTGTGGTGTGCATACACACGTGTGTTGACCTGTGCAGTACTATCCATCCCAAGAATATTTTTATGCCCAAAAAAAGGTCTTTTTAATGTCAAGTATTGGATCACATAACTCTGCTGCTTAAGACTCAAGTGATTTCCCACTACAACTGAAATAAAATCCAAACTGTCTGGCTTTCCTCTCTAGCCAGAAAGCCTACCAGCCTCACTCATTCCCCTCTCCCTGTGCCACTAAGCTCCAGCCACACTGGTACTTTTTCATTCTTCGAATGAGCCAAGTTCATTACAGTCTTAAAGCCATCATACATGCTGTTCCTTCATTCAGCCCTGCTGCAGGCAGGAGGTGGTCTTGTGGGTCAACTCAGCATCGCTTGCTCAGAGAGGCCTGCTAGGACCCTTCCAGCCATAGGAGAGCTGTCCTATGGCTGCTGACTCTCTTCACAGGACTCGCTCATCTACTTCTGTTATTTTCTCTCCTTTCTGGAATGCCAGCTCCTTGAGAGCAGAGACAACAGTGCCCTGGGCTCATGGCTGTGATTCCAGTACCTAAACATGATCTAGCAGAGTACGTGCCTGCTATATATTTGATGAATGACTGAGTGACTGTTCAGACATTCAGAAAGCAAATTTCACCAAGAGTAAATTCCATAACCACCTAAAAATAGAAAAATTTTAAACAGCAGAAAGTAGAATTTGGTGCTGGGGCTAGAGAGTGGGTGGGAAGAGGAGGGAGTCACTGTTTGATGGATACAGAGCTTCTGTTTTGCAAAACGAAAGAGCACTGGAGATCAGTTGCATAACAGTGTGAATGTATTAACGCTACCAATATGCTCACACAAAAATGGTTAAGATGGCACATTTTACTAACCTTTCTTCCCTCATGTGGTACTGGGGATGGAACCCAGGGTCTTGCTCATGTAAGGCAAGCACTCTTACCAACTGAGCTATATCCCCAACCCAACTACTATTTTTTAAAGGACAAAAAAAAAAAAAAAAAAAAAGGAGGGGGACGTAATCCATACAGCAGCCCATGAAGTCATTTAAAAACAGGTAAAAACTCCAAATACTAAGCCACAAGGCTACAGGTAGAAGATCAGAACATAAGAGGAATCTCTAGAAATAATGGAGTCAGACTAAGAAAAACAAGCCAGGATTTGAACCACCAGAACTTACCATAAAAGGAGGGACACTTCTTACCTGTCCTTCTGGCCGACTCCAGCCTCAGAGACCCAGAATTGGGTTCAGACCTTAAATACCAGACAGCTATTCCACAAATTTAGGAGTACTATCTTAGAATTTATTTTGTCACACAAGTAGAAAACAATCTTTTGAACAAGTTAGGAAATCTTAAGAAGCATGAGGGGTGGGGATTAGATCTGCTTAAATACTCAGGAAACTGTTCTTCATTACTCTAATACCCCAATTCTGTCCTTCCCTCTCCTTCATAACCATCATCCAGAGATGGCAATCAGGACACAAAGGGGTGGTGGTGCACTGCAGCCTGGGATAGATGAAACCAGGGCATCATGGGTAAAAGCAGCAGTGCATGCTGGGAATGTATTTTCTATGTGTATTCTATGGATTCTAAAGGCTTAAGAACAAGTGAATGAGAACAGGAAAAAAAAGCCCATCTCAAACCAGTCTAACTGCTCTTTGACTTGTTTGGGGAATGAAGTAGAAAAGTTACAAAATGAAGTGAATGAAAAGGACTGTACAGAGCTAGGGAAAAGAAATATCCTCAAGAAGCCTTAGAGAAAGACTACTTCTGAAATTTCTAATAATGTAAAGTGTCAGAAAACACCAGGAAAGGTGTATCCTCAGCACAATACAGAATAAAGCAGCCTCTGTGAAACAAGAACAGAGGGAGTCAGAAGAAAACAGGCTGAGGTAAAAGGATGGATGCATCAAGGAGTTACGAAAAGGAGATGAAATCAGCATTCACAGTGAAGATTAACACTAGCATCAGGAAAAATTAGAATCAAAATCTATAATAGAATGTCAAATAAGCAGGGCATTTAGATAAGGAAAGTCTACTCAGGCACAAGTCCAAAGGACACAGACAACAGTCATGCACAGGAAACAATAGAGAAGATAAAGAACAAAGAGACCAGACCAATGAAACAGGGTAAAAAAAAAAAATAAATAAATTAAACAAGCAAAGAAATGCGTCCTGAGGTGCACAGAGCACTGTAGGGCTGTGGAAAGGATCTACCACATTCTGGCAAAAATTAATGGGAAGAAATTCATACCTAGATATAGTTTGGCGATGCTTTGTAAGCTTTTCATTACTAAAACTTGAAAGACATACAAAAGTGGACAGAATGGTATAATGAATCTCCAACTTGGGAAGTTTGGCAACATTTTTGCACTAAATCAAAAATCAAGAGATAGGCTGTAGCTCAGTGGCAAAGCACTTGCCTAGCATGTATGAGGCACTGGGTTCAATCCTTAGCACCACATAAAAATTAACCAATAAAGGCATTCTGTCCATTTACAACTACAATTTTTTTTAAATCTAGAGAAATTTTCCATCATATAGGCAGAAAAATTAGAGCTGCCTTAAAGTGGAAAACATTAGGCGAGTCTTGAATTCCACTAAAATGCTAAATGCCAGGAGATAAACAGGACAACACAAATAAAAATAAACAGACTTGTAATGGGGTAGAGGTTGGGGGTTTGTGGTCATTTCCTGCCCAGTTATCATTACCGTGGTAAAAATGGCCAACTTTTGAGCTCTTGCTAACCACTGAGGATAACTGTACTCAATTGTATAAAATCAGCTACTGCTAATGGCGACCCCATGAGGTAAGTACTACTACACCCTCTTGGCAGATGAAGAAACAGGCATAAGAGCTGGAAAGTGTTGTGAGTCAAAATTCCACACAGGTAATCTGGCCCCATCCTCCTGCACTCCTTATGCTTCTCGATGTCACTGTGAAGACCCACAAGTGATTCTGCCTTCTTGGAGGAAGAACTACTGAAGACACTTACCAACAGACAAAGAAAAGCAGAATGTGGCTCAACAGGGAGAGAGATACAAAAGTACCAGTGGTC